>NW_016690228.1:1035549-1089304 GCF_001604755.1 Lepidothrix coronata | reverse complement strand
CCTGAAGATGCCTCCAGCAGGACTAACTTCAGGCACCTGCATGAGTGCATTCGGTTTTCCCTCAGCGGGTCCACAGTAGCTATTTTCCCACCTGAACTGGGGCTCCACCAGTAGCCCTGCAGGTGGTGAGGACACAGGTTGAAGCTTTCAGTGTTCATATAGTCTCCTAAAAGCCTTCAAGAGCTGCTATTATTCTTTAAGGCCTGAAATTAAAAAAATAAAACCAAAAAACCCCAAAAGCAACAAACCAACAAAACCCGCAATTGAACAGCAAATATCTAAGTAGCAGGTCAACATGCAATATTTCTATCTTACTTGTGATCAAGCAGCAGTCACAAGCGTTGAGGCCATGTTGCTGAGAACACAGCTGCGCTGGGCAGGGAACATATTCAGGATGAAGGACCACCGCCTCCCTAAGATCTTACTTTATGGTGAACTCGCCACCGGCTGCCGCATGAGAGGAGCCCCGAAGAAAAGATACAAGGACTCCCTGAAACAACATCTCAGCCTTGGCCATATTGGCATAACTGGTCTATTCTGGCCTCAAATCGGGAGGCCTGGAGACACACCATCTATAACTCTGCTGCTTCCTTTGAGAACGCACGCAGGATCACTCTTGAGGAGAAAAGACAACGCAGAAAGAATCGTGCCTTGCAGAATATACCACCTAAGGAGTCCTTCTGCTGTGCCTTTTGCAATCGGACATGTCCATCTCGTATTGGCCTCATTAGCCACCAGCGTGCTTGTAACAAATGTGGATAGAGCCTTCCTAAATCTTCGTTCACAAAGCCCAGCCATGACTTGTGATCACTACATCTCTCTTGTATGTTTTTAGGCAACCACTCACCAGTGCCAGCACTAATTGCTTGAGGACTAAGTCAATGCAAGGACACCCCAGTGAGAAAATGAACTAGACCACTACCTTATAACAGCCAGTTTTGGTTGTCCAATATAAGATGTTTTTAAAATAAACCTGATTTATTTTTTTTAAGATGTTGAACACCTACCTTTGGGAGACAGCAATTACTTTAAGTTACTTCAAGCTGGGGACTCAAAAAAGAGCAAGACGATAATTGATTTGGAGAAATGCAGGGTAACACATTGTCATTAGTGATGATCTTGTTATAGAGGAGGAGGCTTGCTGAATTCTGCTGTGCTGGCCTCCCTGTGTAAGGATGTCTAACAAACCTTAGAAGCTTCACAGTTTAATCGTGGGTGTCAGAAGCTGATGCTCCTAAAGCAGACAAGTGGCTTAATTTGCAGGGAAAAGGAGTCTCTACTGCTTAGTAGGTGTGAGGTGCCTCATTTATGCTCCAAATATAGATACACTTCTCTATCCTTAGTTACCCACAACTTAAAATCTGGTGTGTGATACCTCTGCAAGCATGTGCTGGGGCACACGTGAACAGCATACTGCTGAGATTGAGAGACTCTGAGCTCCTTGAATACCTTTAAATTTCCTGTTGAAGGAAACTGATTTTCTAAAAAAAAAAATTTCCAAAGGATTTTCCTCCCACAGGTACTCATCTGAACCATTACATTGCAAGAACAATCTTTTGATTCTTTTCTGTGTGGGTTAGGAATATTTTTCTTTCCATGTGGTGTATCTTGTGTGTTATTACACAATTCCTACATGCTCTTTTTGGTGAGGGATGTTATATACTGCTGTCATAAATGGGTCCCAAAGCCTTACCTTGGCTTTGGATCCCACCACTGAGGGGGGATGCAGCTGCCACAGTCTTTGCCTTCATTAAGACTTCATCTCAACCATAACCCCTCTGCTCACCTTCCTCTGTCACCAAGGTCCTGAGGCCCCTTCTGTATAGGGATATAGGAACTTCAGCCTGAGAGCTGGGATTTCACATTCCCATCTTACCCAGAGGACCAGACCTGCCCCCTCAAACTTCCCTATGGCTTAGAGTCATGCTGTGCTGGTTTAAAGGTAAACCGGCAGGAGAAATGAACCCAACTCAGAAGAGATTATAAGTCAGAATTACAATTTAATAAAAACAATACAATAAATACAATTACACAGATGAACAATTGGATTTAGTCCACAAAAAACTAGATGTATAACCTGGCACCCTGGGGCATGAACAGAATGGTGCTTGTTGGCCCCCCACGTGCTGAGCCCCATGTGGTCCCACTGAGTCCAAAAGTAAAAGGGGGGGGGAAACCTGTTGGTGCGAGTGGTGGTCGCAGTCTGGTCAAGAGTGGTGGTCGCAGTCCGGTCGAGGTTCTGGTCCTCCTCTGGATCCCACGAATGGTACCAGAAGTCCCAAGACCCCAAGACTGTATACCCTCAGGTTCAGGCAGGAATGCCCAGTACCTCCCCTAGGCCAAGGAGTTCCACAATGGGTGATTGTGAGTCGTGGGTGTGAGGACAGGAGCATTCTCCTATCTCACAGGCCTCTTAACACCCAGGTTAAAGCCTAAGGGGTCAGGTGTGCTCTGGGCAGCTGCTGCAAATAGTCTATTGTTAACAGTTTCTGGAAAATGACATGGAAGGTGTAGAATACACAGTTTGGGTTACACCCATACAGTGATGGACTCATCCCAGCTGTTCTAACTAGGACACATGCTTTGCCAAGAGCCCACTAAAGGTTTACAGATAGCTTCAGGTGCCTCATGCTAGGTAAAAGCAAGTCAGTAGGCAGAGAGTTGGCTTGTAGAGGGTTGCCAAAAACAGCAATGCTCCTCACAAGACAAAGTGACACCCTCCCCTTCATACAGCCATTTCTCCTGCCCTGCCACCCCATGCTGGTGGCAGGCAGTCTGCCATACACTTCTTCTGGCCTGGCTTGTGATGCTACAAACCCAGATGCTCCTCGCGAGTGGAGCCTCCTATCACTTTCTGGGAGGCTTCCATCAATTCCCTTTGCCAAACATCTGGATTCCCTGTGCAGTCTTCAGTAACTTTACACTGCTCCAGTTCGGCAGGCAAACAGGGACAAGATGGCTTGACAAGTTCCCCAGTAGTTCACTTTTGCTTAACACCAGAATTTCCTTCCCTTACACATCTGATTCCTGCTTCGTTCCCTGCAATCATACCTTCAGCTGCTGCTTGGAATGCTGAGAAGCAGTCACAGTGGGACTCAGAGTTTTCTATTAGGTCCTGGTGGCTCGTATTTGCTGGATTTGTTTGTATCTACAGTGGCCCATATTTCTTACGTTAGGTCAGCAAAGCTGAGTAAGGTTATACAGAATTGTAAAGACTTCAAAGCTAATTGTATTTAACATCTCACTGACCTAGTCTGTAGCAGATCAATCAAATGACTACAGAGCCAGCTGCTTGTTGGGCACTGTTCTCCTCCCGACCTTAGGTCTTTTCATCTTGAAGGCATGAAACATGGTATCAAATGAAAACTCTTCTCATGGGTTGTAAAAGTTCCTTAAACACCTTTGGGGTTAGAAGTAGAACCAGAGGTACTGAAATACCGTTATGATGATGCTGGGACTGCTCTGTACCTAAGTGATACCATATGTTGGCCTGCTTCTAACAGTGTTTACTGTGTAACTACATTGGTTGAATAGGAATCTGTCTGGAAAAACAGTCAGGGTGGAAAGGAATAGCTGCAAAGAGCCTCTCTGAGCAAATGCTTAAAATGCTGCTAAGGGGCAATGCCAAGACCATCATCTTCAACGATTTTGTTTCCAAACCATCCAACCTGCAGAATTGGTTATGACCACTGAAGTAAGAAGACTGTCCCAAATTGCACTTAGGAGATGTCTTTGCACCTCATTCTTTGGTCTCTACGCAGTGATGATCATCAATCCTGGGGATGGTGCCCAGACAGAATTCCAAAAGCACTTTGGCATCACATTGCTCGGGAGGGGACTATGACCTGCAATAGGAGACAAACTGAAATTTGGCATGTGGCTCTAAGCTTTGTATCTAAACCCCGCCTATCATATTAAGAAGTGCCAATAGATTTCAATGTTTGCATGATCCTGCTTTCCATAGGACAGTGAAAGTGTGGAAATCTGAGGTGTCAGTGAAAAAACTCCCATTGCCACGTTTGGACACAGGTTTAACAGTGACAAAACTTCCATTGCCAGTTTTGGACACAGGTTTAACAATCAGTTGACCACACTTTGGTCTGTTGGGAAGGGGAATAAATCCCATTAAATCCTTATAGTCACATGCATGTGGAGCCTGGCTGGTACCTCATTTATATCTTATAACTACTGCAATTATAAAATGTCTAACTTTAAACAAAACTTTTCTTGCACTGTTCCCTAAACATTTCTTCTCAAAGTCTGTTACTTACTCCTATTATGAGGCTCAAAATGTCCCAGAATCTGAAAGGTATTTGATCCAATTCAATCCCACAGCTGCTATCCCAACAAACATGTAAGTAAAACAAAGATTCTGTGAATGGGGATCTCAAGCATTTGTGGGGAGGATCAGGGATTAGTGAAAGATGATTCTGCTATTGTTCTCCTAATTGATAAAAGACAGGCCACTGCTATTTTGAATAATGCTGTTACCACACCAGCCTCAAGCAACTTAACAGAAGATCCTATGCAATTGAGAAGAACCACTTCTGCATGTTGAAAACGTTCCTGTGAAGTTATTCCACTCCAAGTGCTTTAAAATCAGGATCAAAGTGAGTGAGGCAGTATCTCTACTTCTTCTTTTTATTTAAAAAAAAAAAAAAAAAAGTGCTTTCAGATGAATCTACTTCATTTTTCCTCTGAAAATTTCCTTTCCCAAGTTGAATCTCTTATGTCCCTTAACTCCTTCCCAGTACTGTCACAACCCAATGATGTGCTTTGGTGCTACAATGCTCCTGCCTGGTCAGTCACTCCTCTCCTCCTAAGCTCAGAAGAGCTGGAGAAAATTTAAAAGCAGCTCTGCTTTTCCTTCCACAGCAGCTTTCCATCCAGTACTTGTTCACCACCTGAACCTGGCACCCAGGCAGACTCATGTTAATAGAAACAAAAGCAGCCAAGCAAATTGGTTAAGGTCACAAAATCTCATGATATCTTTACAAGGTACCTTGTAAGGTACATTTAGAAATGTACACATATATTTACTCTGAATATCTTCTCTTCTGTTGACTATCACTGCATATTCAGAAGGAATTAAAAAGAAAACATGTGAAAGAGAGTGGCACACTTGTGTAAGGCGTGAGGGTCCTCCTAATGCAGAGGTTATATCTTAGTGGACAAGAAGAAGGTGTCTGGCAACTCAAAACAGTTGTCTGTAAATGCAAAGGGGATTTAAACATGGGGTTTAAAAGCAGCTCGTCTCTGTGGGATATCTGAACAAATCTTAACACAAACCTTACTAACTAAACATTTGAGGCGCTCCTAAGCTCCCAAATGTGGAGCCCCAAAACCTCTCATGGAATTCTGTTAGAATCATGTGTGCAACATGCTCTGAATAGGGCTGGCCCCACATGTGCTTTCACCAAATGTTGCTGTGCAAGCCTTGAGGGTGAACATGCAGGGTGAGGACCAGTCTATCCCTTTGAAGATGAAGTGGTGGCTGTGGGTTTAGAGATGTAGCAGCGTCTGCCTGGTTAGTGGGCATTGATCTCTGGCGGGGGAGAAGGAAGAAACATTTACTCAGGTAAACTGGAGCAATGTAGGGTGAGAGCCAGCAAAGGGCTCATGAGGTTGTACTGCTCCATATACAGTACCACAGCAAGTTTGACACTGCACTGAGAGAGCTCTCATGAAGCATGCCTCATCTCTTTCCCAGCTCCACCACATGACTGTGGCCTCCCAGGGCTGCTTTAGACACCAAATGTGCCTTTAATACCATTGTGTGGACCCAAAACCATGTCACACACAGTCTGAGTTGCCTTTTGGGGAAAGACTCCAGGGAATTTTTAGGTCCATTCATGTCAGATGAAAAAAGGTCATCTTCAGACATAATTTATTCTCCTTTTCTCCCTCCCAAAAAGCAAGTGTGTAAGGAAGCCAGCCAGAGGCAAAGGCTGTGATTTTCCTTGCATTCTTCTAGCTAGGACCTCTTGTCCTTTCCCTCATGTCATTCGGGAAAAACAAAAAAGAAACTGCTTCTGGTTGTTTGGCAGCTGATCACAAGCTTACATGAGAAGTGAAGAGTGATGTGCTGGGGAAATCTGATTCCCAGCATGACAAGGACCTGCAAATAAAAAAGAACTGCTGAATATGTACAGAAGGGCAAAATAGTCACCAATGGTCCCCAAAAACTCAAAGGAAATCATTTGATATCCTTTAAGTGGACATCATGAGTAGTCAGGTGAAATTAGGAAAGGGAAGCTACAGACCTTGAAATCAGGGAGCTTTTATTAAAATGTTGTTTCTAATAGCACCCCAGCTAATAGAGAGAGCTGTGTGACTTCAAAAATTTAAAACTGTACAAGATAAAAACATGAGGATGAAACAGAGTTAATAAATAAAACAGTCAATAATCCTGCTTGGGGATGGGGTGAACTATTGGCCTCATGTCATGTGTCTTTTTCATTCCCCACTTCTGTGATACTAAAAAAAGTCTGACCCAATCCTGGGATTACATGAAGAATGCGCTCCAACAAAGGGAAACACATGGCCTTTTTACTCACCCTCCAGCAGCATGCAGGACCAGAAGAGGGGTTGGTCTGAATAGTCAGGATTACATTCCTGGCTGTGTCTAGCAAATGCTATGTGGGTTGAGAGAAAAAAAAAATATGTGCCCTCTCACTGAAATATTTTCTCTGTGTCTGCTGTAAAGCAGGTGTCAAAAGGAAGCAGTGATGGCCATTGAAGCCATTCTTGCTTACCAGCACGTCTGAGATCTTATTTCTTCATATGTCTGCATGAGAATGGGCTAGTCCCAAGCACAGCTCAGGAATTAGGATATTAATAGTTCTATTACTCTGAGCCATCTAGTTTACTTTAAAATTCATGATGCAGTTAGCCAAGGTTTATTCATAAAGTACAGAGATACAGGAAGACTGAGTCAGAACAGAGCTTTGAAATGCATCGAGCAACCATTTAATTAAAGAAGGGAGCTCTAATATTGTGTTCCAAATGATTACTTATTTATATACTCTTCAGTGCTATTTTTAAACCAGATTTTCAAGAGAAGACAATTTATATTTTTATACGCAGACAGTCTTAAAATTAAATGAGCTGCCAGTACAGTACTGCCCTGGAGGAGCAGGAAAAGAAAAATCTCCGAGACAGTTCTGGTTCTTCTGCTGCCACATGAATGCTAGAGATCAAAATGAATGCTAGCACCATGAATGCTAGAGATCAAAATAGGCACCTCAACATATGCAGGCTTTCCAGCTTCTTCCAACAGTCCTCTTGCGGCAGGTCGTTGCCTGGCATCGTCAGGACATGAGTTTAGAGGTGCCTGGAGGCAGGTGCCAATAAGCCTGGGGAGGATGACACATAGAAATTTGTTGAGGGTGGGGACTGTGCCTCCTGGTGAGAAAGAAGGGGTCTTAACTTCCATAGAGTGAAACGGGGTTTTCATTTTACAATGCTGAATTAAATTGGCAAACCCTGGGTCCAGTTGAGGACCTTCACTCTTGACTCTTCTGATATTTGCTGATTGCACCCAAGTGGAATGTGAAGTTCAGCAGGGCACCATTTTATGCCCATTTTTCGCTGTTCTGAATAACCAAGCAAGTTGCAAGGAAACAAAATGTTGTCTCCAACATATGTTTGAAAACTTCAGTTTTTCTTGGGAGTGGAGCTGAGAAGGGCCTGTGTGGGAAGAAACGAATGTCTGCTGAGTTCCTAAATAAATCTGAGCCCAGCTTGAGACACTGAAAACCCAATGGCTTCTTCCAGTTCCCTAACAAAGGGCTGCACCCAAGTGCACTGGAGTCAAAGAGACAGACTCTCATTGACATCAAAGGACATTGAATTGAACCCCATGAAGGACTGTCTTCACCAGGGACCAGCAGAAATAATAGCACATGATGTACGTGACCAACTGCCCCTAACCAACCGCTTGGATTCCAGGCATTAAACACTACAAACAGTAAACATGCAAACAATTCATGAAAATGTTCCAAAAAAATTCAAAGAAAAATATGTAAGGAAACTGCAATGTGTTTGTGAGTATTGTAGCAGGAAAATGTTATATTTGTGGAATAAATTAGTCCCTGAGAAGTGTTTTCTCAGCTCGGAGTTGTGCGGAGTCAAGTCAGCTAATCGAACTAAAGCTTCTTTTTACTTGCCAGAGGAAGTGAGCAAGTACAGAGACATGGCTGAAATGAGTTTGGGTTTGCTTTTAAAATATGAGGTGCCAATTACATCTCATTTTAATTGTTCTTATTGTTTGAAATATCATTTTTGCTGCTATTTAAACACTTTGGTTTATTCTCTCACGAACGTTGACAAGCTTTGGTCTGGTGTTTATCCATATCAGACACTGCAAAGCTCATCCAGTCTCTTATCTCCTTCTCATTAGATTATTGTAATTCCCTGCCGTGAGAGGTTTGCTGGGCTGCTTCCTCTGGCAGGGAATGCTACCACTCCTGTGAGAGCATTACACATGGGAGGAAATCCAGTGCATTTTACTCCAACCTCATCATGCCTTTTGCAGGCTACAAACAAAAAGGATTAACTAAAAATGGGAATATCTGCAGCTCAGATCAATTAGGAAATGGGGTAACCACGAGAGTAGGCATGACTTTCATGTGCTGAGAAATAGCTGTACAGAGGCAGCATGGTAAAGGAAGGAGGGTCAGGCTCAAACCTTTGGCTCACATTTGTTCTTTTTTAGACAAACATGCTAGGGCTGCTGGGTGACTGGTCTGTGCCTCACTTATGGGCTGTCTCAGAGAATCAAAAGGACACATTTAGCTCTTCCCTGGGAGGATCTTCACTTGGTGACAAGGAGTGAAGTGAAAGTGGGATTGTCCATGCCTACAACACAGGATAGTGGCTTCTGATGGTGGTAGAAGAGTCTGTTAGGAGCTCTGTGTGTACTTAGAATTATCTGCACGCAGGCAGCCCGCACCTCCAATGAGCCATGCAGGATCGGAGGCAAAGAAACAAAGGGGGTTTGTGTGCAAATAAACCAGCTCTGGAGAGAGCCACCAAGGTTTTTCAAATAAGGAATCGGACAATTAGAGAGAGGGAACATTGAGAAAGACAGGACTTAGGATAAACTTCTCTTTCGTCTGTGCATGTTGAAAACCATTGCAGGTGCTAAGTTGCAGGTTTGGGTATGAGGGTTAGTGCTATGTTCATTAAAAACTGAATTTTAGTTCAGCTTCTAAGGTAGAAGAGCAACAAGAGCTCCACTGTTCCACTGTAGACCAAGGTGCTGAAAGCTGCAGCTCTCCTTACTGGTGGGTGGTTATAAACACGGGTGGTCAGAAATGCTGTCAGATGCCAACCAATTCTCAATCCTATGCCTCTTTCTATCCAGTCATCACAAAGTGCTCTACAAACCTTCACAGACACACTCTCATAAAGACTATTTTTATGTCAGGGCACTGAAATATGCTGTGTGGCTTCTTCAAGGTCATACAGGAAACCAGTGTGGCACAGACGACAGGTTATTTAAATCCCCAAAGATAACTCCTCTCCTCGCTTCCCCAGAGAGTTCCTGTCACTGAGCATCAGTCTTTGGCCCTCTTTGCCTTTCAGCTGTTCAACCAACTGCTGCTACTCTCTGCACAATCAAAATCCTGTTTGATATGGTTCTCTTGCTGCTGGTGTTATTTATAGCTGTTCTTACCTTTGACCAGACTGGGTTTCTCTTTTTGTTTGAGCATGTTTAACCCAGGATGTTGTTTCAAGTGCTGTGAGCGTCTTTTGTGCGGCAGGTGCTGCTCAAAACCAATTGTTTGCCCTGATACTGTATTATCACTCATCTACAGCTTTTCAGGTGAGTCAGTTGTTGTGTTAGGGCTGTCACTTCCTAAGTCGTTTTGGTGAACACCACATTTTACTTCTCTCATGTGTTTCCTTGCTCTTTGCTCCCCATAATACAAAATGGTTTCTGATTGCCAAACCTTACAGATCAATACCTCCCCTTTTTTTGTCTCTCACAGACAAAAGGCTACCGACTGCAGCTCTGAGGTTCATTAGAGTTCACAACATCGCTTGGTTAAATGTTTGGGGTTTTTTTAAGTTACCATGTCAAATGTGCTTAAGCGTGTGGAATTGGCTTGCTGCAGTACTGGATGTCTGCAAGCTCTGCCATGCTTCTGCTGATGGCTGGCAGAAAAGTGCCTGGAGAGGCCTCTGGAAGGAAGTTGCTGGCCTGCCTGCAGTGCTGGGGGTTTCCACGTCTCCATCAAGCCTGGGGATGGTGTCTGCATGGCAAGGCAACCACCTCTTTGCCACCTCCCCGGAAATGCCACAGAGAAATGGGAGAAGGCAGCCCAGCCTGGGCTGTGACTCCACCAGGGGCCTTTCCGCACAAGGCAGAATTGCTGCAGCAAACACTTGGCCTGAGACCTTGGCTTGGCAACATTACAGGAGCAGATTTACTGGTGGGGATTAAGAGGGCCTTTGTCATTCCTCTCCATTAACACCATCCAGCACATGGGTGGTGTCACAGGATGACATGTGAAGCTCTGCAGCTGCCCCCTCTGCAGCTCTATCCAGCTTTGACATCCTGCTCATGTACTTCTCTAGAATCCACCCTGACCAGTCGGTATGAATTCAAGTTCTTCGGTCCAATCTGACTGAGAATGGATAGAAAAAAAAGCATATTGTCTCAAAACAGCTCTAAACATGACAAAGGTTGGGTTAGTTTGCCCTGTAAGGACTATCCTGTGAATCATGGCTTCCTACTTTTCAGCTAATGCATTGTATGATGTTATCTCAGCTTTCTTCTCTCAGGTCCCTGAACTTGCAGAGCGGTGGAAAATGCTTCTGGTCCTGCACTGGTGACAAGATTTGCTTTGTACACCTGCTTCCAGCTTCTGGGGACTATCCAAGTTCTTCAAAGGGCACATCATAGTAGACAAGGCAGAGGGGAAATGTGGGATATTTTACACATAATTATACAACTTAAAATCAGACCTAGCAAGGTAAGGAATAATATACATAAAATTAGCATAAACTAGTGTATCTTTTTTTCTTACGTTGTTCAGGGGCTATTTGGCTTCTTGTGTCCCGAGTTTATGCACGCACCTAAAATTGCCTGGATGAAGCCCCTCACTGGCTTCTGTGTTTGTCTTGTGGTGCACCAGGCTGCTGGTTCCCTCTGAGTCCCTTCAGCTCTACTTACAGAGAAATATGAAGTAATAATGATTTTCCCTCATGCCTTCATGATCCAAAGGAAATGCTGCTTGCCACTTTTATTTAGAATCCATTAAACTGACTTCTAATGGTGAACAGACCTTTTTATGATGATAATTAGTACTCATGTAGCTTTTAGCATTTGGATTCTCAAAGCCCAAAGGAAGAAACCATTTCCCAGAGCACTAAACCCATTCAGAGCACTAAACCCTAGAGAGGATAGTGGGAGTTAGCCATGGAGGTGAGCAAGATTTGTTTAGGGTTTTTTTAATTTCATTTTTTCAGGGATTTGGTTGGTTCTTGTTTATTTCTTTGTTTACTAGTTTTCTGCTCTTTCTACTCTACTCTTCACTTTCAAAAGCTTTACTATACTTCTCCTCATGGTCATTACGCTGAGAGTCACTGCTGCATAGTCAGCTTCTACCCAAGGCTGAAGTGGCTTTCAGAGGTTTCCCTGAAGCTTTCTTTTGCCTTCAGCAAGGATAAAGACGGGCAGAAAGTTCTATGTTCAATGGCTTCAAGGAGCAGACATGCAATTCCCTCGTTGCAAATGAAATTTTCATGTTTTTCTTTTGCTGAAAGAGGGTATTCTCTCTCCTTTGCCAAACAGACTACACTATCCACTGCCAAAGGTAGAAGATCTAATTCAGCAGTGTGTTTACCATTTTCTTCCTGCCTTTGGTTTGCTTTACCTGAGAGAAAAAGGCTCATTAGCTTTGTGAGAGCTCAAACAAGAGAGGTCTCACACACAGGTAGCAGGTTAGAAGCTTATTTGGCGAGCAAAGCTCTAGCACTTTGCTTAAATATGGCAGCAGCTCATGCAGATGGGCTACCTCAACTCTGCTGTTGTCTTTGGCTTATGATGGAATCATGAAAGAAGAGAGATAATTCAGTCTCAGTGACAAAGAGCATCAAATATTGCATGTCAAAGCCACCTAATGCCATTGTTCTGGAGGGCAGTCAGCTTTTCCCCCCAAGCTGTCACCTGCGTAGGTGAGCTTGCAGCTGAGAGGGCTGTGACCCTGGCTAGCAGCAGAAATTTTACGTGGCTGTAATTGGGATGACTAGGCATGACTTCTGGTTTCTAGCTCTGTGAATGGAGAATGTGCTCTACAGTAGGCGTGGGAGCTTCCATCGAAATAAACTACTTTGAGTTCTGGGAAGGGTTTTTTTATTAAATCCAGAGGCTTTTGGATTTTTTTTTTTTTGTCACTACAGGCCACAAAGCTGCATTTTCTTCACATTACTGAAGCAAGTAAGAAATCCAAAGGCCGCAAATAATGTGCAAACACTGCAGCTAATGGCAGACGGGCAAACAAGCTGTTCTGGTGGAACGTGAAAACAGGGAGATAAAAGGAAGAGAAAACCCTAAATGAATGAGATGCCAGCACACACATACCCAAAATGAAACCCAAAAAAACCTGAGAAGGAGACCTTCCCTCTTTTTGTTAGGTTTTGGTGGTAAAGATCTCCTTATTATGTGCTGAGGCAACCACACCATATAAAGTTTTTATATTCATTGTATATACATGATATATGTATATAAAGTATATACCATTGAATTTTGTGTGGATTTCTTCTAACAACACTACTCTTTCCTGGTTTTATAGTGGTTTAGTGGTGGGAAGCAGGAGTTAACAAGACTAAGGCTCAAACTTACTCAGGTCACGTCAGAAGTCAGAGAGGAGGGATTTCCCATGCCCTAGACTAGTTTAATTATCTCTCTTCTCTGTTGCAGAGCTCCTAGTTACAGAAATACAGACAGAGAGTTTTGATTTGGATTTTGATATAGAAAATAACTTAAAAAAATTGTGAGTGCTCCAAGACATCTTGAACCCAACTCCTATACTATTGTCTTTGGAGGAGAGATACAGAAAGAAGCCCGATGGCAAAATAGCACAGACGGTATTAGGAAGTCACAGATGTAGTCTCAAGCTCTGTCACAAGCGCACCCTGAACCTTTGGACAAACCTCTTCACTTTTTGGTTCAGTGTTTTTCATCTGCTAAAACACATGGGGCAGCTTACCTTGTTCTACTCGAGTGTTGGGAAAATTGATCAGTTCCTATTTTAAGTGTGCTTGGAACACTTGATGTTGAGCTTTGTTAAAAAGCTATCAAAGATGAAAAATTGAGATAGAAATCACATAAACTCTAGCCACCCGTTTGTAGTATTATTGATTTAATTTTGCATTTCTAGAGTAATTTGTTCTAGAAAGTCTCGAAACAGAAACAAACCTTTATGTGGTTCTGTCCCAGGAGATCATAGAGCAGAGATCCTGTCTCTGGCTGCACAGAGGAGTTATATATATAGATTGCACAATATTACCTCTCCCTGTACCCTTGCCTTGCTCACATCTTTAGACTGTCAGTGTTACAGCCAAATCACTGCTGTTGCCTTTGCATAGAGCCAATTGTCTGCCATCATCCTGTCAGGCACTTATACCTAGTTCTCCTAATATAATTTATATTAAGCCACAGGAAGCTTATGTGCTGCTTTCCTTCAGTGCTATTTAGGTGATCTACTGACAGCTGTCATTCCTCCCCATAGGCTTTTCCTCACATCCTTAGAACATCCAAGCTGCAAGAACATGGTTACTCCTAGAACAAGCCCTCTTTTTCAGGAATTACTTTGCTGTCCTCTCTGTGGGATACAGGATAAGTACCTATCACCAGGGCTTCCAGGAGTCCCAGGTGGTACACTTTGATTTTCTCATTTGGTCTCATTTGGGCAGTCCCTGCCCAGATATGTTTGCATTTTTATTTACTTTAGATCCAGTTTTTTCACTACTCCTTCTCTATTGAAATTTTCTCCAGGAAACTTGTAATTTGCCTAGCTTCTGGGGGTACCACCCTTTCACCATCTTCCAGCAACGTATCCAATTTCAATTAGCATTTTTGCCTATGTGAGTTAGTTGGTCTTTACATCACTGGAATTACACTGGTGGAAAACCAACCTGATGACAGCTCCATCACATCCTGCTAAGTTACTGTTGCTGTAATTTAGCTTCCTCACCTATTTTTTGTATATCTTTTCATCCTATAGATCTATATAGTGCTCTGCTTGCTGGGTGCTTTAGGATTACTATGAAATGGTCTACCAGACAACCCAAGAACAGATATAAGCAGTTTCAGCTCATCTGAAGGGGTTGGGAAGGAATATATAACATGTCCATTTATTTTACTTGACAGAGGAGCAGGGATAGGTGTTGAGATCTGCTGTCTAATATGGAGGGACAGAGGAGGCATTAAATCCCTCTTTCTCTTGTTGTCCTCTCTTAAATTTATGCCAGGATATGATATAAACTTGCATTCAGAGAAACATTTCACCAGGTAAGCCTACAAAATCCCTTATAAAGCAAATGTGATGAATCATTGTTCTCTCATTGCTGTTGTTTAGGAGCTGAACATGCTTCTCTTCTTCTGCCTTGACCATCTGTAGAGGGGTCAATTAAAATGCCCATTCAACGGCACTGCTCATCAGACCATATGTAAGAAGTTTGATGGCAAAGACATCACTTGCTCCAGCCCAGGCAGAAGGTTCATCCATTTCTTTCTCCTTTGACCTATTTTATGAGTAACATTTCATGCTTCCCCTTACTGTTCTCTACTGAGTCAGTTACAGGACAGTCTCAGAGCAGTGGGTGCTCAGACCCCATGGGCAAGCACAAGCCCACCAGTGCTAGATTCCCATGGCACTTCACTGGTTTTCATAGCTGTCAGAGTAAATCCTCCCATTTGCAAATCTGCTTTCCAGAAGACAGCTTGCACTGCACAGCAGGGATAGAGAATACCCTACAAAGTCTAGGGCAGCACTTAAGCCAGAGATATGCCCTTTATTTTTTTCAGTTGCTTTGATTTTTTGCTCTATAGAGTTTTCCAGGCTTTGGCTCCCAACCTTACTAAACTAATTATGTGACTTTGAAAAAACAATTCATTTTTCTCCACTTCTTCAGCACTGCCAGCGTTTTTTATGACTTTATAGAAAATCTTGCACTATTTGGTGTTTTGCCTAAACTTACATGTGATTAATCAAAGAAGCTCAGCCCTCACTGTAGAATAAATCCCCAACTCCATCCCTGACTCTGAAGCTTTGAGCTGGCTGTAGCATGCACATGATGCCCTGTCTGCACCTCTCATTGGCTCCATCCCTGGAAGGTGCAGCCCACCAACACGATCCAAACCATGGACAGCCTGAGCCATAGTATTACACAACAGTGTTCATTTTAGTTGTCTGCAGGACTCTTGTGAATTAACACAATGATACATTTACCAGCACAATAAGACATTTACTTGATCGGCCATGGGGTGTTAGCCGTTCCCCCTCCATGTACGTTAGGTCCAGCTGGCCTAGCACGTGTTCCCATATCACAAAACGTGGTTTTGTAGCTGCACACACCCCCATTCAGATCAGGGCTATCTCCGCCCTTGCTCACACCACTTAGGAATAAAAAAAAGAAAAAATTCAGCAAAGGGAAAATTAAGCCTTTCAAAAGGAAACAAATTATTTGAATGAAAGTATTTCAAAGAAAATATTTTATCACTCTGAAATTTTATTCATCTTTTAAAAATAAGCAACCTCTGTAACTACTTTTTCAGGCTACATTTTGCTGGCAGTTTTTATCTGCAGAAAGGATTAGCTTATTTGTGGATGGAACGTGCTGCACACACCCTGTTCCCATGCAGATTCATGCGGCAGGGAGCTGCATTTACAGCTCAGCTCTAGGACATTTTTTCTGTAGCTAAATCAGATGACTGCAAAGACCATTAGAGCAGTTTATCATTGGAATCTGCAGGAACGTACTGTACCCAAAAGGAAAATGTTCATTGACGGGGGAAGTGCAAGATCTGTGATCCTTGTAATTATGCAGATGATCCTCTCCAGAGGTCTGTGGTATGTGAGCAGGTCCACAATGATGGCTTTTGGCTGTGGCACTTTAACAGTCCACTAAAATCCAGCTGTTCCTGCTCTCAAGTTCACTTGGCTGCAGTCCTGACTGGCATATCACTGTGAATGGTTTTGTCTCTCACCGGGGACATGCAAAATGCTGACATCCAACAGGGTCATTGAAATTAAAGTGCTGCACTTCTGGGCAGTTTGTGTTGTTGCTCTGTTGAGTTTGTATCTTGCAGCTCACCAGTGGTAGAGACATGAGGCACACAGAGATGGACAATTTTTGGAATGAGATGCTGCCATCGCCAGCACAGGTTGGCAATATGCAGGTCAGTTGCTTCTTCCAAAAATCTCCAGTTAAAATCTGGTCTAAGGAAGTATCCCTTCACTTAAATAAATAGGTAAAAGGAAAACCTTCTCATCCCATGGCAGTGTTTCTGCTTGATATGCAGCCTGGTGTAAAAACTGCACATTTCCCAGCGTGAAACCAAACTCATTCATGTGCTTAGATCTTGGAAGGCTGCGTGCAAGAAAAATCACCTGGTGGCACTTACAATTATAATTCCTTGAAAGTCAATGAAGAAATACAAAAGAGTTGGGAACCAAAAGAGGTTCTCCTCAAGGGTTTAAGAGTTGTAGTACTGATGAGCAAAACAAATGGTGCACAAATGTATAAGCAAGGCTGGTTCCCTCCCTTGCCAGATGAAAGCCATCCTCTTCCCATAAATACTCTATTCTCATAAAACCATGGCCTTACGGGAGAAAGCAAAGCATCTTAAGGCTGGAGGACTGTAAACTTCTGGTGACCCCAGGGAGGCTTTTTGGTGGGGAATACGATCCCTGTTGATCTTGAGGAAACTGTAGCTGTTTCTAACCTCTGATGGTGTATCAGAGAGTTTAAAGAAACATCAGCTGGGTTATTCTTCTCTGCATTCAGAAAATGATCCTGCCATCCCCCTACTCCCCCTAGATCAGGACCTGGTTGTGCTGTACCCATTTGTAGTAAGACTCAGCTTCTTCACTTCAAACTTTACCCTTGGGCGGGCAGGACAGGTTGGGAGTAAGAAAAAGCTGTTCCAGTTTTCCTGATAAGGACATAGGGGAAGGAGAGAAGAACTGTTTTTGCATAAAGCGATAAAGGACAACTGTTTCCAATCTGGGAAACAAGCCCAAATCTCTTGACTCTTAGTGCTCTCTCCTTTCTGGCAGTAACCTAACACACTTTTTCGGTCTTAGGGACCTCGGACTGCCTATCTCCAAGGCAGAGGACAGTGAGGCTGACACAGGAGGCTTTGGTGGCTACCTCTTGGAAGAGCTCATCAAGATTTTTCATATGACAATGCAGCTGGCTGCAGCATGGAAACTGCAATTACCTCAGGCCTGCAGTTTTGGCAGGGAAATGGCCTGAACTAGCTTTTGGTAAAATTTTACTTGAAAAGCCGTGTACCTTAAACCTTTATTATTTCCAGTGTAGGTTGTCTGGGCCTGATGTGAGTTCACCTGTGCATCTCACTCCGGAAAAAAGGTTATAGTATGTAAAAATGAGAATTTAAATAGCCAGGCACAGACAAGCTATGGCACATCAAGGGGTATTTGCTTACTGTCAGGTAGCATTAAAGGGAGGCAGAAAACAGAGAGAAAAGGCTTTCTGGACTGCTAAGTCCCAGAGGAAGAACTAGATATGTCCTATTACCACAGTATATTATAAAATTGCAGCAGGCAGCTTTGAAGTGAGAATGAAGGCTGTTGTGCAAAGGTGTTGTTGGAAGGCAAATTGCTGAAGATTTAGGTGAACATTCAGAACAGAAACCAGGATTTATTTGCAAGACACAGCCCCTGCATATATTTTATCTTCCAACCATCTATTGATTTAGGGAAAGGCTTAGCTGAGCTAAACCTGGTGTTGGAAGCCTACTAGATGAAGAGCTACCCAACCAGGAGTGTCCCAGAGAGATGTAATCCTACAGAAATGCATTTAATGGGGATGATATGCTTTCTCGTATCAGAGTGGGGGCAGGGGGTGCCTTCTGCAAAGAAAGCACAGGTATACCATAAAGACAAGGAAGCTGCAGCAGCATGAGGAAGCCTCAGTGAATTGGCAGCATCCATGTTTCCCTGCTCACCTGGCTTGTCTGCAAATGTGTGGGGTTGAAAGAGGGTTGGGACATAGCCTGTGGGAACTGTATGCTAGAGTGGAGTCACCTCAGATAAGGGAGAGAAGAGTTTTTTGTGGTTATCACTGTACTTTGGGGAAGGAGGAACAGGTTGTTGTGGACTATCATCAGAAAAGCAGCTTTACATCTCCTGTCTGGTTGCTAGCTTTAGTGGGAGAACAGTGCTGGCTGCTAGTAAACATTTCACATTTGTGAATTGGGGTTTTTTGGCTGTTCTAACCTTCCAAGTCCAGTGGCAGCTGGTCATCCACCCTTCAAGCTGTCTCGGTTGGGGGCCAGGGCACCTCCTGAATTTCTCTCCTGCCTGCCTGATGCCTACATTTTCCCTACTTTGCAGCCATGGCTCAGAGCAGCAACACACATGTCCCCTGAGTCGCCCTCTGGCAGACGTGGCAGGAGAAGTGCTGCTCCTGCCAGGAAGATGGTGAAGTGCTGCTGAAGCACCAGCTTGCAGCCCTGGGGATCGTGGCTTAGTGAGACATCAGCTCTGGTGTCTCAGGTGTGGAGAGGGACACTTTCAGGTGGATCAGCAGCCTCTCATCAACATGGTAGCTCCACTTTGCTTGTGCTGCAGATCATAGTGCTTGAAGCATTGAAACTTATATATTTGTCTGTGGACATATGTATGCGTGAATATATTAAAAGTCAAACAAAGCATTATAAATGTGCAGTGAAGAAATAACAACCTGGCTTCTTTGATTAAACAGTTTGATATACTGGGCTAAACAATAGGTTTTTTACTCTCTGCTACATAATTGTTATTGGAAGACACATCTGGTATCTGAGTAGAAATGCACTTTTGTGATACCAAAGCATTCAAAAATGTGAGGGAGAAACAACTGTCAGACAGGATCTATATATAAAAAAATTAGGCAGAAAGTTTAAATAAGTGTTGAATGATACATAATTAAAAAGATTGTTGGAGAGCATAGCTCTTTAATGCTATTGTGGCCATGACATTTATAGCTCTTGTCCTGTCTGGCCACTGGTGCCTTCTCTGTTTCTGTTGAGACACGATACCTCGGAGACAGCAGCCACTGAGACATGATGCCAAGAGAATTTATCTTTTTTCCCTAAGTTCAGACATGGAGTTGCAGCCACTTGAGACACAGGCCATGTTGAAGATCACATGGAAAAACAATGAATTCTAAGTACAGGATAAATACACAGAGCAGAAAGTCAGTCTCCAATTCGGCAAACCTGGAGGGAGGAGCATCTCCTGCTCTTCAGCCCTTACTGCTGAATGTGAAGCCAGGGACTCAGAAATGTTGTCTCATGGCTGTCAGGACTTATCACCATCACAAATTGGGGGAAAAAACCCAAACAAACTCATGACAAAGTTAAGGAGATTAGAGGGACTGAGAAGTGAGACCTCACTTGGAGTCTCTTTCAGTTTTTTAATGAGGCATAAAAAGGGTCTTCAAAAGTAGACTTTTTCTCTTCTCTGTTTGTTTTGCTACATTAGAAATTTAAATTGCCCTTGCTTTCCCAGGAGGACTCAGCTGATGAAGGACTTCCAGCAGCACAGGAGCACTGAAACTATCAGCAACCTCCTTTTTCTGGCCACCAATGGTCATGGCCTCAGCTCGCTGCCTTCCTGCACAGACAATGCAGAAGGGCCAAGTTTTCAAAGGTGACCAACAATTTCCACCGCTTGGCCTCTCGCATCCTATAAGGAGATGAGGTTTCTGAAAGCAATTAATTCGAAGGTTCTTCAATGTGGCAGCCAGAAATGAAGGCTTTCCACACAAATAACCTAAATGAAGTTCAGACTAAGTACAGAATTCACCTTTCCCTCTGGAAGAAATTATTCATAACACACTTAACATGGCAAAAATATGGGACCTATTAGATCTGTAGGGCCATGTATGTGCAAGATACATTTAAGGGAAGAGATTGATTAATGGACATTGGGAAAAGTAGTTTCTACCATCTTTAAAAATACAGACTCATGTGTCCAGATACCTCACACTGCAGCTGACCACATCACAGAGGAAGAAAGCATCTGTTAAAACTGATTTTCTCTTACATACACATGGGGAATGAGATGCTGGAAAGCAGTGCCACCGAAAAGGACCTGGGGATCCTGGTCAACGGCAAGTTGAATCTGAGTCAGCAGTGCCCTGGCAGCCAGGAGGGCCAACCATGTCCTGGGGGGCATCAGGCAAAGCATCACCAGCCAGTCAAGGGAGGGGATTGTCCCACTCTGCTCTGCACCTTGAACATTGTGTGCAGTTTTGGTCACTGCAATATAAGAAAGATAGTAAGATGTTAGAGAGAGTCCAAAGAAGGGCAACAAAGATGGTGAAAGGCCTTGAGGGGAAGCCATATGAGGAGTGGCTGAGATCACTTGGTCTGTTCAGCCTGGAGAAGAGAAGACTGAAGGGAGACCTCATTGCACTCTACAACTTCCTCGTGAGGGGGAGAGGAGGGGCAGGCACTGATCTCTTCTCTGTGGTGACCAGTGACAGGACTCAAGGGAATGGCCTGAAGTTTACTAAGGGGAGATTTAGGTTGGATATTAGAAAGAGGTTCTTCACCCTAAGACTAGTTGGGCACTGGAACAGGCTCCCCAGGGAAGTGATCACAGCATCAAGTCTGACAGAGTTCAAGAAGCATTTGGATGATGCTCCAAAGGCACGTGGTGTGACTCCTGGGGATGGTCCCATGCAGGGTCAAGAGTTGGACTCAGTGGTTCTTGTGGGTCCCTTCCAACTCAGTTGTTATTCTGTGAACTGGCATTTTCAAGCTGCCACACTTGCGTCTGTGTGTTACCAAGCGTTACTGTCACACCCAAGCATGCAAGAAAACATGAGTCATGTCCCTTCGAAATTAGGAAATAAACTTTAAAAACTACCCATTTTCTCAAAAAAAAAGCCCAAACCTATTGAGAAGTTGCTTTTCACTCTGTATATATGGGGGGGGGGGTGGTGTCACAGTTTTAGAAGGAAAATTTAAATTTTTACCAAAAAGTAAAATATAATATTTTCATGCAATCCTGTGGTTCCAGACACTGACGCTTTATGTGATTTGTCAAGTGATACTTGCACTTAATTTGTGAGTCTTAGGAACTGGACACTAGATACATGATTGTGTTACAGAAATGCAAACAAATCACAAAGACCCTCAACTTTTCTTCACAGCAACAAAGAACTTAATAAAGAAAAGATGTCAGTACTAAAAATGCTGTATTTTTGTCTTGCTTTGCCTCTTATACCAGACTCCATAACCTTCTGGTTTTCTCTAATGAAATTAAAAAGCCTAAAGGGAACTATTTTATCCTTCTTTCTGAAGTCTCCTTTTTCATGTAAAGAAGATTAAAACAACAACAGCAAAAGATTAGTTTCGGGAGAAAACCTGATTTCCTTGTGACAGAAGGTCTGGCCTTGTTTTGAGCTGTCTACCATACTGACAGCTCTTGGTGGTGCAGTAGAGGTGGCATCTTGTCGGGAAGGTGCTGTCACCCTGACTTTTCGAGTGTTGGGGTCTGCCCACGAAAACAGTGGCCGCCCCACCCCGAGGGCACTGGGGACACCAGGCCTGAAGGGTGTCCAGCAAGGGTCCAGGTGGCAATGCCCCAGAGCAGAGGCTGAGAGGTTCATTCTCAGAAAGGTGGCAAACACAGGAGATGAAGCTTTTGTCTCCAGATTAGCAAACAGGGCTTTATGTGCAGTTTCCTGTGGAGGTGCATCAGTTCAAGAAAGCTGATATGTGCCTGCCTGTCATCTGGTTCTAGCAGATGGTTGATATTAAGGAAAAGCATGGTTGTTTTAGTTTTCAGTGCATCAGGGCTTATCATTCATAACCTTTGGAATTATAAATGTATATTTTCAGCTATGCCAAAAATTTGGATGGAGAAACACATTGAGATACTCTAATATATGCAAAATAAAGGAAAAGTAAACATGGAACCCTTTCTGAAGCTAACAGACCTGCTTCCTCCCTGGTGCTGCATTCAACATGGTCAAACTGCTCCCCAGAAACCTGAAAAACTGTAATCTGTGGAAACCACAGGGCAGAAATGTAAGGACTGATCCTATGAATCTCCCATTCAAGACTGCTTAACTTGAAGCGTGAAACAAGCCCGCAGAAGCCAAGGGCATCACACAGGAGTTCCATGAGAAGCCCAGGCTCTATGGCACTTTGGTCCCCTCTCCATCAGCAGTACAGGGTGGGATGAACCACTGAGCCACTGAGTCAGACTGGCAGAAAACAACTACCCATTCCTTGCAGGGATATTTCTTGATGGTTAAAGGGCTGCAGGTGCACACCATGGGGCCAGGCACATGTCAGTGCTGGCCCACGGAGGCAATGGGAGCATGAGGATGGAAGAGGCAGAAGTACAGAGGCAGCCCTTGCTCAGACTGATGGAAGTTTCATGCAATGGAGAGCATGGAGCTGTATCACCACCTCACATAATGGGTTGCCCTTGGCACAGCACTAAATACATTAAGCAATGATGAATATACATATTTTAAGATTAAATCTGCTTCCTAATGGAACTTTTCACTGGCAACTTCTTATTGTGCCTTTGAACTCCATGTATCTGAACAACTGCTTCTGGGTGAAACAGCTTTCCAAGTCAAAATAACATCATCAAAAGATTGAAGAAAATTCACAACACACAGAAAATGGGTTGTTTTGTGGATAAAACCAATGAAACCACAAAGCTCCCTTGGATTTAGGTCTTGATCTGAGAATTTGGTTTAAAACAAATGAATTTTTACAGAATCACCTATTCTACCCCAGGATCCCAGAAAAGCTGGCAGCCCACGGCTTGGACAGGGGCACTCTGTGCTGGGTTAGGAACTGGCTGGATGGCCGGGCCCAGAGAGTGGTGGTGAATGGTGCTGCATCCAGTTGGCGGCCGGTCACTAGTGGTGTCCCCCAGGGATCAGTGTTGGGCCCAGTTCTGTTTAATATCTTTACTGATGATCTGGATGAGAGGATTGAGTCCCCCATCAGCAAATTTGCAGATGACACCAAACTGGGGGGAGTGTAGATCAGCTGGAAGGCAGGAGGGCTCTGCAGAGGGACCTGGACAAGCTGGAGAGTTGGGCTGATTCCGATGGAATGATGTTCAACAAGGCCAAGTGCTGAGTCCTCCACTTCAGCCACAACAACCCCATGCAGCCCTACAGGCTCGGGATGGAGTGGCCGGAGAGCAACCAGGCATAAAGGGACCTGGGAGTCTGGATTGACAGGAAGCTGAACATGAGCCAGCAGTGTGCCCAGGTGGCCAAGAAGGCCAATGGCATCCTGGCCTGGATCAGGAACAGTGTGTCCAGCAGGACCAGGAAAGTGATCCTGCCCCTAGGCTTGGCACTGGTGAGGCTGCATCTTGAGTACTGTGTCCAGTTCTGTGCCTCTCAGTTTAGGAAGGACACTGATGTGCTGGAGAGTGTCCAAAGAAGGCCAGTGAGGCTGGTGAAGGGACTGAAGCACAGGCCCTATGAGGAGCAGCTGAGGGAGCTGGGGTTGTTTAGGCTGGAGAAGAGGCGGCTCAGGGGAGAGCTCATCACTCTCTACAACTACCTGAAAGGAGGTTATAGCCAGGTGAGCATTAGTCTCTTCTCCCAGGCAACCAGCAGCTGTGCCAGGGGAGGTTTAGGTTGGACATTAGAAAGAAATTCTTTACAAAGAGAGTGAGCAGACATTGGAATGGGCTGCCCAGGGAGGTGGTGGATTCACCGTCCCCGGAGGTTTTTAAGAAGAGACTGGATGTGCCACTTAGTGCCATGGTCTAGTTGACAGGGTGGTGTTGAGCCATGAGTTGGACTTGATGATCTCAGAGGTCTTTCCAACCTGGTTGATTCTGTGATTCTGTGACCTTCCTGGTTACAAGGGCACACTGCTGGCTCATGAACAGCTTCACAGAATATTCTTAGTTGTCAGTCCATCCATCCATCTATCCTTCCATCCATCCATTTACCTGGACTCCAGGATGAGTCAGTCTATCACCTTTCCAGGGCCTGAGGTGAAGCTGCCTGACTGGTAGTTCACTGGGTTCTCCTTCTTGCCCTTTTTGAATACTGGAGTGACATTTGCTTTCTTCCAGTCCTCAGGCACTTATCTTGATTGCCACGACCTTCCAAAGGTGATTGAGAGTGACCTAGCAATGACATCTGCCAGCTTCCTCAGCATTCATGGAGGCATCCCATCAGGGCCCATGGACTTGTGGTCAGTAAGGTTGACTAAATGGTCTCTAACCCAATCCTTCTCAACCAAGGGGAAATCTTCCTTTCTCCAGACCTTCTCCCTGGTCTCCTGGGTCAGAGATTCCTGAGGGCTGGCATTGGTCATGAAGACTGAAGCAAGAAGACATATAGTAGTATCTCAGCCTGCTCTGCAACCTCTGTTGAATAGTCCCTTTTCTATTCAGTAGTGGGTCTGCATTTTCCTTAGTATTCTTTTTGTTCTTGATGTGCTTGAAGAAGCTCTTCTTGTTATCCTTGACATTTCTAGCTAGATTTAATTCCAACGGGGCTTTGGCCTTACTTTTTTTTCTGCATACTCTGATAATATCCATATTCTTCCCAGGGGGCCTGCCCCTGCTTCCACCTCGTGTATCTCCTGCTTATGTCTTATTTTCTCCCTTTGAATCCTGCTGCAAGTAGTGGGACTTCATGTGGGGGAAAACACCCACAGTATAAGACTATTTCCTTTTTCTTGATGTGAAAAAATGCTTCTGAATTCTATTCTCAGGCTGGGTGAAGACTTCAGAAGACTCTAGCTGCAGGTGCTCAATGCAGTGCTTTTTTCCTAACCCACTTTTGAAGATAGAAAAAAATGCTGTTGAAATCTTTTAGCAAGAGGTGGTACCTTTATGATGTGACACTACAGGGATATTTCTCCATCCAAAAATATGACAGCATATTGAGGTCCCCATCTGAAGACATTGTTCCAGTGCTATCTTGCAGTGCAGTGATGCAGGGGCACTAAAGCAAGCCTGGTCATACAGGCTGCAGCCCTCTGATCCCCTGTGAAATGAGGGGCCAGGTAGGGCCAGGGCCTAGTGATGGGTCCTTGAAGAGATCTAGGTGTCAGCCTGGGTCTTGTTTTCAGTAGATGGCACTGACTTATGTAGGTACAGTAAAGGATGGCGAGGACAACCACGGCATAGTCCCAATGATGCAGGGTGGCTGTACTGGCTTCTTGCCCACATGATGTAAAGCAGAAGGAAAATAGGGGGATTACATTCAGGGATAAGATGGAAGGTGTAAAGCCTGGAGAAAAAAAAACCACTTTGGAGCTCCACTGTGCATGCGGTGACACTGGGCACATCCAAGCTGGCTGGTCCATCCCTGCATGCAGGGGAGGATATATTGCCACAACGGCTTCTAAGGGTTGATGTTTAGGAAAACCATCAAATGGAACAATTCCTTTGTCAACTCTCTCACCTATCTGGACTTTTTCTTTTCCCCTGAGCAGGGCTAGCTGAAGAGCCTTTTCCCAGGCCATTTTGGGGAGCACCAGCTGCGTCCTGCTGGACCTGTTGCCCAGCGATGAATCCTATGGTTTCTCTGCAGTGCCTACTTGGACACAAGTTCCACTGGAGACAGCAGCAGCTTTGCTGTAGAAAGCTGGGAGCAAGGACAACAGAACAGGATTTTTTCAGAGGCAGTAAAACTTTTTTTAAAAAATGTCAATAAATAGGAGAACTCTGGGGTTATAAAAGCAGGAAGATGAGAGGCTGAGTCAGACAGGGTTGCTGACCACAGCTCTGCCTGAGAACTGGGAAATGCAAAGAAAATAATTTCTGTGCTATAGAAATATCTAATTATCATCTGCCATCTCAAATGCCTCCAAAGAGAAACTCCCACAGAGACCTTTAAAGCTCTTTTAACTCAAAAAGTAGGAAAATATTCTGTCAGACTGAACCAAGATGCAGAATGTGATCATATAAGTCCCATGTTTTGGAACACAGCCCAGATGCTTCTAACTTTGTTGTTTTTTGCAGCAGTTTAGCAATTCAGCAGAATCACATTTGCAGTCCTAGATCTAGTGGGTTTGGTAGTGGTGGTCCTTGAACTAATTGCTTATGTAAATAAACATTTAAAAACATAGAGGAAGACTAAGACAGTTGTGGAAAAAAAAAAGAATTACAATTAACTTCCAACAATATATTTGGGGGTTACAAATTATCATTATTTATTGAATTTGCAGAGACTTTATTTTTAGAGAGGATAAAACCTGCTAAGCCTTCAGTTCCTGACACATCTCTTTGGAGCAAGAAGAGAGCAATAGCAATTAACAGGGAGGTCTCTAGTAGTGCCAAGGGGTAGGGGCTTTTCTGTGCATTTTAATCTTCGAGGACCCTAAGAGAGAGGAATTGGTGAGGTAGGCAGTGCACAGCCCAACAAAGGTAATTATTGGTAATGAAAGCAGAATAGTACCATCACCCCTTAGCGAAACAATCCCAGCCAGCGTGGGAGGCTCTGGGCTCGTTATCGACCTTCCAGAAACCCTTGGTGATGTTAATCAGAAGTGGGTTGATGTGATTCCCACGGAGCTGCCGCCATCACCTGTCCCGCTGGCAGCGGCGCCAGGAGGCGTTGCGAAAGGGCCATAGGTGCAGATGAACCAGGTCGAAAATGCCTTTGGTGGGCCAGACCTCTATTTTTCTCCCTTGGAATGTCTTTTAAATTAAGCATCTCTGGTGAAAAGAAGAGAGGGAGCAAACATTTAGAACTGTTTACTGAATAAAACAAGGTTTTAAAGGCCGTATTATTGTTCCGGGATACAATGGTCGTTACTGTTTTTGTTAGTAAGTACCCGTGTGATTTAAAGCTGCTGACAGCACCAGACGCTCACAATGAAATCATCTCTCCCTCCCCTCCCCGCAGTTCAGGCAGACACTCATTTGTATGTATGGGTTCAGCCTGTCTGCTGCGGCTGGCCAAAGCGACAGATACTAATGGCATATGTTAATTACAACCCAACAACTTCCTTTCATTTGGGTGTTTATTAACATACTCACTTCTGCCCATGGAGGCAGCTGGCGGGAGATACTGAGGCTGTCGGGGATCACATGCGATCTTCAATCTGGGACTGTGATGTGCACCAGATTACGCCTGTCAGCCGGACAGAGAATCCAGCATCCCAGCGGAGAATTTTTTCCCCTCTGCTTATAAGGCTGCAGAAGGGTTGAAAAGAAGATGGGATGCTCAGGAGCAAATTCCCAGTCACAGCTGTTTGTCTCTCGACCACTCCAGGTGTGGCCCTGCTCTGAACCTGGGGTTCCTGGGATTGCCACTGCATAACAGGCCCAAATAGCTGGAAAACAGCTCAATAATTTGGAATTTAGGGGGATCATAAAGTATCTGGTGTAAGCAGTGAATGCAGCCAAGCAAGTTTTCCTGGGAATAAGGAGAATTGTCACCTCACATTGAGCCAGGATCCATCTACCCTCCTGCCCAATTACTAGTGTAATTGGAGACAAATATTTCAAATGCAAATGCGAGAAATATTTAAGGGAACAATTAGAGAGTAATATTTCAGATGATGCTCTCTTATTTTTCCTCTTCACAACTGGTTTGTGACACTGGAGAAATGAGATAAAAACTTACTTTGTAAGAAAGAAAGGATACCAGACTTTCATTTCTAAGCCACTCATTAAGGGCCATCAATCCCAGTGATTTTTAATGGCATAGTGGTCCAAGATAGTTAGGTAATACTGCAACATATTAAAAAAAAAAATCCTTGGATCCTTTTTCAAATTATTGTGCTCCAATTTCATGCAACTTTATTCTTATCACTGTGCTGGCCAGTAGTCACAGCCAGTGGAGCAGGACTGACGCAGCCAGGTTTTGCAGATGTATCGAGTGAACCCTCCAAGATCAAGGTATAAATTTGCAGAGTCAGACACAGGACCACAAAGGAGAGCAGTATGAGCAGATTATTCTCTGCTACTTTTGGAAAAAAATGTATTAATCAAAAGACATTTGTAGGAGGCAGCTGTGTGACTGATAGGAAGCTTTGAGGCAGCATGAAAGAAAAATAGGAGAGTCCCTTTGCTTTTGTTTTCAGACTGGTTTTGATGCATGTCAAACTCTGTGTGAGATATACCTGAGTATTCCTGGCATTCCTCTCAGCACGCATCAGGCTGCCTTTGGTATCTGGGGATTTCATATAGCACTGTGCTGCTCTGGTGACTATGAGTTGTTAAGTCCCTGCATAATTCCCTACAGCCTTTACTCATCTGGAAGTAAAGCATAATTAGCAATTTTTGTTATCTCACTATTTAACCCTTCTTTTGGGTTTGTTTTTTGTACTGTTCATTCATAAATATCCAAACCAAAATGGTACATCTGCTTTTATTTGTTGAGATGTGCAAAGAATTATAGTAGATTAATAAGACACAACTGTCCTTTACAGTTGGCTATTTTCTTTCTGAGTCCTGTTTATCTTCCTAAGGTTAATTACTTAATTAGTGGTTTGGCCAGTTTTGCTGCACAACATAATAAAATAAAATAAAATAAAATAAAATAAAATAAAATAAAATACTTGATACTGTGTAGGTTGTAATGCAAAAGGCTACTTGAGGAAGAGTTTTGATTTTTGTCCACAGTTCATTCTCAAATTCCAGAATCTTGCATTTAGTCCTGGAGGCTGTTTTTGAGCAATTCAGAGTGTCCAAGTGGAGGGCCAGAGGATGCTCCTCTGTTGCCTACAGTACTTTTTTCGCTAGAGAAGGTGGAGAATTGTTCTTCTACTTCCCCTATGTCCCACAGGGGAATGACATAAATACCTGTGCCTATGAGGAGCTGCCTGTGTGTTGTTTCTTCTCCATGCTGACCCATGGCAGAGCTGGATGGGGTTACCCATGGTCTCTAAGGCTCTCAACAGGACTGGAAAAGTCATAGGTGGGATGAGTAAGCCAGAACAGCAAAAAACCCAAATTTTTTTTCAGTGTTTGTATCCAGCAAAATCCTCACACAATCATTTGTCACAAAATACCAAGCACAGCCCCAAAAGCATGTCAGACAAGCAAGAGCACTTGGTTTAGCAGCCTCCATTGAAAAACACTTTGTTTCATATTTAAAAACAAGACATTTAATTATCTGGTCATACATTTTTCTCACTCTATGTGCTACTGGACTGATGGAATATTTCAACTATTTATTTACATGTAGCAAAGCCAAAGCCTTTGAATACTACAGCAACAAGGAGTTTCCATTCGTTGTACCAGTCCTCTGTATCTGTCTTGCAGAAAGAGACTGTCAACTAGACAGAGGGAATTCTATTTCTTTCTTACTGAGAGAAACACAATCCTATACTGCAACAACCATGTAACCAGGAGGTGTACATGGGGCTAGGTTTTAAGAACAGGCTACAAATAAGGGCTAAATTGTCTGTCATTACCCCAGCACAAGGGCTGTCATGCCATCTGCATATACTCATGAGCAATCACACAGTGAAGGGATTGTTTCAATGTTCTGTCTTTGACTTTTATATTAACAGAAATTATAAAGTTAGAGCAGGAACGTCCTCGAATGGCTTCTGCTGTGTTCTGTGGGAAAGTGTTCTATCTTAAAGTGTTTCACAGGGTAAACGGCCCTGCATGAGAGTCTCTGGCTGGTAAATTCCAGCTATCACACAGTAGTTCTTCTTATGCCCCTTGTTCCTATGAGCACAACCACAAACCACTCCGAAGAGCCCCTTTTCTCGCGGTGTTCTATCCTTTGTGTGCATTCACTAAGAAACCATGATTCAGGGTTTTTCCAGCCATGGGTTTTCCACTGTTGCTGGTATATCCCCTACCCAGTTCAATATGTGTGAATTCATCAGGAGAAATGGTTAAAACTGGTAGGCTGAAAGAAGCAATACCTGAGGAACTGGTAAGCGTTTGTCATTGACCATGACAGATAGAATGCATTGAGTGAAGCAAATGTGGCCTGTCTTTCCAGCAAAGCCTGGTGACATTTATCAGTCCTCTTCTCACCTCTGTGCTGGATCGAGTCCTCCTTGGTCCCAGGTGGAGCCAAGCACTCTGATCACCAGGAGGTGCTGCTTCTGCAGAAGCCCTCTGGGCAGCTGCCTCTCCCTCCAGAAGCACTCTCCATCACAACTCCAAGCTCTTGCGGATGGCCTTTGAGGCAGGACCTCAGATATAATTTCCCAACCTGAAAGCTGGAACATTTTGGAGGATCAAGCTTTTTTTCTACCCTTCTTCTTGCACCACGTATCAGACAACCAAGGGCTGGAATCAACACAAGGCTGAGTTGCCAGTAAAAACATCCCCCCTAAGTCCTAAAGAAATTTGGGATAATTTTCTCTGGACTGTTAGGACCCTCCAAAGCACAGTACCAGTGTGGAAAATAGATATCAGATTGCACCAGCCTGGAAAATAAAAGCTGTGGACCAGAAGTCTTGAATCAGTAACAGGGAGCACTGGCAGAACTGATAGCTGGAACACTGCTTTAAAACAACCTGGTGAATACAGCAGGACAGCAGCAGGACAGCACGGCTTTGGTGTCCTCTCCCATCATCTATTAGCTCCTCTGCAGCAAAGAGAAGAACTGATTCAAAACCAGATTTACCTTCTTAGTAGCTTTTTAAAAATACTGATTCAGAAACTGAGCAGGTATGTGGGTAAAATTTAGTCATGGACAAAAATTGCCAACAAGTATGTAAAGCAAGAGTTCACTTGCAATACGGCAAAGGAAGCACATGGTTACAGGTGCTCTGGTGGGCAGAGCAGGAGGAGGGGAAGAGAAAAGGAAATATGCTGAAGACATCAATTTGTCCAGGTAAATTGAAACTAGAAAAAACTGTGAGGCACTTTGGAGATAAGGTCAAGATAGTCTGAAGGAGTCTAGAAAGAGCAATAAAAAGATGTGAGGAACAGACGAGACTGAAAGATGAAAAGGCTCAGGTGACAGTGATGGTAAATATGAAGGAATCTGACAGAATGACTTGAGATAATATAAAATATGTCAGCTGAAGAAGCACAGAGATTTTCAGCTGAACACATTATTTCCTTTTATTTAACACAAGAGTAAAGTGACATCAGATGAAAATGAAAGCTGATGGGTATAAACATCCCAAAAAGAAACTGCTTTTTCAGAAAAAATGTGCACCTCAACTGCCATAACTGAGCCAAAGATTAGCAGGAAAAAAAATTCCATGAGTTATGTATTCCAAATGTACCTGATTCTAGGATCCTCTTCTAGCACCAAACATTTCTGGAAGCAAATACCTCAACTGATTTAAGTAGTGGGCTGGGATCTATGTCCTTAGTAAACCTCTGCAGTCAGGTGGAGATGCAGTGCACATGCTACAGGAAGCCAAATAAATTCCCATTTTGAAGAACTTCTCTTTAGACAGTGAATATGCATGTAAATCTGATGGATGAGACCCCAGCAAAAGTGTTCCTGCCATGTATCCCCCTGGAGGCCCAGAAGTTCCCACAGGTCAATGGACCCAAACCCAGCGTGTCTTCATTGCTCCCGGGTGACATGAGAAGCCTGGTGGGCAGAGTTGGGTGCCCCAATCCAATCCCACAGCTTTCAGCATCTGAGCTGCAAAGCAAAGACACTGTAGCATCTTTGCTGGAGTAGCAGCAGCAAGGGCCACAGGGCACAGCACAAATTTGCAGCTGAGTAAGTCCTTGCTACCCTGCAAGACTAACTCTGAAACCATCAGTGAAGGTTACACAGGAGTGGGGAAACTGCCAAGCAGTTATATTCCAAAGAAAGAGGAAGTGTCACAGTTTAGACGTCTGTTATTACAATGCTGTTCACCTACTTTGTTCAAATTTCCTTTGTTTCACTTTAATAAGTGCCTTTCTTGTTACCTAACTGACTCCCTTTTGGGAATGTTTTGAGAATGACTGTCCATCAGACAGCATAACCTGTTTTTCCCAAGTTGCTGGTTCTGAGCTCAAGCTGGACTGTTTGTAGTACCCTTACTACTGGGCACTACAAACCCAGCCCTTGCTACTGCCCATCAAGTCCTGCAAAGGGTTACAATACACATGACTCTTATTCACTCCTTTGGAAAAGCTGAGCAAGTTTTGTCTCCATGAGCAGATACAGTATCTCATAAGGATGTGAAAGTGTCGTTCTCAGAGATTCGGCACTTGGACGACAAATCCATAAACTCCTTTGGAATCTGTTTCTTTGTAAATGCACAGACATGAGTCATTATACTAATGTAGTTATGTGTAAAAATTCAGGGGGAAAATACAACCCCAAACCATCTTCTTAAGAAAATAAGCTGTGAAGCCAAACATTACTGCATACTTTTGCAGTAATGCAAAATGCATTACTGCATACTATCAGCAGTTTGCAAGTTCCCTCTTACTGGCCCTTGAGAAACAGCACATCCTGAGACTATGAGCATCAGGCAGTTCAAAGCAATGCCAATGCTCTCCAGTGTGATTAAAAAAGCAAGCTTGCTGAAATTTGTTGGTATTGTCCATTGGTCTAGATGGTCCATGAATTCCTTCCTATATGCCACGCTGTCTGATCCTTACAGGCCTAGGTGTTTATCCCCTGGGATACTTGCTAAAGGTTCACAGATCTCATCCTGCTCGACAGCAAGCCTTTGGAGGGTTTGATGTTGCAATTCCTCTGCTAATGGGCTGTGCGCTGATGCTAATGAGGTTCAGAGCACTGACCACAGAGAGGATGGGCCACTTGTTATTTTTGTAATTAATTCAAGAACTAATCACACAGGAGCATGCTCTAGAAGACAGCCCATCTAACGATCAAGTTAAGAAGTCTGCACAAATCTATCCCCTTTGCATTCGTTTCTGAGTATTTTTCCCAGCCTTTTGTAACTCATTTGAACAAAAGACGGCAAAAAATCTTGTTCTACCAGCTGCTTGTGTTCTCCCCCATGGTAGGTCATCCTGTACATTAGCTCCTTCTGCTATTTTAAATCATTTGGCATTCCTTTGGGGCCCACCCATCCTGCATACCCTGAGCTTAAATTCTTGACCCCTACTGGGAGATGACATTAGCTCTCTGCTTCACTGCCTCTCCCATCTTACTCAAAGCTTATCTAAACCCACAGTTGCTCATATCTCCGATTTCTCTTTTTCTTTTGGTCATAACACTCTAATTAGAGCCTTGAAGCATACAGAGATGTGATTTGCATGAAAGGCACTATTCAAAATGAAACTGGTTCCCAACTCATGCAGCTTAGCAGCAACATTTGAAGGCAATAAGTTGTTTAGAGCCCTCGCTTTTCTCCATCATTTTTGAAAACACTCAGCCTTATTCATCTGGTTTTTTTGTAAAGGATCGGAGCTAGTTTCTCTAGTTTTTCTGGATGGGTAGTAACCTCACAGTTCTCTACTGTGTTAAATAAACCCTAGAAGAGTTTCCACATTCCTCTTCAGGTGTATATATTTACTTGAATGTGTATCACCTGTTACTCAGCCCACACAGTGGATGTCTATCTTTTATGTTCAAATACAGAAAAATAAGGCCATTACGATAAGCATCTGTGCTCACAACTTTCTTGTTCCTCCAAAGCTCTTACTTAAAAAAAAAGACAGGAAATTTAGTAATATCAGAGTGGTAAGTAATTTTAAAGTGAAACTCTAACAGTAAAGATGAAGATATCTTATTATCATTATGAGACCATTATTAAATATTAACTAAAATTAAATATGGAAAGTTTGTACATACCCCATTTACATACCCAAATAGTTGTCTTACGTTTGAAACCTCCCCTCAGAAGAAAAGCAGCTCCCGGTGCCATTTGGCACAAAGTGGACATAAGTTACAGAAGACCTGACACAAGGAATTTGTGCTGTGGCTATTCATGGTGCCAATGCTTTCCACGTAACTCTTAATTTGAGGCCTGCTGGAGGAACGGGATGTGTCCCAGGACTAGAGAAAAGCCAGAAAAGGGCCATTTCTTGGTAGCATATTCAAAGCAACATATACAAAACAATTCAGCTCAAATGCTTTGGCCCAAGCAATATTGACAAAGTCTTGCTTGTGATGCCCACAGAGAGCAAGTCATATCCTTGCTGGGGCATTCTGGCTGGGCTCTGTGAATGTCTTGCTGCCTGTAAGGATGCTTCCCCCATCCTAAAAGCTGTGAGAACTCCCAGCACGCTGAATGCATGGTTAATCCCATGGGAATCTTTCTGCACTGTGCTGTTTCAGCAGCCAGCCAGGCAACAGCAAATCGGTTGTGCAGACCCAAGCGTTTCCCTGTCCCCCTGCCTTTGAACTGGCAAGGATGAAGAACAAACTTCTAATGAATGAACTTCAGTGCATTGAATGTGCCCCTGGCTGGACTGGTATAGCTCTGCTGGCCTCAGGGAGAAATACTGCGGAGGAACAATGTAAGAAGCAAAGCACTTGTGTATTAGGGAATTTGGCCCAGTAATTTCAACCTGAGGCACTACCAGGTTAAGCTATGCAGCACTACATGCAAAAATGAACATTTTTACTCCAAGGATCAGGGGCACAGGCCAGGTCAAGGCTGAATGCAGTGGTAAGGGGAAAAAAAAAAAATAAGAAGAAGTCTAGAGGGAGAGCTGAGATTGCTACGTCTGCTCATAGGTCAAGGGTGCTGAGCAGAGCAGCTCCTGCTGCCCTGGGAGGCTGTGCCCCTGCTCATCTCTACAACCTAGCTTCCCCTTCACCAGCATCAGTAGCAGCCTCTTTGGTTTCCAGGGCTCTGACACAGGCAAAATGAAGAGCCAGGTCCCAGACCTTGAGCTAGCCCCTTCCCTCCTCCCTGCTTCAAGACAGCCCTCTCCTATAGGTATCCATCCACTTTGTCTGTGTCTAGAGCCAAACTTGCTCTGTGGGGCTGCACTGATTGTTTTATATAAAAGATATTTCTGAGAAGAGCAAGCCAGAGAACGTGTCAGAGAAGGGGATGAAGTGGCTTTGTATGTCCAAATAAGTGCATGCAAACAGGGACTATTGCCAGTGATTACTCCCAGAGCTGTGCCTCCTGAGCCCACCACATTCCCATCCCATGATGTTTGCTCTTCTCTCTGGGCCTACTGCAGTCATTATCCAACAGATATTGTGGAATATCACTGTCAACTAGTAAAACTAGGCACTAGAAATTAGCTTCCTCTAGAATTACTTGAAAATACTCAGAGGAGGAGATGTTGAGGCATGTGGAACACATCACAATATACCAAGATGGTTGTGGTTGGACAGGATCTCTGGGGATCATCTAGTTCAAGTACCCTACTGAAACAGGGTTTGTTGCCTAGGTCCATGTCCAGAGTGCAGTCCCAAACTCCAGCAGTAGGAAAAGTTCCTGAATAGAGCTGGCTTCTCAGAGAGAAGGAGAGAAAAATTCTCAGAAGATGCTCCACCCAAATGGCAAAAAATGCATTCATGGCTTCTGTATGATAAAGCAGAAAGGGGAAGGAGACTGGGGTTAAAGCAGAAATGGGTTTTTGGCCACAGGGAAATAGACAGGTACCGCAGTAGCGGGCTGCCCCAAGTTAGAGGAATAATAGTCCAAACTCCCATTGGTGCATTCTTGGCCACAGAGCTGAGTTAAGGGTCATGCTTTAAAAGAAAAGAAACCAGTGTTGTGAAGACAGTACAGCTGTTATGGTTGGAGGGAGACCCAGTACCCATGGAACCTGGTGGGTGGGAGACCCAGCTTCAAGTTTCTGCATTGCATCAGGCTTCGTATGACATCTTGGGCAAATCCCTCAGTCTAACAGTGCCTCAGTTTCCCACGGGAACAAGAAGGAGATAAGAGCTTTTCTCAGGCACTCAGCATTCTACATGCTTGGATAGGATAAACCTTAAATACTGAGGTGCTGGGTGCCAGGCCAAAGTGGTGGATATTTAGGTAGGCAGGCAGAACTCTAAGCAGGTGCCGCCAGGTCACCCTTTATGAAGACGTCTCTAGTAGTCTCAGAAAAGCTGTGATTTGAAGACCTCCCTGAAGTGTTTCACCAAACAAATCCTGATTATTTGGGCTTTGTGAAGACAAAGTGATTGTTACCCTAACTTCTTAAGGCACATAAGCATTTAAGCTGCCTTAAATCTTTGAGGTGGCACAATGTAAGCATTAGAGCCAACTCAAATCCCTATTAAGTCTTCTAGGTGCTTAAAGCATTTAAGCCATTTTCAAGTCTTTTTAGAATGACTGATGATTTCCATAGGAAGGATGCAATGTTGAAAGGTGCTTTGTATGTGATGTTGCCTTAAAGTTCATGCTGTCAGATAAGCCAATGTCTCATATGCAGCCTTATCAGGAAAGATTTGAAAAATGTCTAGACTTTAATTTCCCTGCCATTTCAGTTTTGGTCCTGGGTTCACAATGATGCTTATAAATGTGACAGAGTTTCAAGAACATAATGATTGATCCATCAACTCATCCTGGTAGCTCATGTTATCCCATATTTGGGCTTTACCACACCAGTCTGTGGTACATGCTTCCAAGGACGGTAGAGGAAGTTGAAAATGAGTGAATTCCTATCACATACAGGGACAATCACAGCTCACAACTAACAGAATCCTTTTGCTCTGACTTTTTAGCAGTGACCTTTGGATTGCAATCAACCTTGGAACACCCCATCTGAAAAGGCAACATTTTTGGCACGCCGTGAAAGCAAGGCTTTATAGTACAAACTACTTTTGCAACTTTTACTGTATGATTTGCATTCAAGATGCCATAACAAAGTGCTGAGCACAGTGAATCTTTCTACGAGAAGAGATGCAATCCAGCAAACCTTGTCCTCTGTGCACAGTCAAAGAAACAATTTAACCCCTTGAATAAGGGGCTACATATGTGGCAAATGCTTTAAAGGACTGGGTCATCAGTGGACAGAGGGCTTTTCCAGTAACTCCAGCTACAATTCTGACCTTTTCTGGTTCTTGGCTTGTCTTGCTGGGTCATATCCCATATACAGGTTACGACTTTAAATGGCTGATAAGCTCTCCTTTTAGCTTCATTTTGGACTGGCAGTGGCTGGGAAGCAGCCTGCCTCCTTCAGGCCCTTAGCTGATGCTGATATTGCAGGCACCCACTGAAGCTGTTGTCCAAAGTTGACAGAAGACCCACACCAATGGCAAGCCAGAGAGACATCTCACCTGACTGTAGACCACTGTGCTGGGACATAGGCACTCCTGCTGGAATCCTTTAAGAGCTGACACTACAGGATTCTCAAGGGACTGAGGTACTATTCGTCTCTCTTCATCTTCCAGTAAAATCTATTACTGGGTGGGCCATCTCATCAGACCTAGTCACACATCTTAGTCAATGGGCAGGGATGGGTACTTTTAGGAAGCCGTTCTCCTGACCTGTTTCACACACCTCTCTCAGTAAAAGGCAGCGATACCTTAAAATAAGCTCATTTCTCTGTTCTGTCTAGATTTTCCTCCTTTCACTTAATTGCAAACTGTTAGTGTGTGCCATAAAAGGTTTATGCAAGCATATCCAAGTGGGTTTGAATGCTTTCCACTTCTCTGCATTTGCACATGAGAACTTGCTAACTCCCATTTGCAGATTCAGGGCAGATCTGGGGTTTATGACTGAATGCCTCCAAGCTGGGGTATGCAAACGGAGGGCAGTGTTTGGAGTCAGTGACCGCACTCACGCCCACGATAATCACAAGCATGTACAAGCCACAGGGAATTGTTAAAATTGAGACTGATTTGACCATAACAAAAGTCTCAACTGGGTTTTGTTACGAAGTGCCTCATTAGTCTGATATTTTTTGTGACATCCCATTGGTGGTAGATATGAATAGAGGTTTTTTCCCTGTCTCACACATGAGAAATAGGCACAAATTCCCATGTCAGCCAAAACCAGGCCTGCTGTCTACACCAGAGATGTGTAATCTCTGGAACAGGTTGCCCAGAGACGTTGCAGAGTCTCCCTTACTGGAGATATTCAAGAACTGTCTGGATGCAATTCTGTGGACTGTGCTCTAGGACGACCCTGCTTGAGCAGGGAGGTTGGACCAGATGACCTACCATGGTCCCTTCCAGCCTTGCCCATTTTGTGATTCTTTGACCGTGTGTCTGAAGGACAGAGTCTGCAAGATGCCGAATGCCCCACCCCCCCTTCCGGCCCTGCTGAGAGGAGCTAGGTAGTTAATTGCCTCAGCCTCTGGGATAAACTAGCCCAAAAAGGGAATGGAAAGTTCAAGAGCTTATTTAAGAGCTCTGTGCCCAATCTTAGCTCGTGCAAAAGGAATCTGCAGGCTGAGCAAGCACAGATTGCTGCACAGCTCTCTCTCCTCATTACCCACTGGGATGAGTTAAGGAGTCTGATCAGACACTGCACCTGACGAAACCAGAGGGAAATTGCCACACAGAGTAGCATCTGATGGATAGTGTAAATGCGTAATATGCCTGCATATGCAGACCAGCTCATGGACAGCGGGACTCCTAATCCAACATCAAGCACGAGGAGCAAAGGGAAGATGGCTGGCTGCACTCCTGCTCATGCATCCAGGGTGATGCTGAACTTCACTGCTGCCATAAGGTGCTCCTGGCTCATGGTCACCTTGCTAGCCACCAGGACCCCCAGGTCCTTCTTTGCAGAGCTGCTTTCCAGCTGCCTGCTCCCAGCCTCCCCTGGTGCAGAGTTATTCCCCTGGTGGGCAGGACTTCACATTTCTTCTGCTTTACTTCATAATGTTCCTGTTGGACCACTTATCCAGCTTCCTTAGGTCCCCGTGCACAATGGCCCTGCTCTAGAATTTAGTGACTGCTCCTCCTGACGTAGTACCACTGGTGACCTCGCTGATGAGGCAATCTGTTGTCAGGCCATGCCACTGAATCAAAACCTGACAAACTCCTCCAGCTGGACTGAACTACTGCCCACCACTTTCTGACTCTGGCAATAACACCAATTTTCCATCCACCTTCTATCCAAATCATGATAACTAGAGCATGCCCTATCAAGCATTAACTTTACAGATGAAGACACCATGGTCAGGAATTCAAAATATATGTTTCTTTCCCTTTGATTGCAGTTATCCCTGTTTGAAAGAGTCATCCCTCTTCTCCGCTGCTATCTAGACAAGCAAAATGATTCAAACTGCTGATCCCATGAGAAACAGCAAATGTCATCACAGACATCTCAGAAATTATCCACTTGGTTCTGTAACAATACTTCTCACTAGTGAGGAGGTATAAATTTTATTAAACGGATTACAGATCAAAGGCCCTGAACCAATCCTCAGTGTCACCTTACTTATTACTGGGCCAGAGGAAAGACAATATTCCTGGTACACATTTCTGTTTATCTGAATGACCTGAAAGTGAGATTTGTTGTTGTTCCAATTAGATTCATAAAGAATATAATGCATGCTTGGCTATCACAGAGATGAAAACCATGTGCAATGCACTGTTGTTAAATTACTGATCACCTGCAGAGACAACGACCTCGATTCTGTAGCACCCTCTTAATAGCTACGGCAAGCAAGTCTTAGCAATTGCAGTCAAGAGTTCATTCTTTTTGCTAAACCATTATGGTCATTATTCTAATTACCTATCAAGTCCTATTCTTGTGTGTGGTGCTGCACAAAGACAAAGGGAATATTGTTTCTGTCTCTCAAAGTTTGCACTCTTAATTAAAGAAGGAGAGCATTCAGGCATCTAACAAATTGCATAAGTTAGGGAGGGAGGAGGAATTACCCCACGAATTAGCTAGGCAACATTTGTGAGGAAAATGTCTGGGTGAAAAACTGATGTATTCCTGTCAATCCCCAGCTCCTATATTCTTGCAAAGCAGCATGCAGGAAGGCTGAGTGTCTAATAGCCTGCTTCACAGGCAGTAATTCCTCTGGAATATGGTGACTGATTTGCTTGACATTTCCTCTGGCATCAACGGTATTAGAATCATCAGGCAATTTCTGGGAAGCTAATTTTTTCCTTTCTACTATATGTTGATAAGGAATAAAGAGACGTTAAGTGCTCAAAGCTCTCAAAAATCTAATATGATTTGGGTGCAAATCTCAGGAATCTTTTCTTTAGTGTAGTGAAAGATTCCTTTTTCTATTTCATTAACAAAGTTTCCTGTTGGCAGTATCCAAAATAAATCTGAGGTCTGGCATGAAATATAGAGATGACTGTACAGAAAAATTATTTTGTTAATTTAATCAATAATATGCCCTTATATGGAAACCTTGCCAGAATATAATTATATATCCAAGCAAACGTATTGCTGCATACTTATTGCAGAGCAACGCTGTGAACTTAAAAGGAACTGAAAGGCTTCAGATGCCCAAAATATTCTACAATCTCTGTGCAGGTGAAATTCCCAGTGCTAATGTGATAGGGCTAGGAAGTCACTGTAGCTCTCTTATTTAACAAAACCAGTATTTGGAATTTTTTTACTCTTTTTTTGGGTAGTGGCTGAGATCAGTCTCCACTGATATATCAGGTTCACTAGACAGCAGTTTCTTGGCTTGGGTTCAAACAAGTTTGTACTGAATTAGATGGCTTGGCCCAAGACACTGACCTATTTACTTTTGTCTATATTCCTAACCTTTCTGTTCCTCTTTTTGTCACCTATATAGCACTTTGGAGACAGTAATTCTCCCATGATTATCACAGCTACTTAGTGATGCTTGGCTTGGCTTTTTTTCCAGTGCTTCTGCTGCACAGATAGTGATTACTTACAGCAACAGCCATTTGACAGCCCAAGGCTGTCTGTCCACGGCAGGACTGCCCCTGTCCTACCCTGCTGGATTTGGCACAAAAGCTGAGATAGAGGCTCAGCAGGAAGAAAGATCTGTGCTATCGCTATGTCCCTCCCCTTTTTCTTCTTTCACTATCTATTGCTACTCCCCACACATCTATGTCTTGGGCACAGAGTTAGTATTTCCTGTTGTTTTATCCAAGGTGCAGGTTAGACACACACAGACATAAACTCCTTCCCATGCAGGAGCCAGCTGGGCTAATTAGCTCATGTCAAAATGAGCTGAATGGCTTTCAAGGTCACCTCATATCTGAGAATTGCTTTTGTGCTACATAAAGCCCAAACCTCCCGGCAGATTCTCTCCCTCAACTGCTATTTCCTGCATTTTTTGTTATTTGGTGAACCCAACTCCCTTGTTACTCTGGAGCATGGACAGTTGAATTCATTCATTCTTCAAGCTCATTCTTCAAGCTGGAACAAAAGATTTGGGCCTGGAGTCCGAGGTATCACCAAAACGTACGTAACAGAGGTGACGAGCAAATTGCCTGTTGTGCTGTTTGCTGCAGGTTGAAGATCAGTGCTCAGTGTGGGTGAGATCATCTCCTTCTGGAAACTCAGACAATAATTCAGGTCTTTTGGCTTTTAAAAGCTACTTGTCTTTTACCAGTTGTACATTTCATAGAGTGCAGCTTCCCAAGTCTTGATTTTTTCCTCCTCTTTATTAGTTTAAAAAGAGGAAATATCCTTATAAGAACAAGTTAGTGAGAAAAGGCTGAGCCCCAGGTGTAGTCTTATCTCAGACTCAGACTTTGCACGCACTCACAGTGGTGCAATCTACTGTGCTCAAAGGAGAGTGCTGTCTTGGAGTGGCACAACTTGGAGGATGTTTAAAGGAACGTGCTGAGTGCTAAGAAAATCAGCAGCTCAGTGACTACGGTTCTGCTAATAGTATGCAAAACTTGTCCTTTGATTCTCCCAAGGCATGGGCAAACGCATGCAAGAAATATTAATTATTAGTTACAGAAAGTATTGATGACTGAGCTCTTATTTTCCTAACAGCGTTGCATGTATAGGCAGGCATAAAGCTTAACTATCTTATTTGAGAAGGTCAAAGGGCTGGGATCCACACAGGTGTTTAGGCACTTACATCCCATGCAGGTGCTGGCAGACAGACCCTATACTAGGCACATTGCAATGGTGCTTGTGTTTGGAGCTTAATCACCCAAGTTAGTGAGAAAAAATTAGTGCTTTTGGGGATGATTCAAACTTGAGCCACCCCTTAGAGCCACACATCTCCTTGGAGGAAGCCTACTTCAAACAGGCTCCTAGCTGTGATGCCATAGGTGCCCCAGGGCAGCAAGAGCAGGTTTGGTGCTTCACAAGACTGCAAAGGAAGATAACTGGAGAGTATGGTCCATGAACAAGCCCAGAGAGAAATTTAGTGTGAGCACTTTTGAAAAGCACTTCTGGTAGCAGCAGAAACACGAAAAAAAAGATGACGCTTTACCCTCTAGGAGTGGGGAATAGAGACATGAGCGTGACCATTCTATAATTCTACTATTCTAACCCAAACCTGGGAGCTGGATGGTGGTCGAACCTTCATTTCAGACTATTTCCATGCCAGTGTTTAAGTGGCTTCCCAGGGATGCTGGGTTTTTTTATGCTATGAAGAAGTTTCAAGTTATGCCCATTTCTTAAAAGAGCACCGATTCCTGTGAACTGCTTGTTCAGTTTTCTACAAACAGCTTAGCATGGAGAGGAGGGAAAAAGTAATAAAGGAGTTACCCGCAGGTAATGCAAAGGAATACCCTTGATAAACTGTGTTTGTCCAGTATCTACAGTTTAATTAACTTATTTCTAGAGCTGTGCTAGCCTGTTTTAGAGCACACCGATGCAAAAATTTATTTGCAGCTGCCTGCAACGAGGTTACAAATCAACTAATGATATAATATTTTCTCTTGGAATTTATTCTATGAAGATGATTCATACAGAACAGCTAAATGCCATCAGGGTTGTGTCAGCTTTTACTGACTAAAGTGTTTTTCCATATGTGATAGTGGACTGTTCTTATTAATGGCTGAGCTGTACAATCTTGCTTTCCCTCTTATTTATGATACTGGAAAAGATCCAATGTAGCACAGCACATGTGTAAGTCATTACCTTCCCTCTAAGCTCCCCCCTCAAGTATGGAATGTTACTGTATTTTAATATATTACAGAAATAAACAAATGTTTTACATGTGGAGGATGAGTATGAATCAGACATGACTGAAAGGGCAAAGGGGGTTAACAGAGTTTGCTGGGCCTGAAAATCCCTGGAGCCCAAGGGGTATTGTGAGAGGCGGTGCTGTGCTGCTGCCTTCTGCTTCCCCCTTACAGGTTTGTCCATGTCCAACTCTTCATAGTGCCAGGTTTAGAGTTCATGCAAGTTTTCTGGGCTGGTCTTTAAAGGGCTTGGGATATCTGGTGCTTTTCAGTATTGTGTAGTCTGTGCTCCTTACTGCTGCATCCCAAAAGCCTGATGCAGGGAGCCTTTCCTTCCAGCCGACAGCACCTATGGTACCTCCTCAGCAAGCTCCTATCCTTGAAGCCTCCTCAGGACCAGACCTGGACCCTGAGTACTCCTGTCCCAACATCAGTGGCTTCAGTGAGCCACTGCCATGGTGTCCACATCTTCTTTGAGACACGTAAAGGCAGGTGGAGGTTAAATGTAGAGGCACTCCTGAGAGCGAGGACTTCCTGAGTGCCTATAAATTATGGATCTCTTCCCTTCTGGTTCTCAAAATTTTGCATCTCCCTTTCCATTAGTGGTTTAATTTGCAGAGGAGGACTATGGTGATTCGCTTTCCTAAGGAGCTGGGACTTAAATGTCCTCACCCTGGGGAGTGAGCTGTCCCTCGGCTGTTGGCTCTCACCATTGGCAGTATCACCACCAAAAGGGCTGGAATCTTTTGGAGAGCTCTCTCAGCCCCACCGGGTGCAGCACCATGGCCTGTGTGCCAGCGGTTGCCATCTGTACTGGCAGCAAGACGGGGCTGCTGAGAACTGATGACACACACAGTTTCCATCCTTCTGCCTGAACTCTTTCACCTCACTTCCCTCTGGTGAAATCCCAAAATCCTGTGGACAATCCCAAATCTGTGCCCTGGGCTTACCAGCCTAACTGTAGGCAGCGAATCTGAATCCATGCTTAAACCTCCTGTGTGGGTAAGGGAACTGCCTAATGTGGCCCATCAGAGGTGGTAGGTTCATGAACCCAAGCATTGGTTGGACTTGATGATCTCAGAGGTCTTTTCCAACCCAGTTGATTCCATGATTCTATGATTCTATGATCTTCTATCCAGAAGGTGTCCAAGTCCTGCTTTGGATCCGACCTTGACTTTGCCATGCCAAACTCCCCAGCTCAAGCATTTATGCTTGGATCAATTCTCTGTCACACAGGGAGTGAGGAAAAAAAGAAATCTTCCTCCTGCAAAAGCATTTTCTTCCCTCTGGATCAATGCATACAACTTCATTTGACATCAGTGGGAGCTCTGTCACAGATCAAGAGCAGTAAATGGCCTAATGGAAAGAATAATAATACTATCATGTGTACGTACCATTTTTCTTCTGTCTTGTGGTTTTAAAGATATTCCTCTTGGTGAGCTCGCTGGTCATAATGTTAACCCTTAGCTAATTCATATATTTTAATTATCTTTTCAAAGACACTATCAAAAATCAGGAGGAAAATGGAAAAGCACAGAATATGCAGATTGAAAGCTGACATTAGATGTTCTGAAAGTTGAGTCTTTCCTTTTTTGAGATATAATAGGCAATTAAAAGTTAAAAAAATCCCAATAACTTTTATTAGAAGCTCCATAATTTAAAAACTATGACCCTGGGATTTAATTTCATCCAGCTGTAATGTAATACTTTATTGACCTCAAGTTGGTTTATACAGTATTTTTTTTCTACCTCTAATTATAAGAGGCACATCTTTGTAAGCCAGTGTATTATTTGCTAATGCAACACTTTCATTGTATTTCAAGTGGGAATAAAATCTATTTGTTGTGGGATTTTATTTTTCATAGTGTTTTTTATTCCCTGGATGTTGCATCTTCGTAGGTACCTTTCATCTAATACAATATTAGCCTTCATGATGGGGCTGACTGCTTCCTTGATATTCTCTCGAAGTTGGATAATAAAGTAGGAAAGAATAAGAGAAAGGCAATAGAAATAGAAAAGTCTGCATATATGTGGCAGTTAATTGTCTAGCAGCAGCATCAATATGTCCCCCAAAAACTGTTCCTCTGTTTGAGATTTCACTCTTGTTTTGATGTTTTGTGGATCAGTGGACATTTAAAATAATTATTGCTATTTTTCCCTTTTGCTTGAATAGCAAAAATATTCTGTCACTCTCACAGATTCAGTGGCCTCATTCACTTACAGTTCCAAAAGTCGAATACCAGATGATATTTTTTAGGACATTGTGCAGGGGCCCAAATAGCTCACACAGAAGGGTTGCAAGGCAAGCTAAATTATTTTCTCCTTTTATTTTGGCATCCAGCAAAAAAGAAAACATCATTTTGTTACTATAAGTGGTTGTTAAGAAGAAATTGAGAGTTTCTTCATGGCATAATTGATAAATTCTTTAAAAAAAGGATGTTAAAAGTGTGTGATAGTGTAACAAATTGTAATGGACTAATTTTCAAGAAATATTCTGTCAGGTATCTCCACATATTCACATTGTAGAAGACTCCCCACACAATGAATAAATAATAGCCTGTATATGAGGAATCACAATAAAAGTATTTGTGTCTAGTTTCAAAATGTACTAAAGAGCTAAAATTAAATATGTGCTTCCCCTCCCTCAGCTGATTCACCTCAGTCTTCAATGGGAAAGCAGAAGCAATTCTGTACATGACACAATAAAATACAGAAATTGAGACTATTGACAGAAAATTATTTTAGGGTAATTGCTGTTTGTATTCAGTCTGCTTCTTGGAGATGAATGAGTTCAAAACTATGGCATGTAAATCTGCCTTCCTTGCGTGGACGGAGAGGCAAGTCTCAGAGAACATGAGGGGTTATGAGGAGGAAAGAGACATTTTAAAATGAAACCTGCAGCAATGTGCTGTGGAGTCCTTAAATAGAAGAGACAACTTCCTTCATGGTAGGGAAGGGCTTCATGAAGGAATTCTGAAATTTTAAGAGCAGACAATTGAGGTTTAATCCACATTACGAAACAGCACACCAGAAGGTGCTGTTCCACCAGAATGGTTTGTGAAGAGCTTGGCTTGTCCAGCAAAATTTTGGGACAAATGAAAACATAAGAAAATGTTCTCTATTTTCCCCACCAATATTTAGGTGTTGGAGAACACAGGGCAAAAATCTGAAATGCCTTGTGAGCAGCTGTCTGCTGCTTGGGACCCTGCCAGCCACTGAGTGGTGGGGAGATGTGTGGCTCCATCAAGTTCTTCATTAGGGGCCAGAAAAGAGGCATGTCATGTAGCAGGCGCCACTACTTGATAGTCTGGAATGATTCAGACAACGGAAAGGATTATTTGAGACCATACGCCATTTTAACTCCTCCATTTTTAACTCCTTTGAGCTCCCATTAATGAGCAAAAACAGCTCGTTTCCAGCTTCCAGAGCACTCCTTGTGTCAGGCTCTGAAGGAATTTCTCTTGCAGAGGTCAGGATTGAATCTCACAGAGGTTAAGTGCCTTTCCCAGGACTGGAGGGCGACAGCAATAAGGGCTGTGGGGACCAATGATGAAGATAGGTCATGCAGCAAAACAATTGCAAGTCAGGAAAGGAATCTGGGCCATGGGATGCTCAGACCCCCACACAGCCAGACATATGTTCGCCATGGTGGGAATAAGAAAGAGGACATTGTTCATTCAAACATCTTGAGACTGAATGTTTATCAACATGGAATCATCTTCAGATTTTTTCAAAACATGGTTGAGCCCAGAGCTTTCCTGCATGTCAGCAAAGGAGTTAATGAAAAGTAGTGAAGACTAATGAGCCTTTGGTAGGCTTTAACTCTTTATTTCACTGTTACAGGATAGATATCCACAAATAAAAATAATTTGAATAAAAATCATGGATTACATCTTTATGAAGAAAATTAAATCATGTAACAAAAAAATGAAAAACCTCAGAAAACATCCACCAGAAAGACATCATTATCCAAACTCCTCTAGGAAAGTATGAAAAAAGATAAGATCAAAGGTAGCTACACCAACTGCCTTGAACCATGTTTATACATAACATCTTCCATGTGTTCTGCTTTTGAACATAGATTAGCATTGGAAATGATTCAAAAACTTCTTCAAAATGAGCAATGCAGCTTTAGGAATACCAACATGAGGATGAGAAAGAGGTTCAGATGTAGATGAAGGGCTGTAAGGGAAGCTGTTTTAAAATCCTTGCAAGTCGAAAATGTTGGGGAAGATGTCCAGACATCTGGACACAGAGAGTTGCTTGTGTCACACGAGAACCTCAGCTGTGAATAGAGGGAACCAAGCAGGGCAGACCAAGGAGAAGGAGACTTATGCTGAGCTTCTGGCAAAAAGAACTGAAAAGAATCTTAGTGTAAAATCTCTTATTCATTTTATACGATATTTTGGGTGCAAGAGAGGGACAAAATATGCTTTTGACTTGTCTTTTAGTATAGTTTTCCTTTTTTGTTCCTATCATGTCACAAGAATGCTTTTATTTAATGAGCTAAGATAAGCTTGGGAAATGAGGGTACTTGCCCCTTGCGTAGAGCCCAGATTCATGGAAGGAACCAAAGGGAACTTGCCAGAAGCTTCTTGAGGCTAGGATTCACTGGAATTTTCTAACTTCTACAGCTGTCACAAAGGTTCATCAATGGCTTGATTTCACTAGAAAATTGTAGTGTGTGAGATTATGCACAGGGAGTGTGTAAGAGCCTCTCTGCAGACCTCACACACATAGTTTGGGTTTCTTTGTTGTGTAGGAGAGAGAAGTAGGCAACAGAGGAAGATGTCTGCTTGCATGGAGCCAATGCCTCCGCAGCTGTTTTTGACTGATAAAGTTCTCTATGCAACATTTGAGAAGGGTGAAGGGAATCTGTCCTTGTGCAGAACAAATCCTAAGAAATTATAAATATGTTTGCATTCAAAATACACTCGAAATACAACATGCCAGACCTACTGTTCAAAGAAGACATAGGTCCTGCCTTGGCCCACCTCCTGAGTACATGCTTTACTTTGAGTCCCACTGGAATCAATGTCTCTCCTCCAGATTTCTGACTTTCCAGGTTTATCATGCCCTTGAATATCTGCCTTTCATCTGGTTTTCACCCAGATGTATTATGTTTAATTTTCTGAGTCAATGTCACTTTGTTAATTTTCAGCTGGTGTGCGAAGACTCCATCTATCCCCACTGGTGTTTGCAACAGTAATGTCTGTGAATCATAATAAACCAGGGTGTAGAGTATCAAAGGCAAGCACTTGGGTTTGTAGGAACTGCTGAACTAAGGAAAGGGAAAGGCAAACGCCCTGCCCACAGCCGCAGAGGTGGATTCAGACTCTGGTGGCATAGAGAGCATTTGAGCTTACACCTGATCTGCAAGGATAAACTTTTCATCTGTTTGAAAAGAAAACAGCAGCAATAGTAAACCCCCCAGCCCTGATGGTTTGCATAAATGTACAGCAGTAAAGACGAAAAGCAACACAGAAGAGGAAAAGCCATCCCTATGAAAAGTGCAATTGGCATTTCAGAGGCTGCATTTGCTTTTAATTTGTGGGTTTTAGAGATGAGTGCATTTTAGTTCATGTTACAAAAAATGACTTGTGCTGAGTCGGTAAGTTTGGTGGTGTGCAGAGGAGCTGAGTGAGGAACAAGCATTGCCCAAAGGAGGTGAATGATCAACCTGATGTTGTTCCGGGCACCCATAATGGACCCTTAAACCAGACATGAGCCCTGGGCTCTCCCTGAGGCCACTAGAATTTTTCTAATGTGCTGGAATTTTGGGAGAATGCTTGGAGATTGCCTGGGGCATATTTATAGGGACAGGTTCAGATTGCCCCACAGTTACCTTGTCTATCCATACTTCATGGTGTTGCCCATTGAGTCACCCTGGGTCCAGCATGGGAATCCTCATTTCCCCATGCAGAGGACTGTTTTCCCCAACACAATGTGCATCTTCATGTCCTGACCATCCCCCTAGCCATTATAAACAGTGGGTAAAGGGGATTTTAAAACAGCACTGGTGTATCTCTTCTAAAAACACTTCTTCCCTTCTCTCCTCACCTTTCCTATCTCTTTTTTTGCTGGCTTCAGAGTGAATGGTCAAGGGCAAACCCAAATTCACAGGCTTGGTATTATGTATTGTAGGCGGGAGAGCAACAGCTTTCCGGAGCAAGTATAAATACAGAAGCTCTTGTGGGAAAGGAAAGTGCACAAATAGCAAAAAGGAGAGCTAGGATGAATGAAAAATAAAATACTGGGGTGATTTCCTTATGGCTGGTGAGTACTTGTTTAGTTTAGGACAAAAGGAATTATTGTAAAATCCTTTAGCTGGTGTGGGCTAACTGCTAATTCTTAACATTAATATTAAAAAATATTTTTAATTTTAATATATATTATCACATATTTAAAGGTATGACTCAGAATGAAAAGAAGGCTAATGAGGAGATAACTTTGCTCTAGCTGGCTAATCTGTGCTAAAATAGTTTCCTTGGTCTAGATTAAGGTCACAGGTCCTTGACTGCAAGCAGTTGTAGTAGCTGACCAAGTTGCCCATCATCAGCTGACCTGCAGTACTGGTTGTGTACTTTGAGCTCATCACGACATTGAACTCAGGTTATTTCCCAAAGGAGACCTTTGTGGAAAATCTGAGTCACAGTTTACATTAAGATGTATAAGACAAGTAGTTGCTGTGGCCTTGGTAGGCAATTTCAGCAGAGGATATTCCTAATTTTTGTGCCACAAGTGCGTCTCTTGATGCCATGACGTCTGGGACCTGGATCACTCATCAGTCCTTTGATCCTTTAAGAGTCACAGAATCTACGTGAGGCACTGCTGATAGGCAGTCTGAATAAAGCCCCTTTCTCTATCTAATCTGACTGGGTTGATGTAATGCATGATACAAGCCAGCATCTTCACAAGATAGGAATCTGGGAGCTGCTTATGTGGCTAAGCCTTATACCAGACACTGCCCAGTAATGCCGATTGGATGGGGGAATTAACTAGAGGAACAGTCAAGGCTCTTTGATGAAGGAATTGCATCAATTGTCATAAGATATGTTTGCAATAAAGATCTGTGGTTCCTGCTAGTAGATCGGTATCAGTTGTGGCTAAGAACACTATCTTGCCATCTGCTCTTGGCAAGAATTGTACAATCCTTTCTTTCAAGTCACAGATATTATTACACTTACTCAGCCTTTGTCAGCTCAGGACTTGACCATTATAATGCTCCCTGCAGGATGCTACTCGCTGTGACCATCTGGAAAAAGAAGCCAGATCAGTATAGAGCTGCTTGCTTATTCAGTAGCACTTCATACCACAAATGTCTTACACATCTGCCTTGTCGTCTGCCCCAGCTATTCATCTGTGGGCATGGTGGGAGGTGCTGCTTTGAATCTATACAATACTGTGCATGCAGACAGAACTACACTGAAGGAACTCTAGGCTGCAAAGTGGGATACACCTGGGAAACAGAGGTATGGAAGTGGCCTGTGAAATTTCTAGTTTAGAAGCTTTGCAAGAAGCCTTTGGACTTCATTAAATATAGGTAAAGGAGTACTTACATCTCCTGTACAGGGACACAACCTGTCCCCACCAACTAAATTTCTAACTTCTTCCTCTGAATTACCCTAAAGCCAAGTTGCTGCGATATTCTCCAGTCACTGTGATGAATGGCACAGAAAGGATGGTGTCCATCAAGTGAACAGCTGCTCCATGTTTTGCTTCTTGTCATGATTCACTGCATAGCCCACTACCACACAGACCACATGTTATCTAAGCCTTTCTCAGAGGCAGATTTGCTCCTTTCCTTGTGGTCTCTTCTGCATTACTCATCATTGTGATGCGGTTATTAATAAATTTATTCTCACAGACTCATTTGTGGGAGAGATGGTGGTTTGGTCTTCATCTTGCCTGACTGTGGCTGTTAAATTTTTCTGTGGTCTCACCTGCTTTAAGCATGTTTCACTTTTTCACAAGCTTTTACATACCAAAATTTCTGCAGAGCCATCATCCCTACAGGTTGGATCCAACTCAAGGCTGCAGGTCAATCCTCACTGTCCCCATGATTTGCTGCTAGTGGCCAGGGTGGCTCTAAGTGCACAAATGGAGGCCATGAGACCTGTCTATCCTGGCCTTTTGACATTCCCCTGCCTGGAGCCCAGGCTGCATGGAGAAGGAGGTGGCCACCTCAAAGGCAGAAGAAACAAGCACTGGCAAAAATATGGGAAGTCATGACAAAAGAGTCTGAGAACCAGGAGCTTCACGAGGAGAGGAAAGGAAAGAGGAACAAAGACTGTGACTGAGGCAAGGCCACTGGGTCTGACAGCTGGGGTGCTGCAGAGACTGCACTAAGGACTGGGAGGAGAGGCTGGGTGAAGTATAGACAGCTCACAGACTGGAAAATAGGAAAGGTCAGAAAGGTTAGGAGGCTAGGACAAGAAGGCAGGGATGAGAAAAGAAACAGAGCAGAGGCTGGGAGAGGCTGGAGGATGTTCTCCACCATGGTCTTGGACAAAAGCCATCCTGGCACTCCTCTGTTGGCAAGCATCGGCCTTGAAACTCACCCACAAACTGTGCTATCATTCTCATCTTCTCGCTGGTCCAAAGATTAGATGGCAACCTATCACTGCTATCAATTACTCCCTCAGATCATGTGTCTGAGTCACTTCAAGTCCTGGAGAATCAATCTACCACAGACCACATCTAACCTACTGGCTTTTCAAGGCAGATCTTACCTGTGGAGACAAGGTAGAAGTTAAAATTCAATTCACAGTTGAAAATCTTTGAAGCTACTGCCATACCACGTGTTGTATTTTCCCAGGTGGTGTTCAAGTAAGTTGTAGCAGCAATGAATGCACAGCTCCTCCGTATGTAGTTGCAACTGCACGAGGAAATCACACAGTCTATTTGCACAGCCTGTTAGCTGCATAACTGGTCCTTTGTACACAAAATCTCTGATTCAGCAAGTTCTTTAATCATGTGTCCCACTTTAAGCACATCTCTGGAAATTGAGTCTTATGTCACGTACCTCTGAAAAATCAATTTCTGTTGCAATTTGCAGCTTTTTCTGTGATTTGAGCTTTCTTGTTGGATTTGTCTGAAATTCTGTGTCTGACGCAGAATATCAAGGAAACATAAATGTTCCTATGATTATGTTTGACAAATAGTTATCTTTTTATGGCATAAAGTGACACTATCACTGTTTTCCATTTTTTCTGCATTATTACCCCACAAGAAAGGAGTACTCCTGTAAAGTACAAAAATCTGCTGCTAAAACTACCTATGGCTTGAGGTTTTTTACCTCTTTTTTGTAAAATGGGAATAAAGCAGGACATCAGAAAAAGAAACATTTTATGGTATCTATTTACTTCTATGTCTACCCTTAACCTTCATAACCTGTATGGATATACCATTCAGCTTCACAAGTTTGTTTGCACTTCTCAAATACGCTAAACTGGCATGATCCCATACAGTTTACCACTCACTATATCCAAACACGTGGCAAGAAATTTGCCCAAATAGCAATTTTATATCTAGTTTATGTGCACAGTTCAACGCTAGTTATTTTATGCTGCCTGCTGAAAAATGGGGAAAATTACCTATATTGTTAAAATCTAGCAGTTTTCCTATGCATTAAATGACAATATTTTTTACTGGAGTGATCTAAATTGCATCTTGCCCTCCTACTTCTATTTACGTACATGACAGCCTCTGCTGCCTTCCACAGAGATGATTGATTGTATTTTGGTATCAGAGAGCACATTTCTGGGTCTCAGGAAGTTTGTGAAGGCAGACAGCACGTGGCTCCCCTAGTGACTTGCAGAGGATGTATATGCCAGTTGTGATGGAAAGAAACCATGACCTCTCTTTTTGTCTTCAGAAATGATACAGATCTGCCCATGGACAGCCAATTTCAGAATCAAATAACCTTTGTGTTTTCTAGGTTGTGGCCTGACTAGGCAGAGAAGGAGGAAACCATTGTCAATAAATGTAAAGCTAAAAATAGGCAGACCAAAAGCCTCAGCAGGGCTCTGGAAAAATCCTGAAGGTGGAAGTAAGAGTTATTTATAAGGCTGGGAGTTGAGAGGGGAGAAAGAGATCAGTAGAAGACACTATTTACATAGTTTGGGTTCCAGAAATTACTTTCCAGTGCACGCAGCATCATTAGGAGGTGTTTCTGCTCAAGTTCCATGTCCTACCTACTTTTTGTGCCAACACGTCATGCCATACCAGAAAGAAGGTTTCTAGGCATTCCTAGGATGCAAGAGGGACAGGATTCATGTGCTGCAACTCCACTTTGTAGGGCAGAGATTCTTACTTGCAGATAAATGTTTTGCAAAAGCACTTTTTGGAGCCTGAAAGCAGGTCGAGCTGCCTCCACAGGCATGGTCCCAACTGGTAGGTAGGTTGATAGAATTATAGACAGATGCATGCCTGGATGGAGTCATCTTCTCTAAATTGAAATGCAAAGAAGTGAGTTTTCTAAATTACTTATCCAGGATGTACCCAGACATCTCCACAATGGAAGGCAACCTTCGATGATTAGCATTGACTTAGGCCATGCACAATTGAACAAGTAGTTCAGTGCAACAGGATCAAATGCTGAAAACTTGACGTTTACATGATATACACATTGGTCTCATTCTAGTCCCATCATGTTAGCGCACCAGATGTGTCCCTAAGGCACATC
>NW_016690228.1:1026207-1035539 GCF_001604755.1 Lepidothrix coronata | reverse complement strand
AAGGCACATCTTTCCATTGAGTTTTATCAACAAGGGATCCAGCTGGTGCCTCTGAGACTACACCGTGATGCAAACCCCAGCATGGAAAGTGAAGGTGCCTGGGGGATGTATTTCAGAAACACTCTCCCAATGCAAACAAAAACTCCATTTCAGACGCATCCTTAGATTAATAATTGTTATACACCTAAAATAGCTACCATGATATCTATTACTGCAAAAGTGAGGTTTGAGACAAAACCAAGAAGACTGATCTCATTTACACTTCTCAAATTTGAAAAATGTATAGGTTTTCACCTCACATTTTCAAAGGAAATAGAGGGAATGTTTATTTTACAGGAGATCACATATTTTTTTTCTATCTTTACTCTTAAAGGTAACTCAAATATTTGGCTATTAACCAGCATGAACAAATTCTGCATTATAACAACTGTTACAATTTTATTTAATAAGAAGTTTTGGATAAGCTAAATAACAGATGGATCTTCCAGCCTAATGTAATGTAACAGAATATAAATGACCAGTAAGTGTGTATTTAAATATCTCCTCTTGGGCTTATTTTAAATTGGCTATTTACATTAATTCTGAGTTAAATTGTTAGTGAATTTAATGAGGAATTTAATCTAGTTTGCCATATATGAGAAAGAAGGACAATAGTTATGCTGCATCTGTGCCCTGCCTGGTGGTTTGAGTGAACTTCCTTGGCTGCAGAAAGACACCTCTAAAAAGATGTCTAAAAAGGCCTGTGCAGAGGAACATCAGAAGGAAATGTTAGGACAACCAGCTCCTGGATGAAATCATTGATAGCATCCCATGGAAGAGCATTAACATTTCAGTGATCTGATTTACTGCTTTCCCTCACAAAACAACTGCACTGGCACAAGTGTGGGACAGTAGGACATGGGAAGGAGCAACCCTAGCAGTAATCACTTAAATCGGCTTTGCTGGATGAGGAAATGAGTGAGATAAGGAGCAATGAGGTGGAAATGTCTCTAGCTGAGGCTGGAGCTTGAAAAGCAGCAGTAGCCCTTCAGCAGCTAATTTAACAGTCATCTGGCATATCAAAGAGACCCACTGACTCTTGGAGTGTACAAAATAAATAATTGATACCTCACCAAGGGGACCATCAGGTCTCAGCCCTCAAGCTGATGGGAATTAGCCTCATTGGAGGGGATGTTTGCAAGGCCACACCTTATACACAATATTGGTGCTAAGTAATTTGGCTGTGACATAATGCAGAATTTAACGACATCTCAGTATTTTGTTATACCATTTTACTCTCTTCTCTCCATCAAGACACTTTCAGTGTCTGAAAAGTAATTTCTTTCCAGTCACTGCTGCACTTGTTAGAGCCCTCTGCCTCCAGCAGCCTGGTCACAAGGGTCTCACAATATTGCTGCTAGAACAAAACAGATCTCTGAAAGTGTGTAGGCAAGAGAGACCCAGCACATGCCATTTCCACTGCAAGGCTTCCTGGATGCTTCTACATTTGGGAATGAAACGACTGAAATTCTTTTTTAAAATAAAAGCTCAGGGGCAGGATCCTGCTAATGGCACCTCAGAAACAGGATGTGTTCAGTGGCACCCACTGGTTTGTTTGTAAGGTAATGACTTTGCCTGGGAAGACTGGCTGTACAGCCATTGACAGAAAAGCTTCATTTGTATTGGCCTGGGGACAAATACTTTACCAGGAGAAAATCCCATTGCAGACCATTTGGTCAGAATCAGTGCCTCACCACTCTAAAGTCTAGATGACTTACGTGAAAATAATCTGTGAGTACAACACAAGCTGCAGGAAATAGCTGTGAACTAGTAAGGTGGTGCTCTATGAAATGGCTACATATCTTGGTCTGAGTCTTCACTCTCATGCTCTGGATCTATCTGCAGACACCTGAAATTTAGAAGAGAGATTTTGCCAGATACCTGAGCCAGCAGAAAAACAGACTTCCCCCTCACCCCACTTCTTTACCAGCTCCATCTTCAACAGACAAAGGAGAGAAAGTTTTTATTTCTCAGGGACAGGCTATTAGACCTGAGAGCTCCTGAGTATCACAATGATGACTACTGAGACCAAAACTTTTTGGTATACAGGGCAGAAGTATCTTCTATCACCAGGTCAGGGGGCTGAAAGATTGTAGCACCTCTTGCTCATATCTTGGCAGTGCAAGGCCCTGGAACACAACAAGCCCCCGTTGCAGCCAACTCCCACCTATGGCCCCAGCCTGTGGCTGTTTCTTGAAAAAAACAGCCCAGGTCATTGGTTCCACCTGGGACTGGCCAAGAGCCTGCCTCACAGCCTGGCCCTCCATGCCATGCATGCCTCAAGCCCCTTGCAATCAAAAGGGGAGGCAGCTGTGGGGGAAACAGGGTCAAGCGTGTTCCATTAACTGCTAATGAACAAGCTGGCAAGAGAGGGGGTTGTTTTTTGGCTTCCTCCTAAGAAGGAGCCTAATGTAACTAGATACGAAGACAAAGGTGAATAGGTCATTCCTGCTTTTGGCAGCCCCAGGTCACAGCTCTTTCCACTGGCACTGGGTCACAGCCTTGTGCCGAGCACAGAGTCGGGTGAAGCTGCTGCACTTGCCTCATGTCAATCAGAGACCAGGCAGGGAAAGGCCACAAACTCATTCATGCCGTCCTCTGAAGACAGGCTGTGCTCTGCTGCACATCACCTTCAGTAACATTTGGGCAGTGCCTTAAGCTTTGAAGGCCTTAAGCCTCCTTAAGGAGGAAATAGGGAAGTTTTGGAAATAGGGAAGTCTACTTAAAAACTGGTCCCATGGCTAGAACCTGGATATGTTCCACAAGACTTAAACTTGCGGTCTGCCACTTTGCAGTCTGTACTGCTTTCAAAATGGAGTTAAGGTCAGAGGTGGTAGCAGTGATGTAGATTACCTGACATTAGGTTGTGATAAACAAATGATTGGGAAATTGTCACCTTATTAATGAACAAGACGATTGTAACAAAGTTTCTAGGAACCAAAATGCCATCACTGAATGTATCGTCCCAAAACCTCTCTGTATTTTCCTCTATACAGTGAAGAACTAAATAAAAAAAGGATATTGGGAGATAAAGTGACTTACTCAAAGTCACACAAAAGACCACTGCTTTGCTTTTGGCATTAAAGCCAGGTACACATGTTAGGAGCGCTCCAACTCCATGTTTCTTCTGTTTTCTGAGATGAACACCCCTAAAGGCTGAGCTCTCTGGAGGTGCTTATCTCTTCTCTTTTATTGCAGAGGGAGCCTTATCTGGGTATATGGGAGGAACTGGAGACAACTCAGTCTCTTCTGAAACACTGTCCAATACCCTTATAAAGATATTAATCACCATTCCCAACTGTGCTATTGTGTCTGGGATAAGGATTTAGCATGTTTGCATTTCATAATCTGCCTCCAAATTCTAACAGTAATCCACCATAACCACTGTAATAGACTCTTCAAATTAAAATGCTGTTTAACAGGAAAATTAAGTTCTAGAAATGTATTGCAAAAATTAGAATTACCCACAAAATAAAATAATTTTGACATGGCATATCTGGCTGTAAATTTGCCTTGCAACAGAAATATTCATAATTACAGTAATTTGCAGCTCAGCCTCTTACTGTAGCTATATGATCCCATAATTGCTGAGTTGTCTGCAAAGCGCTGGTTGTACTAGCTAAACCAGTTTGCTGCTTAAAAGGAACAGACTCTTGGCCAACTCCAGTGCATCCTGAAGCCATGGAAAACTTCTTGGAGGCTGCAGTGAGCAGCAGGCTGGACCTTCCACTGGAAGAGAGGATATTCAGCCTCCTGCAGAACAGTGTTTCAGTAACATTTGTTCAGCTGTGTGGTATACTGAGATGGAGACAGATATTGGTTAAAACTGTGTAAATCAACTCTACTATAAATCACTGCATCTTAACTGAGTAGTTCTGGGTTTGTACCAAAGCTAATGGAAAATACTCTGGTCAACATCATGGATAAAACTCTGGCTTGTATTTAGACTACAAAGCTGTTGATTTCCTCAAATTCAGAACTGAATGTTCACTTTCTATGAGCTAGAATTAGGAAAGGAGTAATTCAATATATACTTCTTCTATCTTAAATGAACATATGCCCAAAACCATTGAATATTGGGGCTCTATTGCAACTAATGACCTTGAGAAAATAGTCTGTTTCTGCTGATTACGTAAGAAATGGCATAACTCATGGAGGTATGTTCTTAATAACACCAGTAAGCAAAGAACTTGCATAGGAAAGGAGAGCATGAGGTTCAGGTCCTTGATCCCAGGACAGCATTGCATTTAATTTTGGGTAAAGCAAAAAAGGAGTCCTAACATCCTCTGTTCCTAAACCCCGAGCCTTTAAAGTCATCCTCATCTTGCTTCCATGAACCCATGTAGCAGAGTGGTTTATATTCAGCAAGAACAAATACTGGACCACCTATGGAGCTGTGTTGTCTTCTGTGATGTGGACAGTGGGGGCTTGAACTCCTCTAGATTGAGGTGCAAAGGAATTTTCCATCTACTAAGAAAATCCTCTTAGAACCAAACTGTCAGAGACAAGCTGTGCTGCATGGTCAGACAGTACATAATGCTGGTGGGACCAATGCATAACAGATAGTTTGGGGGGTGGTGGTGTTGTTTTTGTTTGTTAGTTTGTTTTTGAGGGGGTTGTTTTGTTTTGTTTGTTGTGTTTGTTGGTTTGTTTTTTGAGTAAAGAATGAAAAATGGCAGGAGGGCTTTTAATAATGAATATTATTATTTAAACTATTTTTCTTCTGGTCTGTAAAATAAATGTTACACTTCATCTCACAATTTACAACACTAGGTAGAAAAAGAGAAACTTGCAACAGATAGGTTTTTATATTTAGGCCAATGTTGTAGCCATGGTTGTTCAGTCACCTTTATTGAGCGCAGTGTTTGAACGACAACTCCTCTACTACATAATATATGTCAGCAATGATCACCCTTTACTGCAGCAAACAGCATGAGGTTTGTTCAATAAAATTCTATGACCAAGGCTGGCCAAGTACCAACCTATTCAGCTAAGAGACATATGCACTAAGAAATTTCTGATGTGCCTGAGGAAGAAGCAATTAAAAAGCTACTTTACCTAAAAGCTCAGGAGAGCAAAAAGGCCCTGTGCCATAGAGCCTGTTAGAAGCCCTAATCCTGCTGCTGATGGGATGTCTGCTTGGAAATGACCCATCCATCTAGGCTCATACATTATAACATTTCATTATGTTCACTGTTACTTAATACCTCCTACAGCAACCAGGCTCCTGGCACATAAAAACGTAACCAGGTCATGTGGACACTTATTGCTGTGAGGAATCCTGAGTAGTGTGCCACAGTATTTTATACTACGGGTTTTATAGTAGTTGGTTACAAATACTAGTATTATTAGAGAAATAAAATATGGCTATTCAGCTTGTGTAAATCCTTTCAAAAGACTATTTAAGAACATGACCTCTGGAAGGAGATGCACATCTTGTACCTTTTCCCTTATGCTGGGCCAAGCAGGGAAACTGCCAGTCAGGCTTTGTCCAATAAGTTTAAGAAGTTTGTTCCTCCTTCTGACCTCCTCCCACCAGGTTTTTCTCATCACTTGTGTTTAACTAGGTTTTCTGTCACTGTAATTTGAACAATGATGTCCATTGCTGACCTTCCTGACTAGGGAGGAGTCTGATTTCAGAAGCCAGCAGCTGGACCTGGGATTTGGGATTGTTCATTCCCACTCTGCAATGCACCCTCTCCCTCCTGAATCCATACCTGGAGCTGCTTGACCTTCTCCCCCTGCATCCCTAGCAAGCCCTCACCTTCTCCTCATCAGCCCCAGGGGTCAGGTCTGGGGTGCTGCAGGGGGGGAGGAGAAAGATGAGGTGAGATTGTGGTTGCTGCCATGCAATCAGAAACAGAGCTGCAGGGATAACGGCTGCTGCTGGAGGAGCCAGCTCCATCCTGGCCAGTCTGTCCTTTGCAATCCAGTGCCAGTTGCATCAGTCCAGCACATATGATTAGTCTACAACACGCACTGTGCCACCTTCCTTTCAAGAAGCAGGCCAAAGGGTAGGGACCTGCAAGCCTCCTTTAATCTGCAAGCCCAAGAGCAAATGCTTGTGAATAAGTCCAATGTTTCTTCTGGAAGTAATGGATTGCAGTACAGGAATATCAAGACCCAGAGTGTTCCTGCAAGCTGCAGCAAGCAAAATCACCCTCCCTCCTCCCTGCATGCGCACTGTCCTGAAAAAAATGTTGATGCCATCAGTAATCAGAGCAGCATGCAAGCTAATGGACCAGCAACAAGAGATGCACTGCTACCACCCCAACAGAGAGACCTGTCGTAGTAGGACTTGATTCAGCTCTGTTCCTATTCTTGATTTTTTTGCTTGTTTCTGATAGGTCTATGGGTGGCAGGAATCCAAGTGTTTCTTTCAGGACAGTTCCTTCATCCACTGCCCCATCTCTTTTTTATTTTAACACTCACCATGTCTGCAGTTTTTAATTGCAAGTACCTTTCTCCCACTTGAAAAGCTGACAGTACTGATTCCTGGTGTCTAACACAGTGGTTCCTATACAGGGATACACTGGTGCCTACAGAGATGGAGCTAGAGCCCACAGACAAGTCTGCAATGGGTCCCACAATGACATCCAGCATGTGATACGAAGGATCCATCTTCTCAGCAGTTTTCTTGGCTGTATTCCAGATCCTGGATCAAGTTTATGCCTCTCCATGGACAACCAGCAAGCACCGCATTAAGTTATCACCTATTTTTCACCTCCTTTAAAAAAAAAAAAAAAGAAAATCTACATGACGAGAGTTGATACATCAATAAGGAAAGCAGTAAAAACATGGACTTTATGGAGTCTTCTGCCCTGGGCTGTATGTTTTGTAAAGCACTTTTTCAGTCAGTGCCAGGCTGGGATTATGAAGTGTGATAACCAGATGCAGATAATCTGCATGTACAACAAGCTGAATAGCCGGACAGTGCAAATGGTATTGATTTTTGTCATACTTAATGAAAGTTATTATTCTGACCTTAACGCTTCCTTAACTTTCAAAGCACTATGTGGTGTTTTAGCTCGATGGCTTCCTGGCCCCATACTGCTTCTGTTCAAGACAACAGAAATTATATCATTGATTTCAAAGGGAACAAGCTCAGACCATTGGTGTCAACAGCAATCGCACCATAAGGCTATTCTCTTGGAAAAATGAGTTACCTGAACAGGAAGAACCATAGTATGTGTGATGGCACCAAATATTTGCCATGTGACATCATATGGCTCTGCAGGTTTGTCAGAGTTTTCACAGCTAATGTGTTAGCAAGTAGATGCTCAGCTGGGCTCATTTTCAGGTGTCCATTTCCTCTAGACTGAAGTCAAAGTCCAGATCTGTTGGCAGTGACTCTGTAAAATGTCAGTATAGCTTATGCTTCTGTGGCCAAAGGTAAGTTGAGTCATTCTTTTTAATGAAATGTCCCTTAATTGCCTTTATTCCTTTGAATAGCACATTTAATAAATAGAATATACCTTTTATAAAGAGATTACAGAAAAAGAGAGTTGCCGGTATAATTATATAATCTTGCAAACTCTGAAACTGAAATTGCCTTTTGTTTGCTGTTTTACAGCACATCTTTTCCTGTGTCCTCTATAGCTGACAGAATAGTGTTTGTTTAAAAAAATATGTGACAGAAAACACCATGGGAAAAAATGTATTGTTAGATCACAGCCAACCCGCAGGAAGGCTAAAGCCAGGACTGTCAACACACACAATCCCAACTCAACGTCTGCTCTTTGCAGCAAAAGAAGACAGTGTAGAACTAAGGAGAAATTAATTAGAAGACTGAAAGGAAAGAACAGAGCAAACTTTATTTCTTTCTATTCCCAACCCAAAAATAGTTGGCAAATACCTGTCTACTGTACAGAGATATAATTTCACTTTGTAGTCCCTACCAAGTGAAAGCTATAAACTAGTTTAAAGTGAAGTTATTGTTTTTCTGAAAGCCCAAACAAAACTCCTACTGATTTCAGTGGAGCTAGGCTTTCATTTGATAAGCTTATCTTGTGCTATTTCAGCACTTCAAGGAACCGATATTAGTATTTTTTTTCCTAATCCTGCATTTTTTGGTCTGTGTATTTCAAGTAATTAATCATAAACACTGTGAACATACAATGTGATGGTATATATTTCTCACAGCTATAAGATATCATTTTACTGCTTGCCCCTCACAGAGACACACTGGATAAACCAGACAGAAGACTTCTGTGCACCCCTCCCTCATAAAACAAGTCCAGCTCTTACACTGACTTTTCTGATAGCAGATGGATCTTGGGATTGATGAATTGCTCAGGGTCTGAAGGTACCCACGGGCTCTGCCTGAAAATATGTCTTTGGCTTGGTTCCATCAGAGAAAAAAAATTATGCCACACCCCATCAGATTCACTCAAATCTGTTTCAGATGCTTTGGACACACTCTAAATGAAACCAGTTTTGGTATTGCTAAGAAAAGGTTTTCATCTTTGATTATGAATTGGAAACATCGCTATGGAAGGAAAGCATTAAAAAAAACCAAACAAAAAACCACCCAGGAACTTAAATTGTGTTTGACAGCTGCCTATGCCCAAGCTGTTACTTAAACTTTCTTTGAAGCGTGATGTTAACCACGGGAGTCCAGGCCAGAACTGGTGAGCAGCTGGTTTCTGAGACGTTGTTCTGTTTGGTACCGCAGTCTTCCCAGATTGCTATTGCACCCCACAGTAGCAGGGTTTCACTGTGTGCCGATGAACCCTAGAGTTCACAGAACTCTTTCTTCTACTAAGGTACTAAGGGATAATATTGCACAATTTTTGCAAGCATTTAAGTGTACTTTAAAAACGGTCTGGACTCAGGATGTACAGCCAGTGCCAGGCTTACCTTCCTGCTCCAGAACGAGACTGCCCTTCCCAGATGGCATGACTTGCATGGGGAACTTTTGATAGTGTCATAGCAATGTACACATTGCTTATCAGACAGAGAATGACATACAGAGCATTTTGACAGCCTCTGGGTTTGTGAATGATTGGTGCTGGCTTTCCATAGAGATGTTACAATGTTATGGTAGGTGTGAGGCTTTGTGTGTCACCTCCCCACCTACTTTACGTCAGTATTATAAAATCATCATCACATATGCTGTTGTACTAGTAATTGCTATAGAACCTCCCTCTGCAGCTGCTGCCATGCAGGGTGGCAAGCTGCTCTGCAGCAGGACTAGGAGAGCCTGGCTCCCTGTGGCTGTGTGTCTGTGAAATTCAGGAGAGTTATGACTGTAGGGTTTTTATGCAATATAGCTTCCCACCCTTTCTCTTAAA
>NW_016690228.1:774677-1026197 GCF_001604755.1 Lepidothrix coronata | reverse complement strand
ACTTCTCTCCCTCCTCATGTCATATCAGGAGTAAAAGTTACACTACAACGTTTTTTCTCTACTCCACCACATAGGTAAAAACTAAAGGTGCTTGAGACCTCTATCTTTTTGTCAAATACACTAAAAATCCCATATTGCTCAGAAATATATATAGTTGCTGGGGTTTGGAGTAAAAAATGGGAGAAATACACACTCACAGATATTTCAAATCTTTTGGAAAGTAGGTTAAAAAAATAGTACATTAGATGTAGGCATTCACTTTCTACCATGCTGCTCAGCAAGAGGAGTAAAATGGTCACAGCACATTATTTATAGGAATAGTGCTAGGGCAGTGCTCCTGAACATCCCACTGGCAGGGGCGGTTCTGCTCTGTAATAAAAGCCTTTCATCAGTAGGATGCCAGTCATCATTGCTTCCCTATAGTAACATTTCTCAGTACTGGGCTCACTGGAAACCAGAGGCACAGGATTAAATGCTGTCTGTGGCATATTACAACCAAAAGCTGGGCATAGTTATAGTCACCTTATTAGCTCCCTGAAGCTTTCTTTCCTTTCTGAAAGACGGAGTTTTGCACAAGACAGAATGGAGTACTGCTGGGATATGATTTCATAGAGTCATAGAATGGTTTGGGTTGGAATGGACCGTAAAGATCATTCAGTTCCAACCCCCCCACCTTGGCAGGGACATCTTCCACTAGACCAGGTGGCTCAAAGTCCCATCCAACCTCACCCTGAACACTGCCAGGGATGTGGCATCCACAGCTTCTCTGGGCAACCTTGTGCTAGTGCCTTACCACCCTCACAGTAAAGAATCTTTTCCTAGTACCTAATCTAAATTGACACTCTTTCCATTTAAATTCTTTATGTTTCCTTAGATCAGATGAGGCAGAGGCTGTAAGATTTCTGGTATTCCTGCAAAACTGAATATCCTCGGATTTGTTGTCCACACCCTTTGTTTATGCTGTCTTTTCTAGCAACTTCTCAGGTGAGCAGGTAGTTGACATAGAGTTTGCTTCCTTTGAACAAGCAGAACCCCTCTCACAACGCAGAATAGGGACAGGGTTTGGGTTTTAAAAATTTATTTATTTTATAAATATGCACTTTTTTCTGTACATCAGCAATTTAACAGCTGATTATGTGACTTTCTAACCAATCAATCACTTACTTAAAGCATTTTGAAAGAACTAACAACAGAGTGCAGACTCTAACTCCTGTAAGACTCTTGTGGAGATCTCTGCCAAAGTAGGTCAATGTGTTTGCACATCAGTTTTAGCAGAATTGCTGTAAGATTTCTGAGAGAGGCAAAAATCTGAAATTGCTTAATTTGTTGCTGGCTTTGCAATCTGTTTGGACTTATTTTAAAAAGTGGTTAAAAATATATTGAAACAATTATTATGGAAACTGAGACAATAGCAGTCACGTTGAGAAAAGAAGCAACACGTTCATATCATTATGCAAAGCTCTAAATGATTCCTTCAGTATTCTGCAAATGTTTCTGATTTAATCCCAGATGTTTCTCATACTCATTATAATTTTTAGCCTTAAGAATTAACAAATTACGAGAACTTTTAGAAACATACAGCAACATTAATCTTCTTAGAAAAAACAGTTTACCTGGGATTCCCTCAGGAAATCAGGAGAAAAAATAAAAAATTTCTGGGCAGTTTAGTGAAATATGTGCCAATCCAACTCCTGGTCTGTATCTAGAAGCCATAGCACTTTCCATATCCTAAATATGCATATGGCTGGATGTACAGGTTTTGATAAAATATTATTATACTTTCACTAACATACCATGCAAATGCTTTGGTGCCCTTCCATCTTTCTCTCAAACCAGTATGTTTTCTACAAAGATTCCCAAATTTACTTCTCCTTTCCCAGTCTCCTGTAGCTAAATTTAATTCCTGCTTTTTCAGCTTTGCTAAACAGCTACAACTGATAGCCAATTATAATTTTTGAGCTGTGTTTTCAGCCAAAGAGGTGGATTTAGAGCTCTGCAATGTAAAAACACAACCACGGCATTTGTATCACATGCAATTGCAACCCTTTCCTATAAATAGCTGGGTCAGGAGAGCACCTGTGTTTTTTCGCTCCCAGCATTTGATGGATAGCTTTGCTGGCATCTCTGCAATAGACACTACACTAAATTCAAAAGAGAGGCTTAGTCAGTTCTAAGTAATGGAAAGTGTCCAAATTCTCCTTGGCTTTGATTCTAACAGAGAAAGACATAATTTTCTTGTCTCCTTCCAGATTAAACTCCATTCCATTTTCTGCTGCCCTCAATGTGCACTCCTGAAAAGCCCACAAATGCATTAACATTCAGTCAATGAGATATTTCTAGCAGCTAGACTACTATAATGTTTAGGTTCTTCTGCAGTTGCAAGGCCTTGATTTTAGCCTGCCCTTACAACGCATAAATTGTCTTTAATTTTGACAGCTCTGAACAATACCATCTTGACAGCCTGTAATGTCTTGTACCCTTGCTAGCTATATCATGCTGTCTTTAAGGCTGCCACTTTGGTCTTCTGTTGATTGCTGATAAGTGAGAAAAAATTCATAATCACCATCTAAATCATTAAAAACCTCGATTTTTATCAGTCCTTGTGGAAATTCATGAGGAAACATTTCTTTTTCAGCGCAGATTGTTTGGAAATTCCTCAGAATCCAGGTATAAAAACAACGTGCACATGTTTTTTCTTTTCCTTGTGCAGGATAAATAAACCACCCCCAGCTGACAGCATATCAACAATTCCACATTCAGGCATTGGGGGAATAGGATGAAGGGAGGGATAGCATATCAAGGGAAGCATGAGCAGCAGGTTCAGGCTGTGAATGTAAATTATATCTACTGAAGAGACTAGATGTAACCTGCTAATGTTGACCTCTTAAACCCTTCTCTTGAAGATTTCATGCTACAGAAAGTACAAGCTATTTTCTTGCCGCTTGCAACCTTTGGTTCGGTTGCTTGCCGACTCAGGAGGATTTGCTACCCAAGTTTAGCACAGATCATATTTTCAAGGTTTTCTTTGCAACTTCAAAGGGCAGAAGGGTATTTCAGGCTGGAAATGAACAGCAACAGCACACAAGTTTTAGACTGTGCCGAGTGCTGGCACTGTCTGGGTAGGCCAGTCTAACATACTGCAGTGTCCTTGATCCAACCTTGTACGAGCCACCTTGCATATGCTAACATAAGCACTAGCTCAGGGCAAGCTCACCAACCAAGAATATACCCCATCACTCAAGTGGCTTCTACTATGTGTCGAGCTTCGAGTTACTACACTGATGAGGGACCCCAAGTTGGTTTAATGGTAGCTCATGCACATCTCTGCACAGCCACAGTTGTAGATTGCTTGCTATGCAATGTAGTCAAATGTGTTCAAAAAGCATGCATTAGTTCTTAGTGGCCTTTTTCTGCATAAAATTCAGTTCCATTGAAGTCATTCCAGGGGACAGAGCAATGTAGAGTGCCAAAAGGCCAGGTTTCCAGGTTACAGTTTACCCTATTTATTTACTTACTTACTATCCCATCAAAACCACCGAGATGGGTTACAGAGCATGCTCCACCAGATTTGACCAGTTTGTTTGTTCTCCACATTTCTAGTCTGATTTCCTTAGGAAAGGTTTGTGATTGCAGCCTTTTTGCAAGCACATGTACATGCACAAATGTGTCTGTACATTTGCACGTCTATGAATTCCCCTTCTCATCACTGTCCATCACCTACTAGTAACTTCGAAGTTCTTAGCCACTTCCAGCCAAATCTAACAGCAGAGAAGGGATTTCTAACATGCTTATTTTCTATGGGTCTGTATAAACAGGCAGTTAGTTAATGGATAAAAGCTCTATTAGTGTATCAGTAGGTCAGAGGAAAAGCTGTAATTCCTACAGATAGCAGAGACTATGTCTACGCTCCTACACATAATTTTCGAGGACCATTTTCTGCTGTTAAGGGCAGCAGACTGTGAACAGCCCATGTCATGTAGTACTAAATGCTCTTGCCCTCCTAAACAGGGTGGCAAAATGCAAACTACCTGCTGGAAATCACCTTGGCCAAAGCTTGCTCCCACACTGTTCCTGTGGTTCAGGAACCATTTGGGAAACTGCTACAGGCACAGGTCAGCATGATGCCAAGCACCATTTGGAGAATTTGACATAACAGAGTATTGAATTCAAGTGGCCAGAAGTGTTCCCTAGGACTGTTTGATTTAGTACAGCCATGGGCAGAGAAACTCAAAAGGAAAGAGTTTAAGAATGTCCCATCCTCAAGGAAAGCTTGGATCAAGGTCACTACCATATAAGACAATGGAGAATCCAAGTATGAGGTGCAACCCTCCAGAAATAGGCCTCGCTAAATCTGTTGCTGGCAGAATGATTTATTTAGCTGATGGTACCTTATTTAGAATTCACTCCCACCAGCCACCCATTTCAAATATGATACAGCAACTCTCATCCCTGGATGCCAGATCCATGAGTACTTTTTTCAGCATTTTAAGACCCCAACTCTTGAGCTACAAGCTCACCAAGCAGTTTCACTTTAAAAATATAGAAGGTGGCTTTACTTTAAAAATATAGAAGGCTCTAACAGTATTCACCCTCCAGACATATTAGAAAAACCTTCAGTCCTTTTAACACCTTAAGACAGAGGGCAAAGGAGAAATGCTGCATATGTTTTCTCAGAGCGTACTTTACTGGTAAACTTTAAAAAAAATGAGATCTTGGCAAAAGTTTAAAGGGTAACAAAGTAGAGGATAAAGAGGCAAGAATATGAGGAATCATGTAGCGGGCAATTGCTATTTCAATAAGCAAAAACAGGAGTTCAGTCAATATAGAAACTCCACTCTATGCAAGTCATCATTTCCCACCCCGTGAGTCCCAAATTGCAGGCAAGATGTAAAACAGGATTTGAGGGGAGCGAGTTCATGGAATCAACCTGTTCAGTAAAAATTCTATTGGGGTAGCCCAGCAGATTGGTCAGTGATTTCTTTCACTTTCGCTCATGGCTCTTAATATAGCATTCTTCTCTGGTGAGGTCCAGCACTTCATATATTCCTTGCTTATTTAATAACAATATCAAGCATTACACTTGGACTTGTAAGGTGAACTATCAAAATGGCATGGTGAATTCAAGATTCTCTATTGCCCATTGATATTGCAGTGTGATTGTACCCCTTGTACAAACCTTAATGATAGGCCCATTTTCAGTAGTTAGGCCACCTTGCATTTTAGAGCTGGTAATCTTATAGGCCCAGGTATCGTAACCTAAACAAAAATACATAACCCAAATTACCACCCTCATCCCTCCCACCAACCAGGTTTCCGAGGGGTCCTTATTACAATGCTAGGGATCCAAATGCCAGGGTAAGGGGGAATGTCAGGGTATACCACGGGAAAATGACATGCAGTAAAAATTTTGCTACATAATATTCTCATTGCCTCAAGGGAATCAAAGATACAGCAGAACTCAAACCACTCCTACCTACTCACCATATTATTCTCTTCAGGGTCCTGGATTTGGACCAAATGCTTTCCCAATCTACCAAAAACCTTCATTGGTTTCCAACTCGAAATCCTTTCTTGTTCTCCTTTGTCTTCAGCTGGAGAACACCTTCCAGCTGCCACCTGGGAGGGGTGACCACAGGGGGGGCAGAGCAATAAAACCAGCAACATGTACTCTCTATCTTCACTTGAGCCCTACCATCTGGCCGTGTGGAAGCTGGATTTGCACAGGACTGTCCAGTGGTAGCTATATAATTTTCTCTTTTTCTCTGATTTAATGGGTTAGACTTTCCAAGTTGTATGGGTTAGCATGTGCTAAGTCAACAGTTTGTGGAATACTTTATTTTGGTTGTATGTTACCCTTTAAACTAAAGTCCCAGCCAATCAGAGGCTGGGTTAAGGGTTCCAGGTGGCATGGTGTGGGTGTGCTCCTGGGCTGTCTTTGACTGACAGCTGCTCCAGGGCTGCCCCAGGACACTAACAGGGGCTGCCATGTGGGACAAGGCACTACCTCACTTCTGTGATATTCAACCTGTCCCTTCCCCCACACCCGTCTCCACACTTGAGTTGGTCTGAGCCAATAATTAATATAATAATGCAGTGTCTCACAAGCATTCATTTAGCTTTTTAGATTTTGTTTTCTAGTTTGTTTGTAGTAGCCGCCACCATGATTTTTTTTCCAAGACACTGTAATTATAGGCACCTTTATTGCTTAACACGTGAATCAGATGATTTACCTTATTTGCCATCAGTAGTGACAACTGAGAATTCAGACCATGACCTCCATGGCTAAAGCATGAAGATGTTAAAATCTTAGAGTATGAAGTCTGCTAACCAGCAGCTGCAGAATCTCATATTCCACAGCACAAAGCGAGACATAGGACAAATACTGAATATCTGCATACTGGATATCTGAAGAACAGCCTCCTGCAAGGATAAACAGCTGAAAATTGTAGCAATGCTAAGAAGAAGATTAAGACTCTGAGGAGCCAGAAACTTGAATGCCCAGGAGGACTCTGAAAATTGCAAGCTCTAGGCTCCATCTCTTGGGTACCAAAGAACGAAGTCTAACATTCCTGCTGCAATATTATTAACATCTGTTTGTATTTCAGTGGCACCTAGTGACCCAAACCCAAGCCTGAGCCAACCAACTGAAAAATGAATACACATGCACCATGAGTCTTTGATGTGCATACATGTGAAGAGAGAGAGTCCTGTGAAGGAAACTCTTTTTGCATGCTGATGCCTTTGTCATAAATGCACTTGTTCCACAAACAACCGCTATAACAAAACTTGGTTGCCTATATACTTTTTCCCCCATATGGAGCAGGCCTCCATCCTTCCCAATTCATCACATTTTTCTCCTCACCAGAACATCCCCCTTCTTCAAGGTCTTTTTGCCCCCAGAGAGTGCCATGACCTGCTGGCCAGACCCTGCAGGCTGGACTCTGATGCCATGGTCACTGCCACCCCAAATGGCCATGGGTGTTGCCTGCTGTCCCATAGGAGCCGTGTGTTAGGACTTCATCCTTTCCCAAACTGTAGAAATGTATGAACTTCAGTGTCAGCACACCTTTGCGATCTCTATTCCACTCTGAAATCAACAAACAGGTTCAGAGTTATTGAAGAGGGGCTGACAGACAAGCAGACAGACAGCCAGGCAGAACAGTTGTGTAAGCTTTGTTTCCTTAGGAAAGCAGGCTAAAAAAAGAAACAAAATGCAGTATTCACTCATCATTGTCTACAAAAACACTGAAATCAGCTATTTAACACTTTGCAATGAGTGTAATGGCTCAGCAGAGTTATTTATTCTGCTTGAAAAACCTGTTTCTAGGCCTCAGAGGATTAGCTGAGAAGCAGCATAACCTCTCTGTGACCCTACCCGAGAAGCTGGTCTAACTGGAAGCCTGGAAGCAGTATTTTGAAAGTGGTGGCAGCTATGTATAGCTGTGCTAGAGCTGATCACAGCAAAGGGGAAGTTTTGCAGAGAAAGAAAATACTCTAAGCATCAGAAAGGAGAAAGACTTACAGAAAAGGAGAAGTGAAAAGTAGGATAGGAAGATAAATGAAGAAAAAAAAGCCAGAATCAGCACCTCAACAAATGCATTGAAGTGTGCTAAGGAACATAGTATATCATTTAAATGATAGGTTAAGAGTATGTTAAGATAGTCAGTAGAAGCTGAACAGTGAAGAAATTTGTACAATACAGATTTGGTGTTCTTAAACGCTTTTTAAATGATCAGGAAACATCACTGCCTCCAAATGCAGTAGATACCAGAGTAGAGAAGAGCAGGCAACATCAGCAACATGAAGCCAGGGCTGAACCCACAAATCTGTTTTCCTCTATTCACCAGTGTTAGGTTTGAGAGGTCATGTTTATGTGGAATGTAGTAAACTGTCCAGTTTTGTGAGAATGAGGACATGAAACACGGGAAGGAGATCTCAGCTGCCCAGGCCAGGGCGAACAAGGCTCAGAATACCCTCAGCTAATAGTATCTGACAGCAGGAGGATGAAGAAGCGTCAATTAGCAGACAATGAAAGCACTACAAAGCTTCAGTTGGGAAAAATATATTAAGATTATATGTATAAAGCAATACAATATATATTTTCACATATAAAACCACAGATACATATATTTACACACATATGCATCTGTTTATACGCACTCATATATTTATCTATATAAAGAATGTGATTTTATCCCCAGCATAATGCTGAGGAATAAAATCACATTCTTCCCTGCACTGGATAATCATCTGTCACTTTAATCCTGGTATCAGGTAAAAGCCTTTAATTATTGATTATTGTCCTTTGCCAGATGAAAGTACTGTATATAATAAGAGTAGGAATAATCTTACAGATTATGTGAGCCCTCTCCTGATCAGCATAGGATTACCCAGTACAGGTAATTCTTTAGTGATCTATCCTGGCTAAATTTGAGTGTCACTCTAATTGATTTTTTTCTACCACTTTCTCAAAGGCTGTATTTCACTGTTGGTGTCCAACATACCTTCCAAACTGTTTGTTCTGATGTTCAGTCTAAATATTCTTTTTTTATGCCATGGGCTCACATACCTCCCACCTTACTCTAGGTCCCTACTGACAGACACACGCTAGACATCTAATTGCCCTGGGCTCTCCTAGCAGTCAATGAGACAGCTCCAGAGGATGTAGCTGAAAGTTCCTGCTCTCTACAAGCAATATTACAGCAACACTTCTAATTCAGGTACCTCACTGGGGGTGAGCGGAATCTGGGTCTGAAATATCACCCCCCTCCTTTAAATAGTCACAGATTATTACCTTGTGATTTAATGCCTCAGCCTGCGGACACTCGCAAAACAAACACATCTTACGACTGAAACTCCAGCTTTTTACAACATTACTCTTGTTGCATTTCTCCGGGCTATTTCTTGTTCTCCAATATACTTCTAGTACCATAATGTCCTTAAATTATTACAATTCATAGGGTATACCAGCAACACCATCTTTACAAATGTCACCAAACATTAAAAATGTTACTTTGCATGCATTTTATATTCCAAAATCAGATATAATTTTTTGTTTACTAACTGTGTGAACTAAGCAAATATACATCTTCTGGAAATGCTAAGTCTGCATGTTATTTCCTGGACCTGCCTGGTTTACACACCACCTCTCATCTTCATGTCTATGAATTTCATTTGTATCCTATTAACTTCCTCCTCTATGCACCAAGTAAAAAAGTACCATCTCCCGCAGCCCACGCCAACAGGGAGTTGTCAGAAGTCCTCTCACCAAGGATTCCCCTTTGGCCATCCTCTCTAGCAGCTAAGGAGGCACCTGTCAATTTGAGAGCAAGTGTTCTGCATGTTTCTGAGCTTGATTTAGGATATGCGTTGACCATGATTTGTCTTTTGCTTCCCACAGATGGTTTAAAAAAGACAACTGGGAGACACTGGGGAGGGGGTGTTTGCTGCAGAAAGCAATTCCTTCTCTTATCATGTCACCGTATTTTGTGTCACAGGACAGACACACTGACATACTGCCCCTTATTCAAGTAGGACAGGCTTCTTCATAAGCACAGTTTGAGGTGTGTTTTGACACTATTTCTGCCTTTCCTCATGTATTATCTAGGAATTCATTTTGCAGTGAGATGCGGCAAGTAACCCCAGTGGGTTTTAAACTCTCATCAGTGCTTCCGTGCTGAAAGTACTAATATAGGTATTAAGACTGAGAAGGAGTAAAACACTTTCTAATCAATAGAAGCATGCGTTTTTATTTGATGCCTTATTTAAAATAGGGAATTTTCTAGTTTCTTACTAACAGCAGTTAAAATGCCTTAATAACAGGTAAAACTGGAAATGAGGTAATGTAGCTTGATCCTCAAGCAGTGAAATATTGCGGGGCTGGCTTTTAAGCTAAGACACAAAGCTCCTATTAGACAAAATGTCGGCATCTTTCAAAAAATATTGGCAGCATATGGAGTAACTTTCTTCTTGATAAGGACTCAACAGTGTTACCAACTAAAGGTCAACATAATCTTAAACCACACCTTAGCACATACCTCATCTTTTTGTCTGCTGATCCTACAAATATTGACACATTTAATGTTAAGTTTTTAGGGGTTTAGTGACTAAAAGTTAATAGTCAAAGGGACTATTCACATGACTGAAGTTAAGCCTCTGACTACGTGTTTGAACTGTCAGGACTTTGCACATCTTTTGTTCTACTGAACGTGATAAAGGCAAATTTTTTTCTCATGCTTGAGCTGGAAATCCTAAACCTGTTTCCCACTAAATTTTGTCACAAGGACATTTTTAATGTGACTTTCCAGGGCTTGTCAGTGTATGTGTGCAGAACCAAAAATGTCATATACAGTATTTAAAATGCAGAGATAATTGGAGAGAAGGTGGCTGAAAAATCATAAAATAGGGAAACAAAACAAAGACCTCACAGAAATGAAGAATTAAATTTACTGTTATTGTGAATGAGTTTGTATGTTCTTTAGCAGAGAAATAATATAGTATAGATGATTTTTTGTTACTGGAGTTACATACCAAGTGACTACTCATAAAAATTGTGTTTACTTCTGCTGTGCTCATGACCAGTCTGTGCTTGCTTTCAGTAAGCAGTTCAGTTACACTAGGACTAATGCATCTAAAAAACGAAGTTTGCTCAAGTACTGTCCAATAGAAAATTCTGGATTTCTGCAAATACTTGCTTCCCCAGAATATGTTTTAGATGGGCAGAAATAGTGTTGACACAGCCAAAAGGGAGATAAGAATTAGATACACAAGATTCAGACAAATAAGTTCAAGAAGAATTTCTCTGCACCCTTCACAATTAGGACACCCTATCTGCCTCCAGTTACTGTGTGATAATATGACAAAACTGGTATGGCTGTGCTAAATACCAACTAGGCACACATCCTACTTTTCCAAAGAACTCGGCATCAAAGAAGCCTGTCTCTTTGGGGGAAAAAAATTACAATTATTTATTCCTAGCTTGAGATTTTAAAGATTTGTGTCTTATCACAACAGACACATTCACCCTGATCATTCAAGAAAATCACACATAAATTGCAGAATTTTTAGACATCACAGAATTCCCAGTGTAGTCAGGGAACACAAAGCATGTTCTTAAACAAAGCATTTTCCTAAATGCTTTCCTCTGTTATGGTTAGGATCAGCCAAAAGAAAACAATTCCACACAGTTTTTGCGACTGAGAACTACAAACTAAGAGCTCACATTTCCAGCTTTATTAAACAGTCTTATGCAAATCTTTATGATTAAATCATAAAAACTAAAACTAACCTAAAAAATGGTTGACTTGCTACTTTGCTCATTGGTTTTTCAGAGGGGAAAAAAAAAAGGGAGGGTCTAGTTAACTGCTGCATCATTTTCCATTGATTTGATCATCTATTTTATTTAATCTTCAGGATAATTATATATACCATTTGGCTGACTAATCAAAGATTAAATAGTTAACAATCTAAGACCTATACTCTACAAACACTTAATTAAATAAAATGATATCACACTACAGCGGTGCTGTATTCATTACAGTTGTAGGTAGAGGTATCCGAGAAATACTTTCCAGAACTTGATGCTTCTGTAAGATGCAAGTTCATCAGTTGACTGCAAACGCAAGTGAAAATGGAGAAGTAAAGGAGAGTAAGATGATAACTGCGATAAAATCACGGTGGTCTTTTCACTGTTAACTCATTAGTCATGGGCTGGTGAAGGGTTTACTTTTAACCCTCGCTCTGCAATATAGTCTATATAGTCCTGCACATAGTCTATGCACTTACAGTCTATAAAATTTAACATGATGATAAAGCTTCTAGAAGTCTTTCATAAAAATGGAATTTGAATGCAATCTCCATTAAAAACAAGACTACCTACTCTGCCACAATCCCCAAGTGCAGGTAAAATGAATATTTTAAAGCAACTTTTCCAGATGATCTAGAAAGATAGGATTTTGAGTATACTGGCATTGGAGTAGACATGACTAGTCTAAAGAGAGCTGATATTTTCAAAAAGATTGCTAGATTTGTTGACTTCTACAAGCATTTATTTAATAAAAACTTGGGAGAAAATTTCCTTTTCCCAAACATTCAACATTATTTACTAAGAATTAAAATACGGCATGAAAAATGTCTCAGTAGGCATTTTGGAATCAGTAAACTCAATCAACTCAACCAACCAGCCAACTAAAAACAAAACAAGAAAGGAAGATCAAGACTTGGCTTGAACTTTCTAAGAAAATGCAGAAGCAGAATTACCACATTTTCAGAGCTGAAAGGTGAGAATTTTCTTATGAGTACTTCTCTAAGAAAGAAGAAAAATCTGCATACATCTTTGCAAATCAACTTAGGGACTACAGTCAGCAATATTAATGAACACAGAAAAGCCTTCTGTCTAAACCAACAATGGCAGCTTCTTAAGAAAAAATTTCTTTTCATTAAAGTTTTAAAAAAATATTTATGAAGCAGTCACACAGGATTTAAAGCACACATCAGACTGATTTGCAATAATTCTGACTGTCTTGAGTAAAAACCCCATAGTATTCCTGTTTGTTGGCTTTAAAATTTCTCTGTACAAAGACATAAACTACTGCATATATGAATGCATACAACTGTGTAAAATAGTAAAGGAGCCAAACAAAGAAAATATTAAAATACTGCTTTTTTGGTATCCTTGGAGAATCTGTGGTAGTAACAAGGCTTGTTGTTTCCTGTCTGAAGAAATATTACATATATGGGAGACAGATCTCTAAATATTTACACTGTGAAGATCTTGTTCTCTTGCACTAGCCTGAATCATAAGATTTTGAAGTTGAAATAAGTGTTATTTCAGATATTCACTCTCCCTGCCTGGCAGCAAGGACTGCATCAATCTCATCTGTGCTTGTTCATTTGGGAAGCATGTATTCAGGAGATGCAATCCAAAGGGATTCCTCTATCCTGGCAACACTGCAGCAGTCTACCGTCTCCAACTGAGGTAATGATGGGATCACAGGACTGTCTGCCCTGTAGTCATGAGCAGTGACCATGGTCAGCAAGGTTCTGAATCCATCCAATGATGACACAAGAACCTCTGTGTCCAGCTAGCTGATCAATATGGTTAATTAAAAAATAGCAGGTGGACCTGTTTGGAATAACTACTGGGTAATTTCACTTACTGTCCACCTGTGGTCAGTTGTGTGGTGGCTGAATTTTTAAATATTTGGTGTTTTGTAAATCAGGTATATGATGAAATTTCTTTCCCCACTTTGAACAACTAGAGAACACAATCCATAACAATTATAAATTTCAGTGGTTTAATTTTAATTTCATAAACCTTAATGAGTATGAAAAAAATTAAAATAATTAATCTGAGAATCCCATTTGCATGCTTAGACTGAGGTTTACAAAAAATGAAAGCATGAGAAGTAAGTGTATACCTGAAGAAAACAGATAAACAAAGACAAAGGGTGTAACAGGGAAATGTTCATATTTACAGCACTAAAAATTAATTTCAAACATACCACTTCAGATGTGCTATGTCTAGTCTAGACCATCATTTGGATTGTTAACTGGTCAGTGACCACTTTATGCAGAAAAAAATAACACTGTTATCTAAATTTCATTTTTTCTTCAGTTTCTCTTGTATAAGAAGAAAACTACATACAAGCAATTGAAAGAAACTTTCATATGCTGTACTAAAAAGCAGCCCCAAAGACTACCAACTATTTAAAATGAACGTAAGTTAGTTAGTGTGGGCAAAACAACCAATTCAGCAATAACAATACTACTATTTTAATTTTTTTTCAGGCTTGCTGATGTCGATTAAGTGCATTCAAACTTTGCAGCTCAATCCTTTTTGACTTGCTTTTGCACAAATTTTTAAGGCTAGAAAGCAACTAATCTGTATGCATAGCCTATGTGTTTTAAAAGTAGTTGGACTCTGTTCAAACATTCAAAAAATCATCTTTGAGCTGCAGCTCATCATAGAAGACTTAATTCCTCAAGGAAATTGTTCTGGGAAAGTTATAAGCAGATAGAACAAGAATTTATAATGGAAGTTGGCTTGCAATATCAAACTCTTATCTAAAAAATGTTTACACATGTGAGTATCTCATTAAAGACAATCTAAGACTTCAGTAGTGCACCAAGCACCAAGATACAGACAGACTGTGGGTACCTTTGTGATGCTGTCCTGAAATCTGTGAGAGTTACACAAAGAGTTGGAGGGAGCTCACATTCAGGCAGTATTATCTTAAAATACGGTCTTCTATCTGATTATCAGTTTAAAAAAAAAATATTATCTGGCTCTCAGAAAAGGCAGAATCTTATTTGATTTTGTGTCAATTGCTCTGTAGTGTCTGTCAAAGGCAGTACAGCCATGGAAGAAGCCAGGGTTGCAAGTCTACCTTTCAGGTACCTGGAGACTTGAGCTGAAAGTCTGCATTCCAGATAAAAGGAATTAGGCTGCAAAAGGCAGAGTTTTCTCGAAAGCCACCCCTATCCCCCCACCAACTGAGAGCTAGATAAGCCAGGTTAGAAGGGAGAGGTAAGATGGTAGGGTGAAATTCAGTAACAGGCAGCAAAAGCTCCCACTATGTGTGTGACCTTGAATCCTCGCCCTTTTCACAAAATGGAGCAAGAAAAGCAGCTTTTTAGTTCCTCAGTGATTAAACACCACACACTAAACATGGGAGACTCAAATCTCCTCTCTGCCTGAAGGAACTAACATTTACATCTCCCACAAGAACTCTCTAATGACTCAGCTATATGATATAATACCTTGGATTCTCACAACTTTTTTCTTGTTAAAGCTCTACTACTCTTCCTTATGTGCTTAAATATTCACTGCAGCAAAAGCCAAGCCCTGTGCCCTGTTGACTGTCCTAATCAGCAGGCTTCATAGTGAGATTACAACACTAGCCAGAGCCCATCAAGTCCTGCAAACACTTTATCACTCCATGCAACCTAGGGCAGTTTCAAAGCAGTGATTTAAGACACCTCCATCAGCTCATGGCTGCCTCTGTTTGGAGACAAGGCCGTGTTGCCAGGAGGTGGGAAAAGGAGCTGCTCTTCAGGTACAATGCATACCCTACTACCAGGCTGCTGGAGCAACAGGGGAGAGGGTGCAAATCTGTCCCCCTCTCTGTAAGAACTCGGGACACCCAAGCTATCGTGCTCTGAAAGCACACTTGGAGAGAGTTCTGCTGATAAGAGAGGGTTCCACTGATGGGAGAGGCAGAGCGATGCTGATGGTGCAGATCCATCAGGCTTGTGTGGCCATATCTGCCAGGTATCTCTGCAAGCCAACAGGCATAAGGATGTGAAGGAAAATCTCCTGGCAGATATATGTGCATCGAGTGTCTCCAGAGATCAGATGGCTGTCACTCCACAGAGAGGAGAAACTCCATTTGGGATGGGATGAGAGCAGCCCCACAATGGCAGGTGTGCCAAGATTCGCTGCGTGACTCTGAGGATGCCGGCACTGAGACATCGAGGGATGGTCGGCTGATTTCACCTCAATCCCGTTTAGCAACTTAAAAATACTTTTGAACAGGACCTTTTTTTTTGGATCAGTGCTTCGGAGTGGTTCCTCTTGAGCTTTCATCAGCTCCTGCACACACACACACAGACACACACACACACACACACACACGTAGACACGCCGCTTGTGGATGAAGATGAATGATTCCACCTGACCCGGCCGCCTCCGGGCATCGCTCTCCCCAGCACCGGCGGTGCCGAGAGTGCCTGCGGGGTGGGCGGCGGCCATTTCGGAGCCTGAGGGGAGTCACCGGCGGCGACCCCCGCCAGGCTGGATGGAGAGGGGGCACGGAGCGAGCCGCCCGAGGCACAAAGGGGAGGGCCGCCCCGAGCAAGGGAGGTGCACCCACACTCCGCCTTCCTCCCCGTGCGCGGGGGGAAGGAGCGGGCAGGAATATTCTGGACCGAGGGAGGGGAGGAAGGAGACGGGGCTGAGTAACTTGAATAAATCTGCAGCGGAGCTGAGGAGAAGGGGAGGGAGGCGGCGGCAGGTCATGTGAGGCACAGTCATGCTGCAGGCAGAGAGGGGGCACCTAGGGGGGAAAGGACACGAGGCAGCCTTGGGTGGCGGCTGCCCGCCATGGCCGGGGCCACAACCTCGCCCCTTCCCCAGCCGGGGCACCCCCTCCCTGCCCGCGTTCGGCGCCGCTCGCCCATTTCCGCCACGCGAGCCGAACCCCATTTCCGCCGGCCCCGGCCAGACGGGCTTTATGTCTGCTGGCGCGGCGCGCGTGCGCGGCGGCCGCCGCCATCTTACGTTGTCTCTCGCCCGCCCTCCCCTTTGGCGAGCTCTCCCCTCCTCCCCCCCCGCGGCGCCTCCTCCAGCGCTCCGTGAGGAGACGGGGCCGGCACGGCGAGGGAGAGACCCGCGGCGGCGGGGAAGCTGGGAGTAGACCCCGAGGGAAGAAAGGACGGGGCGGACGCGCACGCGGCAGGAGGAGGATAGATTCCAGGCGCGGTTCTGCGGAGGACCAGTGGGTGCCGCCTGTTATAAAGGGGGAGGAGGCGGCGGAGGGGGAAGGAAGAGCGTGCGGAGCGGAGCCTCCTCCAGAGACAGCCAGACACAGAGGGAGGAGAGAGAGAGGCTGCCTGGCTGGCTCCCCCTTCCTCCCTCCCTCCCTCCTTCCTTTTCATGGACTCTCTTGTCGGGCTGCTGCTGCTTTTCTTCCGTCCTTATTCCATCTGTCTAATGCCCAAAATGATTCAGCTCCATGGCTGCCACTGACGGGGATGTCCCTGCCCGGCTCAGCCTGCCGCTGCCGCCCTGCTGTGCGCCAGTCCTGTACGTATCCGCGCCTTCCTCCTCCCCCTACTTAGCAGCGGTGATGGCGAGGGGCGCCGGCCGCCTCGCCGGGCTACCCTGAGGGCCCGCCGGCTGCCCTCGCCCCGCCAAGCCGGGGAGGGAGGGAGGCAAGGAGGGCGGTGCTGCCGGCGAGCCGCGGCGCCCGGCGGAGCCTCCGCGGCGAGGAGGAAGGGGCTCGCCCTTGGGGTGGCCGGCTGGCTGCTCCCCGGGAGAGGCGAGTCGGGGGGCTGGGGAAGTGTGTGTATGGGGGGGGAGTAGGGGGCGGCCGAGGAGGGAGGTGGTGGTGGAAATCAAAGGAAGGGGGGGGGGCGGGTAGGGAGAAAGAAAGTGAATGGCGGAGGATAGAAAGTGTCACATTCAGAGGCGGCGGAGGACCGGTGCTCGCCCCCTCCCTGTCTCGGAAGGGAGGAGGAGGAGGGGAGGGGGTGGTGGTTGGCGGTGCCGAGCCGCCTCAGCCCGTGCGCTGCGGGAGCCGGGGGGGGGGTGGTTGTGCGTGGTGGTGTCTCTCTGCCCTGCCTTAAGCGGAAAGCTAACTGTGTGTGTGTGTATCTGTGTGTGTGTCTGTCTCTCTCCATACCGGGGGATTGCACTCTTAAAATACACCCGATACAATGCACCAGCCTGACTCAGCCGCAGACATTAGTGCTAGGAAGATGGCGCACCCGGCGATGTTTCCTAGAAGGGGCAGCAGCAGTAGCAGCGGCAGCAGCTGCGTTACTGCTCCCACTGCACCAGGTACCGGCGTTGGGAGCGCTGCCCTCTCTGCCGAGGATTATCAGCCGCCTTTGCTGGTCCAGCCACCGCCTCCATCTCCTGCAGCAGCTTCATCAGCGGGTCCACAGCCGATACCCCCTCCTCCACAAAGCCTGAACCTCCTCTCGCAGTCTCAGCTCCAACCACAGCCTCTTGCACAGACTGGAGCTCAGATGAAAAAGAAAAGTGGCTTCCAAATAACCAGTGTGACCCCTGCTCAAATATCAGCTAGTATGAGCTCTAATAACAGTATAGCTGAGGATACAGAAAGCTATGATGATCTGGATGAGTCTCACACTGAAGACCTTTCGTCTTCAGAGATCTTGGATGTGTCTTTATCCAGGGCCACTGACTTGGGAGAACCTGAAAGGAGCTCCTCTGAAGAGACTCTAAATAACTTCCAAGAGGCAGAGACTCCTGGGGCTGTTTCTCCAAATCAACCTCATCTTCCTCAGCAGCATGCTCCTCTTCCTCATCACCCACAGCAGAGTGTTGTGATCAATGGAAGTGTTCACCCCCACCACGTTCATCATCACCACCATCTTCACCACCACCATCATGGACACCATCATCCATCGCATCCTGGCGTAGGTAGTGCCCCTATTTCTGGAGGACCACCGCCCAGTCCATCATTTAGAAAACTATCAACAACTGGAAGCTCTGACAATGTTATATCAACTGCACCAGTTTCTGCTGCATCATCCACTGGTTCCCCGGCATCTGCTGTGTCTAATATACGCACTACAAGTACTCCTGGCAATTTAGGTGTAAGTCCTGCTACTGGAACTAGTACCTTAAATAATATGGGTGGTGGTAGTTCTAGTGTGGCAAGCAATGTGCTTGGTACTATAAATTTAAGCAACATCACGAGTACTGGTAATGTAAATGCTTTGTCTGGAACAAGCAGCAATGCTAATGTGAATATCTTGAGTGGTGTTGGCAATGGTACGAGTGCTTCCTCTAGTGTCATTAACAATGTTACTAATCCGACGGCAGGAATGGCAGTGGGATCAAGCCCACAGCCGGCTGCATCTGGCACCTCAAGGTTTAGGGTTGTAAAATTAGATTCTAGTTCTGAACCTTTCAAAAAAGGTAGATGGACATGCACTGAATTCTATGATAAAGAAAATACTGTTGCAGTTTCAGAAGGAGTAGCAGTAAACAAAGCAGTAGAGACGATAAAACAAAACCCGCTTGAAGTGACTTCTGAAAGGGAGAGCACCAGTGGGAGTTCTGTTAGCAGCAGTGTAAGCACACTGAGTCACTATACAGAAAGTGTGGGAAGTGGAGAAATGGGAGCACCTACTGTGGTACAGCAGCAAGCGTTTCAAGGTGTGGGTCCACAGCAGATGGATTTTAGCAGTGCTGCTCCTCCAGCAATTCCAGCATCTAGTATACCACAGAGTGTTTCTCAATCACAGCTTGCACAAGTCCAGCTGCATTCTCAAGAAGTAAACTATCCACAGCAGAAGCCAGGGGTCCAACCCCCTGCACAGGCCAGTCTAACCACTGTTACTGGGGTTCAGCCAGCCCCGGTTAATATACTAGGTGTATCCCCATCCCTGGGCCACCAGCAACCTGCCATTCAGAGTATGGCTCAACAGCAGCTGCCATACTCCCAGCCAGCACAGCCTGTGCAGACTTTGCCAGTGGTGCAGCAGCAGCAGTTGCAGTACGGACAACAGCAACAGCAGCAGCAGCAACAGCCGGTTCCTACGCAGATGGCCGCAGGTCACGTTAAGCCGGTGAACCAAAACTCTGTCACGGGGGCTATGCCGGACTACATTCAACATCAACAGATCCTTCAGACTCCAGCTCCTGCCATGCAGCCAAGTTCTACAGGAGTAGGAGCTGGGCAGCCAGTTCCTGTTGCCCAGGCACAGGGCATGCAGCCTTCAGTGCAAGCACATCCAGCCGCTGCCCCAGCTCAGCCTGTTGCTCATGCTCCAGCAGCAATACCAGGTGTAGCTGCCAGTGGTCAAATGCTGAATGTTGGGCAGCAGGGAAGCGTAGCTGCTGTGGTGCAACCACCCTCTGCTGCAAACCAAATTCCACCTCCAGTTATGCCGTCAACTGCTGCTCCTCCATCTTCCCAAGTAGTGCAGCCTGTGCAGACAGGAATAATGCAGCAGGGATTACAGGCTAGTGCTTCAAGCCTTCCTCAGCAAATGGTCATTGCTCAACAAAATACCTTGTTACCTGTACAGCCGCAGGCACAAGGAGTGGAATCTGTAGTCCAAGGGATGGCTGGCCAGCAGCTGTCTGCGGTTAGCCCTATACCCTCAGCTAGTACTGTTCCTGCAGCAAGTCAAGCTGGTTCAGCTGTGCCTCCTGGCATACCTTCTGCTTCTGTAGGTTTGGGACAGCCACAGAATATAGCACAGGCTTCGGCTGTGCAGAATGGCAGTTTGGCTCAAAGTGTTAGTCAACCTCCCTTGATATCAACAAGTATAGGTATGCCAGTGGCACAGAGTATGCCACAGCAGATGCCACTAAGCTCTACCCAGTTCCCTGCACAATCACTAGCTCAGTCCATTGTAAGCCAAATTGAAGATGGCAGACGCCCTACAGAACCTTCATTGGTGGGTTTACCTCAAGCTGCCAATGTCGAGAGTGGTGTTGGAGCATCAGCTGTTTCGGATGGGGGTAGCAGCAACATGCCATCTTCTGCATCCCTCTTTCCACTGAAGGTGCTGCCGTTGACAACGCCTCTCGTAGATGGTGAGGATGAGAGGTAAGACTGCCTGTAACTTCATTAAAATATGGACTGTCTGATAGTTTGATTTGCAGTAACTTGGAGGTCTTGTTACAGCCATTCGGTGAAATGAAGCAGAGTGATGTTTCTGTCTAATTAGAAATATTGTTTCTCAGGTCCCGGCATATGCAGGTATTATATTAAAGAACTAGTTTTTCTCTTGAGGGGGTGGGTTGTATTGATTATGCTTTGAAATTACTGTGTGGGTAAATGGTGTTTAACAGTCTGTGGCAATGTGTATATTCCCACTGTACAGGGCAAGACAGAAGAATACTGTGGAATATGGGTATGCTAGTGGTGATTATAGTTTAGATTTTTTTATTATACTGAAATAATATTTATTCTTAGGTAGATTTTTTTTCTTTCCACAAGCCTAGAGTCCATCCTGCCTCAGCTTCTCTATTTTAAGTATTGACTTTTTGAAGGTTGAACCAGTTGCAAGTCTGTGGTGTAAGTAAAGCCTTCTCTTTGACAGCCAGGAGATGCTTTAGGCAAATGAGTATGGTGGGGAAAAGGAAGTTCAGCAACACTGTTGTGGCTCTTTAAATTGAACTTAGGCCACTTTTGGTCTTGATGGTTTTGCTTCAAAGCGTTAATCCATGGTGAGAGCTGCTCGGGCCTGCAGAGGGATGGTGAGCCTTTGAATCTGGTGCACCAATTCTGTGCAGTCAGAGTATGAAAACTGCTCTCTTTCTCCAACCCTCACCTATTCAAACTATGGGTGTTCTCCCACCTTCACATTTTCAAGTAAATGACCACTGGCTGGTCTTAATAGTACGTACATGTGAATAGTCTAATTTCTTTGACAGTGTGTGCAGAGAAGTTGTATCAGTTGTGAAAGGCTATTTTGTGTGCAGGCTGAAGGAGTCCAAAGATCAGTTTTGAAGTGTGATTTTTTGATATTAATTATGTGTGGAAATTCCTCAATGTATTGAGGACCTCTTATGATATGGGTTTGCAAGTGGACAGGAAGACTGGTGCTTCTCCCAAAGAACTTCTTATGTAAGAAACTACAATAAGGGGAGAAGTAACTTTTAAGATAAATTTTAAGATAAATAAGCAGCCTTCGGAATGTGTGGGAGAACAGAAAAGAATATTAGAAAAACCACGCGTCCAGTAAGGAGACAAAATAAGACACTAAACACAAGGTGGGAAAAATGCCTTAGCAATGGGAGGTGAAGTACTTCTTAAATGTCTTCTTGGTGCCATAACTTAGGAGTATTGTCATTGGCCAAACTTTATTTAAAAAAAATAGAAAAAATAATAGTAATAGGTCGCTGAGAAAGGCTGGATTATTTTCCTAATATTGAAGATCTTAACTCTATCAGCAGTCTCTGATTATGTTGATCATGAGGTGTTGACTGCCTTAGTGACTTTCATCACGTCTATCTAAGATACCAGAGAACTATAATGAGTAGCAGCTTGTCTTCCAGGAGTGCTAGGAGACAAGTTCCAACAGTTTCATTCTGATTATGTTTTTTTTAGTCAATAAGTACTTGAAGGTGGTAGAAGACAGACTGAGGTGTTACAGCTGACAGTATCACCATTGTGCTGCTAGCAGTTAGTTTTCTCAGAAATGTGTTTTGGTTTTCTTTCATTTGAACTTTCTAAACCAAGACTCTAATCCATTTGTTCATGGCTCCCACTTGTCTTTGGTGGTGTGATTTGGTTTTGTTGTGTGGTGTTTGTTTTAGTATTTTTTTACCAAGTTAAAAAGCCCCCTTAGCTTTCAGGGGGATCCCAGCTGAGTAAGGGAATCATAAGCTCATTGATACTCAACATTTTGGAAAATGACAGCTAGCATGTGTCTGTACCCTGATTTTAAGAGCATATGTTAGCAGTTTGTCATGATTGGTAGTTTTTCCAGAATGTTTAAATCCCTCAGGGTAACAATAGCCAGAAATACCTTCTTCCTCTGTTATTTGGCTAGCCAAAGATCATATCCTTTCTTCTCCCATGCACATTGCCTCTTTGTTCAATCTGTCATCTCCAGGTACACTACACTTTTGTTTAGCTGCAGTTGGAAAATCATTTAGATTCTTTACACAGAGCAGGATATGACTCTGTTAAATGGAGACCAAAAATAATTGTGTTTTTTTGCATTACAGTAGTGGCCAGGTCACTTTTGTGGACTGTCAGACAATTTACAGCAGCACTTCTCCCTGCATGTCTGTATGTAGCATTAAAAACATAGTGAGATCACCTCTGCTTCCGCTTCCAGGGGATCTCAGGACAAGGTACTTACATTGTCATCTCAACTGGAATTTTGATCTGCAGCTTAGGTTTCGTTACTAACTAAAGGTCGTGCAAGATACGTTATTTTGCTTCTTTGGCCATCAGATGTCTCTAATTAGAGGTTTTTTTCTGGTTTGTTGGATTATACTCTCTTTTACAGGAGGTAAATGGTAATGTGTTTTAAAAGTACATAAACATTTAAGAAACAGACATATTGTAAATACTTGTGTTTAAAATCCCAATTTCTCTCTGTCTCATCTGCGCACACACATCCATCACTGAAGATTTCTATCAATACATCCCAAGTGATTCTAAACCTGGCAAGGGAAAAGGTAGAAGAAAGAAGTGAGTGATGACATAATTGGGCCAGCAAAGAAGCTGTAAAATTCCATTTAGTGTGCCTTTGAAAAAACATCTGACCCCTGTAATGCCTTGTATAGATTAACTCCCAGCTTTTCTTAAACCTGTATATAATTGCGTTTAAGGACGCACCAGTATCTTTAAGTCTTTAGTCTGTTCAGTTTTTAGAACACCATTTGCATCTCTTTCTATGTTTGTTATCAGGGCATGGCCTTTTAAATATAGACAGTGTGGAGTGTATCTGCTTTGAGAACCAGAACCTTTTATTTCCCCAGTGTGAATGACTTTTATTTCAAGTCATAGTGAAGATCAGAAAAAAGAGATACTAAAAATGAACTGCTTGGCAGAATGCTGTGTGGAAAATTAATTTGGAAACTTTATTTATTAAAGAGAGGATACAAATAATACTCTGTATTTTCTGTATTTAAAGAGAAACAAAACCAAAACAAACCACCAAGCAAAAAACCCCAAACCCTGCCAAACACTGGTAATTCTTCTGATTAGTCTTTCTTCGGCCTGTTGGGTATGCCATAGGTGTTTTTATGTTGGTAGATTCGTCATCTCTTAATTTTTCAGTCTACAAAAATGAAGGCCAGGTTTTTGGTTGTTAAATATCTTTTTTTTTTCTTACCTTGAAGCATGATATGGCCTTAGTGCGTGATTATCGTAATTTCTTGGATTTGCAGCAGTTACCTTGATTTATTCAGTTTAGTTATTAAATCCTGTCAATTTTAGACATGGTCTTTTGAGCTTAGTATTTCATCTCTAGAAGTGTAGAAGAGGATTTCTTTTATTTTTATGCTTTTGAAACTTAAGCATGAAAAATGCATGTTTATATCACAACGAATTTTTTTATGTATTTATACTTAGTGTTTCAAAATAAGTTTTACGTCTTTGTAGACAATGCTCTGTGCTTTACTATGCTATAGATGCTTGCAGTAAGATCTTGTACAGACATATTATTCTTGAATTATCTATAAAGTGAAAACGTAAAAAGTCAGTTTATTTTACAGCATTTATAAAGGCTGCTGTAAGTGAATTTAAAAATAACTTAATCTGAAATGTTGTTTATCATTACTAAAAAGCAGATTTTGTGAATGAAGGATAAGAGAACTAATAACTGCCTCCCTGTCCTTGATGGCATTTCCTGTAGAGTTGTTTGCATTCTTTAGGCTGGTGCAAGTTGTGTTCAACTGTTTTTTCATTTCATCCAACAGCGAAGCAAAAGAGAAAGGAGGAAAAGGCCATGCTAAACACATGAAAAGTATTCTTTATTATGTAACAATCTTGTAATTTTTTAAGATAAATTTTTATTAAAAGATCCCTTTAGAAATGTTTTCTGTGTGGGACATATGTTTTGGCTTGTTACCAAGTCTGTGGAGAGGCTGGAAGATTAAAGTTGAACGTGAGAACTGAATGACCTGTGAACAGCCTTTGAGAATCTCTGGTAGTAGCAACTAGTCCTAGATTGTAAAGCAAGAGTAAAGTCAGGAAACTGGATTAATTTTCATCATGTATGCAACTATGTAGTGGGAAGGCTGATCAGGTACAAGTGACATTTTTACAGATATAATTGAATACTTTTTGAAGATTTTAATAAGTAGCGGTGAATGAACATATTAAAATAGAACTGGAAATTTCCATTATATTTTTGATGTGGTAACTTTTGCATACTTATTTTGATTTTGTAAGCAGTTTTAGAGTTTATATGGGCTTTTTCATTTACTGAAAGTTTTGCTGCTCTGTGTTTGAGAAAGGGAAAAGATACTTTATGACAAAGGATTTAGGGTGGATTTGCATAGATTTATGGTGGTATTTTTTTTAGTTGCATCCTAGGGGCAATGTTATTTTCTGTTTTGCAGATTTTAAACTTGCTTCATAGTCTTGTCACCATTTTGAAAACTGCATGATTTGAATTCTAGGAGATTGACTGTTAAAAAAGTCTGTTCATATCTTCAATGTAGCTTTTATGGAACTTAAGAAAATTGTTAACCTCAGTAATGGCAAGTCAAATGAGTAAAAAAAGAGCACTTTGGTGAAGAAAATGTGCTTGCTGTTGTCATGCTGACAAGTCCAGTTTCTCATTTCATCTGATTAAATAAAATACCCACTGTTGGTGGAATTGACTTTGTTAGCTCTCTGCTCTGGGTAAAGAACAATAAGGAATTTAGGGTCTGCACCTTGTATGTCTGCTGACATATGATCTGTATGTGGCAATACCTGTTTTGATGGACCTTTTTCTGATGTTTTTTATAGATGCATTTTCTGCATGCCATGATGTCCTTTGAACTGAGGACTGCTACAGTGCTTGGCATTGAGTTGTCTTTTAAGACAGGAAGGACCAAAAGATACCAGAGGGTTGTAAAAGCAGTAATTTAGCACTTAAGATAATTTCTCAGCATCTGCCTTATCTCTCCAACTGATAACATAATTTCTAGAAAACGTTCCTTAGCACTACAGTTTTGGCTACTCTTTGGAGCAGTGCATAAGTAATAAGTCATCTATATATGCGTCTGTCAAACAAACAAGGTTTTAAAATATTTAATGTTGAAAAGCAATCTTTATTACTGTCTCAGGATTTGCATTCTTCAGAGGCTAATCTGGAAATTAGAATTTAAAATACTGACAAATGGATTGGTAGTGAAGTATTTCAGTCTTCAGTAGTTACTGTGATCTAAATAACGCACAACAGAGTTATGACTATAACTGTTTGTGGTAAGCTGGCAAAGAAAGGAGAATGGGAGGGGAAAATAATAAAAAACCAAACACCATCACCCATCCAAAAAAACCCCAACCCAACATAGCAAACCCCAATATGTTAACATACCTTGCTTAAGCATAAGTAAAAACGTGTACAGTTAGCACACCTATGCTACAAAAAGACCCCCTATAACTTGTTCAGTTTACAGAAGGTAATAAAGTAAATAAACCTTTTCAGACCTGTCTCTAACAGCTTAGGAAGCAGGTAAAATTGTAAACAGTAGTATTGCTAGTATAGGCTTTTAAACAAGAAGCTATACAAACATGAATATCATTGATAATAGCAAGTGTATTCTCAATATGACCTTTTGGGGAATAATTTGTGATATGGGCTTGCAGTTTGATGTAGGTGAAACATAAAAATGACTAGAAAAGAATAGTGTGTCTTTGTTCTCATTGATTAAATGCACTGGTTCTTTTGCTGTTCTCTTGATTAATTTATGAGACTAAAATGTACTGTGTGTAATAGATATTACACTTCAACAAATGATTGAAAACTTCTAAAAGTGGGCCTATGCCTTTCATTTAGTGCACTTAGGGCACCAAAGACAGTGCTATTAAGCAAAAACATTCTTCAGCAACATGTTAAGAGGGACTAAGGGTAAGATTATTCAGTAAATTATGTCATGGTAAAGATCACCGTAAATAACAAACTAGTTTATTCTCAGCATGGTTGTACAGGAAACCATAGCCTAAAGCTAAGATGGAAAGAGCTCCTGAGTGACTGGAGATACCACTTTTATTTATTTAAGCCTGTTTTAAAGCATTCAGAATTAGGAATTGCATGATTGAAGTGCAGCATAATTATGGTATCAAATTGGAGCACCTGATCATCCTTCTGGCTTTAATATCTGGGAACACTTTAACTCTTGTTCTGCCTTTGGAATTTGCTAACAAAGATAGTAATTGTGCTACAGTCAGTGTTGTAAAAATCCTTATCAGCTCATTTTGTACAAGCCTCCAAATGCCTGTTGTGCATTGTCAGTGTTGGAAGCAGGATTTGTTTTGTGATTGCAGTTATATGCAAATTCTCCATCTTCCACTGAAGCTGGAGATCAGTTTTCCCAAGAGAGAGATTTAGAGGTTATAAATGCTTGGCAGTCAGGGATTGTAATGACCCCATACATGCCAATGGTGGAGCCGGGGATAGTTTAGGTATTTTATCATTGTTGGTTACCTTATGGACTAAATGACTTGCCAGTACTAAATGAGGACTTCTGACTTGGGTGCTGTGCAGAGGTGAAGAATGATACTCATCGCGGTTCAAACACAACATTATGCTTTGATAATGGGAACTTGTTCAATTTTATGAAATGTTTTACACTTGCAAAGTCAGATCCTTAACATGTGTTTTGGTAGAGTAAAAAAGTTACAGTAAAGTTGTTCACCATTTTTCTTTGAGCAAGCAATTAATTCCTTTAAATTATTTGGGCATTATTGTGTGCCAGAAATAACTCATGATTTTTTTTTTCTTACTTCACTCTGTGTTATGTGGATTTTGTTAATTGTTTGTCCTTTGCGTTTAATGTTATATGATACTATTTTGAGGTGTTGGTGAGGCTTCATATATTCAGTACCTTTGACAATTACAACATATATTTAAGAACTGTAGGCATTCAGGCTTGAAGTTCTTGTCCCCGTTTCTGTTTCTTCTTGCAGTACAGAGTTGGGGACGGTCCAGAACAGTAAAAGTAGCTTTGCTTTGTTCAACAGAGAATGGACACCTAAACAAACTACTCTTTATAATTAGCCTTCCTTGCTGGGGGTTGTAGGTGTTGTACAAACTGAAATGAGTACAGAATTTTGGAAATACATTAGAAGAACAGAGTAGGAAGTAAAGTAGTTGGAGGTTTTGGTTATTGTTATAGTTTAGAAATTTAACATACTTTTGAAGCTTACTGTAGTCCTTGAAGAGCAACAAATGCAGGTACCACTGATGTTTGGTTTTTGCCTCAAAGAAACTTTCTGAAAACAGCTTTGTATTTGTTTTAATTAAACTTAAGGGGTATCTTGATCATCTCTTTACATACTTTTGAATAACAGATTCTTCTGAGTATAGTGGAGAAGTGCCATTTTATAAATGGCTAAAACAGGCAGCAGAGGATCTTCTCTAAGTTTACACTTGATGAACTTATACTAGATGAATGGGACCACAGACTTAAAAATGTAGGCAGTATTTCTAGTAAGGTATAGATTGGATAGCAACTAAAAGTTGATTGTAGAGTGTTTTATAACCTTCTACTTAAGTGTGTTAAACGAATTGGTCAGCCAAATTGATTGAGGTCCTATGTGACTTAAGTATTTTTCCAGCCTTCTGTTTGTATGTCTTTTTTTTTTTTTTTTTTTTTTATGGTTGTGTGTGTTTGGTTGTTTTAATTAGCATCAGGAAGTTTTCGGGGCTCTGATTTTTTGGTATGCAATTAATTGAGATTTGAACTTCTCCAGCAGCTGTTTAAGCAACAGTGTCTAAGTACTATGCTAAGTATTAGGGACAGTGTTGAAAGCTGCTGAAAATGTGGATCCACATTCAACAATAGTCTTAGTGTCTTAATGCATTTAATAATAGGATGTTGGTTTTTTTACTACTGTACTGCAGTGTGGCTCTTAATGATGAGTTACACAAGTAACAGTAACAGGACTGTGTGCTGAAATTATATGCTTATTTCTGTATCCCCAGTGTTACACTTGTTTCATTTCTTCTGGTAGCATCAGAAGGTGCAAATCAAGTGTAAGATACACTATCTCTTTGCAGACATTGTTGGTCTTTTATTTGTAGTCTGCTGTCTTGCGGGTCAATAACAGGCCTAGTTATTGGTAACTGAGTGTTAATCTTCTTTGGTGCTTACATATCTAGTCAGCAGTCCTTTTAATTGCATAAGTGTTAAGTTTCTGAATTTAGTATCTATTGAGACTTGCTTGTGCTCGGTTTAGAAGTGGTATTTTCCTTTAAATTGTTGTAGACAAATGTAAGTTATAGAAATAATACTGAATGTTTTTCCAGTAACTTCGAACTCTGTGCGATGTAGAGGGATGAAATCTCTGTCAAGATAAGAGAAAACTTAAATGGCTTTTGAGCTTCCTCTGGCCTTCGTTTCACCTAATTCCGTCACAGTTGTGTATAGATGACAGAGATGATGACTGACAGTCATAACTTACGTACAAGAAACTGTGGAAATAAAGAAATTCAGAATGTAACCATACTAAATTTGTGTTTCTATATATTTAGTACTTTTGTAGCTTTTAAGGAAGATTGTGACTAAAAATTAACCCAGTAACTCATGTATGATCGCTTTGCTGTCTATTGTGGCTGCAGTTTTGAAATACTTCTCTCTTTAAAGAAAAACAAGCAAAAACTCAGGCGGAGTCTGAATAATGAGTGACTTGTTTGGCATATATTGCCACTGAGCTGGGATAAGCAAAGGAAAAAAAATGTAAAAGACTGCTGTAGATTTCCTGGAATATTATTTTCAGCTTGGTAATTTTACTGGATGTATGTGTGTTGAAGTATCATAATGTGTTTTTGTACCATATGAAAGATTCCATATTTTTCTGAGGATGTCTGTCTGTGGACTATAAACAGCATTTTAATTCATACTTCAAGATTGAGTCTGACAGACGTGGAATGCTATTTTTTCCCTTTAGGATTTCATGAGGGATCGTGCTGCAACTCCTGCTGTATAGGGGAAGCAGAACGACTTGGGATGTTTCATGGTTGTCGTGTGTGTCTGTGCGTGTCAGCTTGTGCGTGGTGTTAATTGTCCTTGTCCCTTGATGTCGCTTGCAGTAGAAGATTCTCGAACTCTGAGCATCTCCAAAATCTGACAAGGATGGATTTTGTAGTAAAAGTTTATATTTAGCATTATGGTTTATGTTATAATCCGTTCAGTGAAAAATCTTGGCCTGACCTTAACTTGAAATGTCTACTGAACATCTTGATTAATTTTTTTTAAATCCTTTGGTCTAAAATCCTTAATGCTGTTTATCTGTATATATGCAAATAAGAACATATAAAGTTTTTTTTTATAAAACAACCCTAAACAAACTTCCTGGTGAGAAAATGAGCAATTGCTGCTCTTACAGCTTCATTTTTTGCAGTCTTACAAAATAAGACCAAGTGAAAATAAAATAAAAGGAACCATGAGTTAATGACTATGTGCTTTAAGTACTTGTTAAGTAATTTACTGTTGCACTCAAATGAATTCAAGGTATAAATGTACCTCTTTAATCTGTTGAATGAGGTTATTATGTTAAGAATGGATCAGCATATTGCACTGCCAAGTGTTTCTTTAGTAGTCCTAATGTCCCAAATTGGGTGAAATGTCAAATTACTCATAAATGCTTAGGGATTGGTGTAGGATGTGTGTGTGCCTCCATGTTATTTTCTTTCTTTCCAAGTGTATGAGACTATTTCCAGTTCTGTAATTGCTTGTGAAAAAGAGGAGTTTCTGAGCCTGTATTTGATTGGAGAGGGAGGAGGGAGGGAAGCTCTGAAATGTTCATGATGCTTGTTTTGGTTTTCTTTCTCTTTTTCAGTGAGAAAAGGGATTTTAATTTTTGAAATACTGTCAGGCATCCATGTGTCAGTCAAGCATATGCAGTTGTTGGCAATACAGCCTCTTATTTTTGGGATAGTAGCTAAAACACATAATTGTGTATTGGTGCTCTGCTTTTTGCTTTATAACGAGGAGAAGAGATGGTCCTGAAGGACTTGGTGTCTGATGTTTGGGTAACTTCTGAACTGATTTTAAGACAGTGATGCTTTAAAGCAGGCAAAATCATAAATGTTTTTAGTAGTTTATGGAAAAACAGAGCACCAATGCCGTGTAGTGATCTGTGTGTTCCTGTAGAGATGTACGCTGCTAATAGTGAAGTACATCATCTCTGCAATACCACTGCGTGGAAAATTGAGTCACCGTGTCATCATGAGAGCTTGGGTCAGCCTCTTAGTGGGGTCTCACTGGCTGCCCTTGGGGCATCTGGCTTCTTAGTGCTGCTTGGTGTTGGAGCATGGTGACGTCATTGAGCAGTCTTGTTATTTCATTGGAACTTAACATGGAAATGGAAGATAATGATTCGCATGAAAGCATCTCCGACTTCTAGAGAGTAGTGTGATCTGTGGAAGGGGAAAAAGAAATACTAACGTATTATAGCACTCATTTGTGGTTATCTTCACTTTTTGCATTTGTCTGACCATCAGAATCCAATCTCTGGTAAGCTTTAACATGTATGTTTACTGTCCAAATACTTAAAATATTTAGAACATGTTTTTTTAGTTCCTTTGAGTTTGTGAGATAAGTGTTTTCTCTGAAAGCATCACAAACAGTTTTGCAAAGAATTTTATAAAGGACATTGAAATTGTATGAAGTATTCATAGGTATTTTCAAATAGAGGACTGTATTGATATTTACTAATATTTAAGTGGTTAAGCATGTGATCCTCCCTCTTAATACTTTTTAATTGGGGAGACATTTAAAGAAACTTTTTTTAAATTTTATTTTAAAAAAGTTTTTTCCTATTCCAACCTCTGAATGTGATAGACTGAACCATTCTTAATGTTTCAGGAACATGTAAATTTTATGAATATCTAAAATGTTCTATTTATTTTTATATTGCAAGAACAACNTAGTATAGGCTTTTAAACAAGAAGCTATACAAACATGAATATCATTGATAATAGCAAGTGTATTCTCAATATGACCTTTTGGGGAATAATTTGTGATATGGGCTTGCAGTTTGATGTAGGTGAAACATAAAAATGACTAGAAAAGAATAGTGTGTCTTTGTTCTCATTGATTAAATGCACTGGTTCTTTTGCTGTTCTCTTGATTAATTTATGAGACTAAAATGTACTGTGTGTAATAGATATTACACTTCAACAAATGATTGAAAACTTCTAAAAGTGGGCCTATGCCTTTCATTTAGTGCACTTAGGGCACCAAAGACAGTGCTATTAAGCAAAAACATTCTTCAGCAACATGTTAAGAGGGACTAAGGGTAAGATTATTCAGTAAATTATGTCATGGTAAAGATCACCGTAAATAACAAACTAGTTTATTCTCAGCATGGTTGTACAGGAAACCATAGCCTAAAGCTAAGATGGAAAGAGCTCCTGAGTGACTGGAGATACCACTTTTATTTATTTAAGCCTGTTTTAAAGCATTCAGAATTAGGAATTGCATGATTGAAGTGCAGCATAATTATGGTATCAAATTGGAGCACCTGATCATCCTTCTGGCTTTAATATCTGGGAACACTTTAACTCTTGTTCTGCCTTTGGAATTTGCTAACAAAGATAGTAATTGTGCTACAGTCAGTGTTGTAAAAATCCTTATCAGCTCATTTTGTACAAGCCTCCAAATGCCTGTTGTGCATTGTCAGTGTTGGAAGCAGGATTTGTTTTGTGATTGCAGTTATATGTAAATTCTCCATCTTCCACTGAAGCTGGAGATCAGTTTTCCCAAGAGAGAGATTTAGAGGTTATAAATGCTTGGCAGTCAGGGATTGTAATGACCCCATACATGCCAATGGTGGAGCCGGGGATAGTTTAGGTATTTTATCATTGTTGGTTACCTTATGGACTAAATGACTTGCCAGTACTAAATGAGGACTTCTGACTTGGGTGCTGTGCAGAGGTGAAGAATGATACTCATCGCGGTTCAAACACAACATTATGCTTTGATAATGGGAACTTGTTCAATTTTATGAAATGTTTTACACTTGCAAAGTCAGATCCTTAACATGTGTTTTGGTAGAGTAAAAAAGTTACAGTAAAGTTGTTCACCATTTTTCTTTGAGCAAGCAATTAATTCCTTTAAATTATTTGGGCATTATTGTGTGCCAGAAATAACTCATGATTTTTTTTTTCTTACTTCACTCTGTGTTATGTGGATTTTGTTAATTGTTTGTCCTTTGCGTTTAATGTTATATGATACTATTTTGAGGTGTTGGTGAGGCTTCATATATTCAGTACCTTTGACAATTACAACATATATTTAAGAACTGTAGGCATTCAGGCTTGAAGTTCTTGTCCCCGTTTCTGTTTCTTCTTGCAGTACAGAGTTGGGGACGGTCCAGAACAGTAAAAGTAGCTTTGCTTTGTTCAACAGAGAATGGACACCTAAACAAACTACTCTTTATAATTAGCCTTCCTTGCTGGGGGTTGTAGGTGTTGTACAAACTGAAATGAGTACAGAATTTTGGAAATACATTAGAAGAACAGAGTAGGAAGTAAAGTAGTTGGAGGTTTTGGTTATTGTTATAGTTTAGAAATTTAACATACTTTTGAAGCTTACTGTAGTCCTTGAAGAGCAACAAATGCAGGTACCACTGATGTTTGGTTTTTGCCTCAAAGAAACTTTCTGAAAACAGCTTTGTATTTGTTTTAATTAAACTTAAGGGGTATCTTGATCATCTCTTTACATACTTTTGAATAACAGATTCTTCTGAGTATAGTGGAGAAGTGCCATTTTATAAATGGCTAAAACAGGCAGCAGAGGATCTTCTCTAAGTTTACACTTGATGAACTTATACTAGATGAATGGGACCACAGACTTAAAAATGTAGGCAGTATTTCTAGTAAGGTATAGATTGGATAGCAACTAAAAGTTGATTGTAGAGTGTTTTATAACCTTCTACTTAAGTGTGTTAAACGAATTGGTCAGCCAAATTGATTGAGGTCCTATGTGACTTAAGTATTTTTCCAGCCTTCTGTTTGTATGTCTTTTTTTTTTTTTTTTTTTGTTATGGTTGTGTGTGTTTGGTTGTTTTAATTAGCATCAGGAAGTTTTCGGGGCTCTGATTTTTTGGTATGCAATTAATTGAGATTTGAACTTCTCCAGCAGCTGTTTAAGCAACAGTGTCTAAGTACTATGCTAAGTATTAGGGACAGTGTTGAAAGCTGCTGAAAATGTGGATCCACATTCAACAATAGTCTTAGTGTCTTAATGCATTTAATAATAGGATGTTGGTTTTTTTACTACTGTACTGCAGTGTGGCTCTTAATGATGAGTTACACAAGTAACAGTAACAGGACTGTGTGCTGAAATTATATGCTTATTTCTGTATCCCCAGTGTTACACTTGTTTCATTTCTTCTGGTAGCATCAGAAGGTGCAAATCAAGTGTAAGATACACTATCTCTTTGCAGACATTGTTGGTCTTTTATTTGTAGTCTGCTGTCTTGCGGGTCAATAACAGGCCTAGTTATTGGTAACTGAGTGTTAATCTTCTTTGGTGCTTACATATCTAGTCAGCAGTCCTTTTAATTGCATAAGTGTTAAGTTTCTGAATTTAGTATCTATTGAGACTTGCTTGTACTCGGTTTAGAAGTGGTATTTTCCTTTAAATTGTTGTAGACAAATGTAAGTTATAGAAATAATACTGAATGTTTTTCCAGTAACTTCGAACTCTGTGCGATGTAGAGGGATGAAATCTCTGTCAAGATAAGAGAAAACTTAAATGGCTTTTGAGCTTCCTCTGGCCTTCGTTTCACCTAATTCCGTCACAGTTGTGTATAGATGACAGAGATGATGACTGACAGTCATAACTTACGTACAAGAAACTGTGGAAATAAAGAAATTCAGAATGTAACCATACTAAATTTGTGTTTCTATATATTTAGTACTTTTGTAGCTTTTAAGGAAGATTGTGACTAAAAATTAACCCAGTAACTCATGTATGATCGCTTTGCTGTCTATTGTGGCTGCAGTTTTGAAATACTTCTCTCTTTAAAGAAAAACAAGCAAAAACTCAGGCGGAGTCTGAATAATGAGTGACTTGTTTGGCATATATTGCCACTGAGCTGGGATAAGCAAAGGAAAAAAAATGTAAAAGACTGCTGTAGATTTCCTGGAATATTATTTTCAGCTTGGTAATTTTACTGGATGTATGTGTGTTGAAGTATCATAATGTGTTTTTGTACCATATGAAAGATTCCATATTTTTCTGAGGATGTCTGTCTGTGGACTATAAACAGCATTTTAATTCATACTTCAAGATTGAGTCTGACAGACGTGGAATGCTATTTTTTCCCTTTAGGATTTCATGAGGGATCGTGCTGCAACTCCTGCTGTATAGGGGAAGCAGAACGACTTGGGATGTTTCATGGTTGTCGTGTGTGTCTGTGCGTGTCAGCTTGTGCGTGGTGTTAATTGTCCTTGTCCCTTGATGTCGCTTGCAGTAGAAGATTCTCGAACTCTGAGCATCTCCAAAATCTGACAAGGATGGATTTTGTAGTAAAAGTTTATATTTAGCATTATGGTTTATGTTATAATCCGTTCAGTGAAAAATCTTGGCCTGACCTTAACTTGAAATGTCTACTGAACATCTTGATTAATTTTTTTTAAATCCTTTGGTCTAAAATCCTTAATGCTGTTTATCTGTATATATGCAAATAAGAACATATAAAGTTTTTTTTTATAAAACAACCCTAAACAAACTTCCTGGTGAGAAAATGAGCAATTGCTGCTCTTACAGCTTCATTTTTTGCAGTCTTACAAAATAAGACCAAGTGAAAATAAAATAAAAGGAACCATGAGTTAATGACTATGTGCTTTAAGTACTTGTTAAGTAATTTACTGTTGCACTCAAATGAATTCAAGGTATAAATGTACCTCTTTAATCTGTTGAATGAGGTTATTATGTTAAGAATGGATCAGCATATTGCACTGCCAAGTGTTTCTTTAGTAGTCCTAATGTCCCAAATTGGGTGAAATGTCAAATTACTCATAAATGCTTAGGGATTGGTGTAGGATGTGTGTGTGCCTCCATGTTATTTTCTTTCTTTCCAAGTGTATGAGACTATTTCCAGTTCTGTAATTGCTTGTGAAAAAGAGGAGTTTCTGAGCCTGTATTTGATTGGAGAGGGAGGAGGGAGGGAAGCTCTGAAATGTTCATGATGCTTGTTTTGGTTTTCTTTCTCTTTTTCAGTGAGAAAAGGGATTTTAATTTTTGAAATACTGTCAGGCATCCATGTGTCAGTCAAGCATATGCAGTTGTTGGCAATACAGCCTCTTATTTTTGGGATAGTAGCTAAAACACATAATTGTGTATTGGTGCTCTGCTTTTTGCTTTATAACGAGGAGAAGAGATGGTCCTGAAGGACTTGGTGTCTGATGTTTGGGTAACTTCTGAACTGATTTTAAGACAGTGATGCTTTAAAGCAGGCAAAATCATAAATGTTTTTAGTAGTTTATGGAAAAACAGAGCACCAATGCCGTGTAGTGATCTGTGTGTTCCTGTAGAGATGTACGCTGCTAATAGTGAAGTACATCATCTCTGCAATACCACTGCGTGGAAAATTGAGTCACCGTGTCATCATGAGAGCTTGGGTCAGCCTCTTAGTGGGGTCTCACTGGCTGCCCTTGGGGCATCTGGCTTCTTAGTGCTGCTTGGTGTTGGAGCATGGTGACGTCATTGAGCAGTCTTGTTATTTCATTGGAACTTAACATGGAAATGGAAGATAATGATTCGCATGAAAGCATCTCCGACTTCTAGAGAGTAGTGTGATCTGTGGAAGGGGAAAAAGAAATACTAACGTATTATAGCACTCATTTGTGGTTATCTTCACTTTTTGCATTTGTCTGACCATCAGAATCCAATCTCTGGTAAGCTTTAACATGTATGTTTACTGTCCAAATACTTAAAATATTTAGAACATGTTTTTTTAGTTCCTTTGAGTTTGTGAGATAAGTGTTTTCTCTGAAAGCATCACAAACAGTTTTGCAAAGAATTTTATAAAGGACATTGAAATTGTATGAAGTATTCATAGGTATTTTCAAATAGAGGACTGTATTGATATTTACTAATATTTAAGTGGTTAAGCATGTGATCCTCCCTCTTAATACTTTTTAATTGGGGAGACATTTAAAGAAACTTTTTTTAAATTTTATTTTAAAAAAGTTTTTTCCTATTCCAACCTCTGAATGTGATAGACTGAACCATTCTTAATGTTTCAGGAACATGTAAATTTTATGAATATCTAAAATGTTCTATTTATTTTTATATTGCAAGAACAACGAGGAAAAACCTCAAACCCCAAAATATTGGGATATCTTTTTGTTAAATGATGGAGTTGTCATGATGTGTTAGGTGGAAGATCAGGTCAGATCAGTGTCAGGTCCCTGCAGTTATCTTAAATGCCAAACACCCGTCCTTCTAGTTTGGCTTTAAAAATCCTATGACTTAGTGAATTTACAGGTACTCTTTAGAAATACTTTCTCAAAGTTGCTGTCAGATAGCTCTGGAACAGAAGTACTTTGTGATAGTAATAGACCTGCTATCTGTGACTTAAGAAGTTAGTTGATGCCTACTGGATTAGGTCTGTAGCCCAATCAGGGAAGTTACAAAATCTTCCCATGCTTTTGTAACTGTAATCATTGGAGTCACACAGATTGCATTCATCGAATGGTATTGCCATGTAGCTGTGCACAAATTGTCATAGGCAACTTGGCACTCTGAGGTCTGTGTTCAGAAATGGTCAAGGGTAAGTTTTGGTTGTCTGTCGTAAATTGGAATATGTGTATATAGAGCTTTTATAAATTATATGCTAGAATTTCTTAATGCCTTTTCTACTAAAAGCTTTCTTGGACACCATTCTTAAAAAATGTAAGTGTAATATGAAAAACCACATGATATGAAACAAGTAGGTTCTGTAGCATGTTATATCCTAAATGATATACTCTAACCTAAGATGTAAGTTATTAAAATGGTTTGTTCTGGTACAGAATCTGTTCCTGTGCAGAATCCTTCAAGCGTGATGGGTAAACACTAGGGGTTTTTTATTTTTGCTTATCAGTTGCATGTTTTCCACCATTGATTTATGTTTTCTGCTTCTAATGAAGAGACAAGATTTAAAAACAAAGCCCCTTCAGAAATCATGAGGTTGCTGGAAAGATTTGCATTTTGTTTCAGAAATAAGAGTTGAAGCTACTTGTGGTAGTCTCATCTGCCTAAAGTGACCACAAGAGAAATGTACCAAAAATGATTGCCAGTAAAAATAGGCTTTTTTCTTCATGAAAAAAGATCCAGCCATGTTTAAATATTATTTAATTATAGTGCCTGTCAGTGAATGTGACTAGTTTCTGTGAGATTGTTTGTTTGTCACTTTGTTCTTAAGTGACAAACAAAGGTTGTTTTTAATCTCAAACTAGTAAGAAATGGTTTGAAATGCTGTGTCTAAAGAGACTTGCAATTTTTTTTTGTGAAATAAGGAGTTTTTTTCTCTCTGAGTATTGATGTGGTGGATTGAATTAAGATTGGACAGATAGGATACATTAAAATTAGGACTATTCAGTTCTGGCTTTTCTGAAAATTAAAACTGAATACAAGTTGTGTTTGGAACATGGCAATGAACACTTAAAATGCCAGCATGGCTGCTGTTGACTTGGCAACTTTGCTTTCTTGAAGGAAGATCGAGTTAATTCATCTAATCAAGTAATTGATAATAGTAATAGAAAGAGCTGCTGAAGAGGAAGCTCTATAAGAGCCCTATGAAGTGGAGAACTTGAAAATCCTGAATAGAGGTTTACATTTTGGAGCACTTTGCAATAGAGATTCCAAACCTTTACCTACAAGAGCCTTCTAAACCTTTACCTACGAGAAAGGTGACTAGAAATATATGTGTCTCTGTTTCCTTCAATGTAATTTCTTGGGAAGTGATGGAAGAGTTTACTCTCTCTTAATGATTCATGGCCAGAGGCCCACTTCCATAGGAAGAAGTGACTAGTAGAGAAGCATTTGGCCTGCTAGAGTGGGTTTTGTGGAGTCTGACTAGTATGACCAAGTGTTGTAGGGATGCCATATATCCTTGGAAGTGACTGTTTTAATTGATGCTTAACTGTTGAGGCCAGGACTGTCCAGATTTATAAGCAATAGAACCAACTGTTGGATGCTAATAGTAGATTACCAGGTTAGCATGTTTTATGTGTGTGCAAATTGCATTTTAAGATTTCCTAGTGTATGTGCTTTTCTTGGTGTGAAGTGTTTGTATTGTATCATCACTATATTGCTCTGCTTACATACGTAAGTACAGGCTTCAGAAATTTGTTCTCTTCCTTTCCTGATAATGTTGGCAAAATGAATGTTACACTGCGTGAACTAATGCATCCTGTTTCTAAGTCTGGAATGGTGTCTTACAGTTCTTCTGCTTCAGCATTGCATCCTGTGCTTTTTCAGTTGTCCAGTTTGGTTCAGCATGCATCTCTCTCAGCATTTGCTGCTCTTTGCTTGAGAACCATTTCTGATGAATGATAAATACTTGGGAAAATGAGGCTCTCTGTTGGTGAGTCTTAAGAGCAGAAGCAATAAAAGGGGTTAAGAAAAAGAATGGTATGAGCGATTAACTAAAGTTGGTGCACTGCTAATTCCTCTTGTCAGACTGTGGGAAGACCTCCATTTGTATTATTTTTCCTTCTTTGTTTTCCTAGAGAGTCAATCCTTACTGAACCATAAGCCCTTTCTATTGTCCTTGTAGACTAGTTTTGCTCACTCCTAACATTTGGTGTTAGTAGGAGGTGGAGCCAGTGTCAGGGTCAATGGCTTTCCTTTTCTCTTACGTCACAGATACATTCTCCAAGTACAATGGAGTGTCTTACCCTGGTCATATTTGCCTTCCTAAGGATTTTTCACACTTACCCACTATTACTGTGGTGAATTAATGTGTTTAAGAGTTCCAGATCTCTTGCCAAATGTGCCAAAAGGCTAATTTGGTTTTGGTGTAGATGTAAGCCCAGACCATCTTGTAAATTAAGAAGGTACTTTAACTTGAGTCTTAGAAAACAAAAAGCTAATGAGTTAAGGCCTGCTGTGACTCTGGAGCCTGTCCTGCAAGATCTCAAAATTCAGTTGTGGTGGTGTATTTTTTTTAAATGACAAAAGATAATCTACAGGGATTAGAAGGAATTCAAAATGAAATGACCAAGTAATACCTAAACCAAGAAATAAATCTCTAAAGCTGAATGATAAACCTACATCAGACTTGTGATTGAGACCATGACTCACAAGGAACCTTAAAGCTACAATAACATATTCACTTTTTTGTATACTTTACATCCTGATCTAAGCTAGATTTATAGTTTAGACCTTATGTGCCCTCAAATAATTTGGGAACAAGAGGCCATGGGTAAAAGTGCCTTGGCTAATATTAAAAATGATTTTGTCTGTGGAGCTCATTGCCACAAGAGCCTGTGGAGGCCTAGAGAAAAAAATATGTAGTGTATGTATTGTTATGTAGGAAACGACACAGAATTATAGTAGCACATGGAAAATGAAGATACTTTAGGCTTCAGCTTTTAGGATGAATTCTAGGTAATTCAGGGGAATCAAGTACATCTTTTGAGATAGATCTGCTGTAACTTCTACTGTGACCTTTTCAGTGACTTTTGGAGTACCTGGTGCTGGCAACTATTGAAGACAGGATACTGCTCCATACTGTCTTACTCTATACTAAACTAAAACTTAAAATTCTTTTTATTTGAACTTTGTTGAAAATATCATCGAAGTATGAAGGCAGGAGAGAAAACTCAGAGTCAGATGAAAAAACTGAGGTGGAATGGATGGAAGGAGGCCTTATGACTGCTGATTAGAGAAATGTGAATGATCACAAATGATGGCGATTGATGCCATGGCTGCTAAAAGCGAGCTGGGATGCAGTGGTGTGTTCTTGAATTTACAGAGTAGCAAAAGTTCAGAGGTTGTTGCACATTTAAAGTAGGGAAAGGTGTAACAACTGCCCTACTCTAAGTGTAGGTCAGAAATTAAGATGTCGTGTAAGCAGAAGCAAGATATTGTTTCATTAAGAACAAAACCACTTATTCACAATCCTTATTTTTCAGGAAGCTGTTCTTGTGCTTGAAAAATGTAATGGTCAGCACAGCAATGGCTTAAAATAGCATTTTGGATGCTATAGCATTGGCATTAGAGCCTCGTTGGCAAACATCCAGGAGGCCTGTAAAAGAAGATGCCTTAAATGTTAAAGCTTCAAAAGTTTCTGTTTAAATTTTAAGTTTCAATTTTAATTTCTGTTTAAATTTTCTTAAATTTTAAAGTTATATCCCTATTTAACAAAATATTTGAAATTAAGCTTAAAATTCTTTAAAAACACACTAGATAGCAACAATTCTTATTGGCAACACAAAGTAATTAAATTGGTTATAGGAGTGCATGTAGGGTAGGTAGCTGCAAAGAATTACTCAAGCTGTACAGAGTAAAGCGGTAGCTGCACCACTGAGGTGTAAAGAAATAATTTCAGCAATTAGATTTTTTGGTTCTCCCTGCTTGTGTATTGTTCAAATTCTTAGTTATATGTCAGGTTGCACTGCAGGGCTTTCTTTGTAGGCTAGTTCTTTCTAAACATGTAAGTTTGTTTAATGTTATATGTTTCTAAACATATCAGTATGTTTAGTGGTTACATGATGAAATTGTACTGTGTTGTTTGTTCTTTTGTAGGACACTGCTGGTACTGCAGAAAGGGGATGGCCTTTAGCAGCCTCCTTCCCTGTTTCTCCCAGTCATTCTTAGTAGTTACATCCCCCCTCAGGGAAGGAAAGATGCCTTCTGTTGTAAAAACCTCTCTTAGTGTGTCTGGATAACTCTGTTAGCTGTTGCTAATGAATAAATAGCCAAATAGCAAGCATTTAATATTACCAGGTTCTCACTTTTACTGCTGCCTGGAAAGGACTGTGAATAAAAGATGTTAAATGTTTCCTGTGCTTCCACTTGTAATTCTCTCGGGTAAATGCTGTTACCAAAATTGCTCTGAACTGTCCTCAAAATAAAAAAAGAATGGGACAATTCAGCTTGATTCATGCCTGTATGGTCATGTTTGCAATCAGGGCACTAAGAGTTGTTTTTTAAAAGGAGTGCTACTAGGACTCTTGAGCTCTCACATGACTTTTTCAAAACACACCCTCATCACAGTGCTCGTTTTTCAAATGTTTTTAGTAAGTAATACTAAGGAGGAATTTGACTTTATGCTACTAATAAATTCTGGAGCCATTTTCTAGACCTTCCAGAGTTGCCAGCATATCAGATGCTCTGCAGATCAGCAAGCACGTCAGAGGTCACTAAACCCTAAAGGAGACAAGTAATCTACTTAGGGATTTTTTTATTTAGAACTTCTAGGTTGTAATATATTAAAAATAGCTTTCTTTTCATTGTGTCGTTTTTCTGGTTTAATCCATCCAACAGCAGAGGAGCATGTTTTTATCTTGTCCAGTGTGTGTAAATCAGTGTTTTGGGGTTAATGAATTTGTGCTTGGACAAGACCTGAATGTGCTCCCCAAAAGAGTACCATTGTGGGGAGGACTTAGGTGAAAACCTAAGTTAAGACAAGCCCCAGGTACTGGATCTGCCTGTTTCTCTCCTTGTTATGTGGCTGTCGGCTAAATATTAGTATTGTGGTTGATCTACAGCACCTCTTCCAGGAATCTTAATTCAGAAGCTGGAGGAGTCTGCAGACTTGTCAGGGGTTGTAATTGGTGTTTGTAGAGGATATTTGATTAGGTTTTAAAGTGAGTGTACTGTGGATTATATAGAAATAATGCAGTTATCCTGCAAGTTAACAGTAAAATGAGTAATAAATTTAGAAATGCAGGAAGCTTGTTGATCTCATTTTAAATATAAAAATGTTTGGCAAAACGAATGCTTCTTTGTAAAAATAATCGTAGTTACCGAAGTCAATAAATTACCCTGGTTTGTATTTGCTATATAAAAAATGTTATCTCAAATGTTCCCAGTTTGCTGCCACACCAGGTAATATTGGAGGGATTTACTCTGAAAATACAAAATTCAAAAATCTTGATGTGTAATATATTCCAAGTCTTCACATGGCATATATGTAACATGTGAGACCCTTTAGAAAATGTGGGTTTGCTTTGTGTTAGTGTCTTGGCATTAATTTCTTAATCCATTTTTTTCTTTCTATAACCTGTTTTATGTAGTAATTTCTTCTATACTGTCTTTCCATAGTCTTAGTGAAGCATCTTGAATATGAAATTAGAATATTCTAAATAACGTTGTATAAAATAGGATTAGGCAAGTCTTGAGCTTTGCCATTCAGGAAATTTTTCTTCCTCATGCTGGATAGTCTGTTTTTGAACTTTGCATCATCATTGTCTGGGTGATATTGTAATATGCTATGTTTATGGGAATGCTAAGGTGATGAATTAATTCTTCAGTTAGTTTTGAATATCTTAAATTTCTCAGAAAATAGGTGCAGAAGTGTTGGAAATGAAATAAAATACCTATAAAGAAATAACGACTGAAATTCTTATTATTCAGGTCCTTACCATGTGACACATCTTGCTCATGTCTACTGGAAGAGGGGCAAACATGAGCATTTTGCGTTCTTGGAAGACAAACTGCTAAAGGTTGAGGAGGGAGGCAAAACTACATGTGTAAACTACTTATGTGCAGCTTTACTACTAAGAAAATGTACCTGACTCTCTCTAATACAAAAGCTTCTATTATGCAATGAGTTAGGATTTCAGTGTAAGTGTTTCAAGTATGCAATATTGGTTAATAGACTGTAGGGAGAGATGGAATTTTTTTTCTGCTGGATGAGGACTTAAGGTAAGGTGCTCCTGATACTCTTCTTTTTAATTACTTAGAACCAAGAAGTGTGTTGACTCTGTTTTGCCTTTGAAAAGAATTGTCCCTGCTGTTTGTGCTTTAGAAACAATCACGCTCTTGTAATTAGGGGTTTCAGACTAATGGAAAAAAATGATGAAAAGGATTGCTGAATTCTAAGTATTTAGATACTTTGGTTTGATTAATTGATGTGCCTTAAGTAGTTTTAAAAACTGTATACCAAGATGGTACTGAAGTTCTTTTAAGCAAAAAAACGCAAAAGACAAAACCAAAAAAATCATGTAAGTATAGTGAGGATGAAAACAAAGCTCAGAGGAAAAAATAAGGAAGCCAGAACAGCTAAGTGCATAATTTGTACTGTATAAATTGCTTTGAAATTGGTGACTCCTGATGTCAGTGCTCTTAAAAAATGCGAAAGGGTATAGAAAGGCTTGCATATTATGTATGTATCTTATGAAAACCTTGTTACTCTTATCAGTAAGTTTCTTATTTTAAAATAATACGAACTGCTACAATCCAGAAGCTTTAGGAGGTATCAGATGGAAAAGAACAGCTGTAGAACTTCAGTGATTGTATTTACCAATAAATGTGTTACTCATATGAGTCTGAAAAGCAAGTTTTTTTGCATTATTTTAAACTCATATGGAAAATATGAACTGTCCTGAAGGCTTTGGGATCCGATTCAGATACTTGTGTAATGCTTATTTTCTCTTCCGTTTTGGATGGTCTGACCCCTCCTGTAATTTAAGCTTTCCAGTTGTTGCACTAAAGAACCTGACATTGCATTCCTGCATCAAAACAAGCTGTTAAATTCTTTTATTTGTTCCAATAGTTTTTGTCCTCTAAAGGTTAATGTAATCAGTTGAAATAATTAGCTGTGTTATAAAAAGCCTACTTAATAATTAATAAACTCCCATTAAACCTGAGGTTTAATGCATGGAAGTCCAGCTGAAGGGAGATGAACAAATATTTTCCTTAACTTTTTAATTGATACTTGATAATTCTTGCAATCCTGCATAGATCTAGGAAAAGGATTCTTAAGGTATTTGGATGTGATAGTTATTTCTGTGCTGTATTTAGGCAGGATTAATTTCAAAACCTTTGACAAATGCTTATTATTTCTAGATATCTGGTGCCCATTTTTCCCTGTAGGAAAAGGAAGTGTGATGTAACCAGAGAAGAATTTTCTATTAGAATTTACTCATAGTTGTCTAAAATTCCATTGAGATTTTATACTGCAACAGCTTATTAAAAGTGTTTTGGGTTTGGTTTTTTTTTTTTTTTTTTTGTCTGAATAGCTCTCTAAGGGAACATTAACAAGAGAGAAGGAAGTGTGAATTGCTGTGGTTTTGACACAGAGTTGATTATATTCTTTGAACTTTTCATCTATCTCTTGTAAAAATGAAACTCAAAAATAGGAATCTAGATGTCTTCCTTGAGAATTTTATTTCTCACAACTTTAACTTTTGAGTAGCTTTTGAAACTATTTATATACTTAAGGTTTTTATTAATGTAACTTTAGTTGAAAGCATATATGTAATTCAGGAGTTTTTATTGAAGCCGCTGAGATTATTAAGGAGTTGTATTACATCTCTTCTAGTGTATTTGCAGTGTAGTGTTTTCTTTATCATTAATGTGGCCATTAGTTTATGAAAACTAGAAGAGATGTCTTAACTTAAAAACAATTCTTTGATGTTTAAAACCTTATTTTATAATACATAATATAGAAATGTAATGTGAAATGCCCATGACAATTTCAGTCTTTGATCCAGTTTAAATAAATCACTGTCTTTAATAGGTCCCACATGACTGACAGTGTTTACTTGACAACTAGGGAGGTGCAATTTTGTCTCTTTAATTCTTCTTATGGATTTGAGTTAGTATAACTCAACACTAAATGTCACAATAACAGAAAAAAACAACCAAAAAACATCATGCTAATATTCATGCTTCAAGATTGGTTACATTATTTGCTTTCTTGATCTTTTGATTTATTTAGTAGTCTTGGCATGTACTCTCTTCAGTCCCATGTGTCCCAAAGCATCCTGATGATAATCTCTTGAAGTCAATCAGAATAGTGTCCCTGAATATTATTTGCTGTCTTTGCTCTTTTTGGAACTTGCTCTTTAAAGCTTCTGTGTCTGATCATACTTTTTTTCCATGTCTTTTGGTGTTTCGTGGGTTAAGTCATGCAAACAGAAGAAAATTCACATGTTTCCTGTAGCTGTCTCTTGGCTCTTCAGTTTCAAAACAAGTAGTTAGAAATAAATAATACAGCTATTGGACTGTATCAGTTGGAGAAGAATTTAACATCTTCACAAAACGTTTTACTCTTGAAATTAAAACTTTAAGATGTCAGGCTTTTGATGTGATGCCCTAATTTTGTTGTATGTAGATTTTTAGTTACAAATCAATAATAGATATTTCCTGCCAGTGAAAGAATGATGTATGGCCTGGAAGAGGCTCTTGACAAAGAGAAAGACTTCCCCTAAATTCGGAAATATCAAATTGTGACAGATGTGTAAATCAGGTGTCAGAATGATATGTTAAATATAGTTACCTAATGCCTTGTGGCACATTGTGCTTCACTGAATGTGTGAAGAAAAAGTCTGGGTTTTTTTCAAAAATTAGTACACCGGTCTCTAAAATGCAGCTTCTGTTTCCCATAATGAAGTACAAGTACCATTGCTACCCACTTTTTAAAAAATAGCCAGGAGGAGAAGAGACTGATCTGTTAGTTGCTAGCCCTGTTTGTTTCCAAGTCTCAGAAGTTGGTACACTGGAACATCTCGCAGCTTGTTCTTCTTTTATAGCTTCTTTTTCCTTTCTGCTAGCTGACCCTGCTGGAAGCAGTGGCGTTTGGACCAGGGGGTCTCCAGAGACCCTTTCCAGCCTCAGCTAGTTGGTGATCCTGTGCAAAATTCAATATACATCTATAAAATTGGGACCAATGATTGTAAAACAGGAACTGAAGGTGGTGCTTCACTAAAATGGATAACATTCTTCCTCCATCACAGAACTGAAACCAAAGACCTTAAATATCTTAGGTTGATGTGCAGACGGCAAGCCTGAGTTTTATTAGTCCTCTTAAGCTTGCAGTTAAGTCTTGGTTCTCTAGAGCACTTTTAACTTATTTGTGACACACACCTGCATTTTATTTAATTTTTTTCCCCTAAGAACATTTTGCAAGAAACTTGATGTTGATGCTGCTGTAAATTCCAGTGTCTGTCTTATTTCAAACATCTTGCTTCCTTCCTAATGTCCTTTTACCTTTCTCTGTTTGCTGTCTGTATCTTTGCCTTTCTCCCTGACCTGTTGGTTTGCTTTATTTTAAGGCTTCAGATGGATGTTTTGGAAAGGTGAAAGGCAAGGCAGTGTGGGGAATTCACAGTAGTATTTTATCTCTGCTAAGCCCACAGTTTTGGCATTGTTTGTTATCCATATTTAGTTTATTCTAATACATTATATGATTGTAAGTTTGACTTAAACATAACAAGTTTTCAGAAGCTGTAGAATTTGTGTACAATTTTATATTCCAAGTGTTGCTATGGTGACTTTATTTTAATGAATTTAATTTACTATACTGTAATTTGAGGGAGAGAACATTTAGCTTTCTGTAAAGTTTCTATAAGGACCTTGAGAACTTACAGTTCCTTCTGCAATCTGTAACTAATGCTTGCCTGTTTTACACTTTGTTGTGTGATAGCCATATCATGTCCCTTTCTTTGGCTCCTCCAGTCTTGGAATCCACAGTGCTATCAGCAAAGCTGCCATGAGTTCAGCCCTTTAGGACGAGGGATTTTTAATTTTGTTACGCGTATTTTGGGGGAGACACCTAAGGAAAGAAAAAGTCTTAGTTTTGTTCCCGTGTTTGAATTTCTTTCCATTGGTACTTGTACAGGGGAGCATAAACTTGAAGTAAAGAACTGTAAAGTTTGGTAGAGTATTGCAGGAGAACCTGCTGTTGTCTGTCAGCTCTTCCACTTTTTGTAGTATACTGTGAACCCGTTGCTTTGGGCAGCAACCTACAAGCTTCTGGAGAGCTGTCACCTTGTGCAGGCTCTGATACTCCTCCCAGAAAAAGCAGCAGCTGGATAGGCGAGATCATCACACAAGGGGAGGGACATCCATTGGACTTGCTGCATTCATCTCTAGCTTTCACTAGGCCTAATGAGGTACTTCAGACTTAACTGTTTCTGGATGTTCTAGCTTGGGGAAGTTTCTGTTCATCACTTTCTTTTCCTCATTTTGTGTCTTCTGACCTAGTAGAGAATGTGGCATAAGTGCATGATGGAGTGCAAATAACATGCTTAGAGTATCGTTATTGTAGTAATTCAGAACTTGTTAGGTTTTTGTGTGGTTTTACTTTGGCCAGTAAGCAGACCGGAGTGGATGTATTGGAGCCAAGGAAATGGAATATGCTTTTGAATCATGGTTCAGATTTATTCTAACCATTCTTTTTCCTGTTTGTTGAATTGCTAAATGGCTTTGGTAGATAACTTAAGGCAAAACAAAGGTGCAGTAATTGCAACTGCATGTCCCTCTTCAAACACCCGGTCCTGTGCCTGATGATTACCTTTTCATGAACTTCTGTGAAACTTTTTAAAAATGCTTGGACTTTAAGAATAAAAAGAAACAGGAGAGGTGGGTATTTGTAAGTCTGTCTGTCTTCCCTTTGCCAGGTTCTCTATTTTGGGGACCAGTGGTTTCATCATGACATCAGAAGTTTCACAAATGATAAACCTGTTTTCCCATCATGCGTTTTTAAGATATATTAGTGTTATGGCTGAGAAATTGCCAATATTTCAGATGTCATCCTGAGTGTGCCTTGATGAAAATGAAAGCAAGTCTAAGGATCAAGTTAGCATGAGAAATAAACCAATGATTCTAACTTCCTAACTGAGTTAAGTTACCTGACAAATCAGACTCTAAAATGTTTTCTGAGGTTGTAAACTATCTGAAAACTGTAGGAAGACACTTCTTTAGATACATAGTATAGGAACTGGGGAAAGCTCAGCAAAACTACCTAAGACATTCTGTTGCATTTCTTCTGCAGTGTTGAGAATTCCAAAATTCTTCTTTTTTAACTAGCCTTTTAGCTGAGCTTGTTGAGTTCTGAGAGAGTATTGCACTGCCTTTCATAAATGTCTCATAAATGTGGTTTTGCTTCTTTGGAAGTATTTCAGACTTTGGTTTGTGTTAGTTTTGTGTTAGATGAACCAAAACCAAGGCATTCCATTTTCTTTTTTTTTTTTTTAAATAGGATTGTGTTCTAATAAAACCACTTTGATTTTAGTTGATTCTTTATTTCATGCTGTTTCTTGAGTGATCCTTATTCTAGCACACACTAGGTCTCACTTCATATTTTTCTAAAACACACTCATACTGGTGGTCTCAAAGGAAGAATCCTCCTGAAACTGGGACAAGGATACTTCAAACTGGGCACTCAAAACCATTTGCAGTCGGTGAACACATTCAAAACATTTGTGCTTTGGTTGATTAAAGAGGAAGGGATTTCTAAAACGTTGGGTATTTAAGAACTGGGAACTTAATGTTTTTTCCCCCAGTATGTGCAATTAAAACAAATGTGGGGAACAATTATATCTGTTGCAAAATATTCTTGACAGAGCCTAATTTGTTCTAAATGCTTGATTGCCAGCTCTGGTAAGTGCTGTGTGTTCATTGATCATCCAGAAAAGTGCATGTGCAAATTCAGAGTTAAAATTACATTAAAGTTATGAGCTGTAAATTCAACTATCAGGCTCTTTAAAAAACAGCATAAAAAAGCATGTAATGGTTGTAAGTTTTTAAGACTGAAAACTCTATTTCAGAGAATCCTCTTGCTTTGATTGTTTTAAACCTAGATATAATCTGATTTTTAAAAATTTTCATTGTAAATTCTTGTGCCTTTTTTAGATTTGTTTTATTGTGTATCTCTGTTAGAAAAGTTTTGGTTTCAAGGTTTAGTACCTGTGATGCCTTTTCAATATTTTGCACAGTGATGTCAAACATTTTTATACTGTCCTTCATATGGCCTACAAGTAGTAAAATGGAAGTAATGGCAAAAAATGTTTTTGCCAGCTTTACATATTATTTAGAAGGATAGATTTTAATCTTAGCAGGTCACTTGTCAAGCGTAGTAATCCTTGCTGTTAATGAATATTCCCACTGGTAGATGTATGATATTGGAAGGGCTCTTAAATATTTGGCAAATAAGGAAGCATGGAACAAAATTGCATTGGAACAGTGTTTAAAAACAAACTAAAAACTATATAGGCTTGCATCAGATTGTGAAAGAGAAGCTGAATTGTACTTAAAAATAGCATGGCTGATGCAATAGTCAGGCTAATGTTGAAGCCTAAGTGTTATACCCATAACATTGGCTCCAGTCCTGCCAATGGCTTCATAAATGAATAAAGTTAATGCTTCAAGAGCATTGAAGTCAGTGGAGTTCAGTCCTGTCAGTGGTTCTGCTACAAGGGGAGTGTAGGATGTAGGAACTAACCTTAAAAGATTTTACTTTAAATTTGCTTGCCCCCTGGGTATTTTTGTTTAATATTTGAGGAACAAACAAAAAGTTCCCTGAATACTGGAGTTAAAAAAAAAAACACCAAAAAAACCACTGTGTGTAGGACTTGCAGAGATTTCTGTCAGAAGTCTCTATGACTGTGGCACTGCAGTTACCCTTTTCTTATTGCCATACTGCTCTTCCCTTTGTCCCCAGTAATTTAATTTCTCCTTGTATCTCTTCTGTGTTCCCCACTGAAGTTTCCCTTTGAGCATTTTGGCTTGCTGAGTGGCTGAAAAAAACCCAAACCCTGCCTGGGCTACTGCTCTCTCCACTCGAGGTGTGCTACCTGGATAGCTGGTTGTTGTCCATCAGAATGAGTAATGTTGGGGATGCCTCTTGCTGTCCCTTTCCTTGTACTTGTGGAGGCAAATACAGGGCCATGCTGATCTACTCCATTGTTCCATTCTCCTGTTTTTGGAGGTGTCAAGCTGGGTTTAAGTTGAATAGGGGCTTTCAAAGTTGTTTTGTAGGGAACATGCAGCAAAGATACTTGTTGGTTTTTTGGTTTTGTTTTTGTTTTTTTTTGTTATTTTGGTTTTTGTTTTGTTCTTGAAGACCCAGTCAAAACTGAGATTAAATTATATGTACTGGGCAATAATCTTATTGAGTGTGAGAGATTTATCATTGCAAACTGTTTAAATGTAATAACTAGAAATTTGTAAGTTTATGGAGTTTCAAACTGTTTATGTAAACTAAATAGATTTCTATTAACTTTTAGTAATTTTCTGAACAAAATTAATAATTCTAATAAAACCTAGAGACAAGTTAATTGTTATGATAGCTATGAGCCCTCTTTTCCTGTAACTTGTAGGGTTTTGCGTTTATTGCTAACTCCAGTTCTGAAACAGATTGCTGAGTTTGTGTGAATTCTGCTTCCTCATAGTAACTCTGGTTCCTCCCACTGGATTGTGTACTTTATGACTAGGCTGCGTGGAGATGGGTTACTGACGTCCTTGTCCATAGTATCATGTTTTTATTTCAGACTAACTTTGTATACACTACATATACATAGTGCAAATGAATGGGTAGTGGTAGTTTAAATCTGCCTTAGGATAATTGGAAAACAGGGTAGTGAGATGATAGTGACTTCTCTGACTGCAAGCTGCTACACAGACATAATTTTTTTAAATTATTATCTAGGACACTGCTCAGAATAACCATTTGCTCTGATATCAGTGATGAAGAAGAGGGAAGGAATATGTGTTAATGCATGCTGGGAAATGGGCGGGGAAAGAGAAGATGGATTGGTAGTGTATAGTGAGAAGAATGTTAAGGTTTACATTTTGTCTCTTTCCCTTTAAAATACTTAAACTTTCTCAATAATGTCTTTTACCACTGCTTATTAAGTTACAGTTAGATTCATAGAACTGTAGAATGGTTTGGATTGCAAGAGACCTCGAAGATCATCAGTTCCAATGCCTGTCATATATTTGCATACTTTTTTTAATCTGTACTCAGTATTGTTTTGCTACAGTTGAAAACTCTAGATATAGTGGAGTTCAAAAATCTGTGCTGTGCAGTTAATGATTCATTTTCTTAAAGGCCAAGGTTATTATGGTTAAATTATTGGCTCTTTTAGAACAGTCTGCCAATGTACATGCTTCTGACAGTGATCAAGGGACTCCCCTGGAGCTGTGGAGTTATACCCTTTCTCATGTCCTCCTCCTCAGCCCCCCCAAGTGCTCTCTGCCCCCACTTTAAAGTTGGGAGGCATCGTCCAAGTAATTTTCGCTAATGCAGAGTATGTCTCATTGCACTTTATTGTAGTGAGCCATATTAAGTATGAAACCAAATTATTATTTGATTGTGGTACTTAATGAATCAGTATTTTGGTTAGTGCTTTTGTCTTTTCTATGGCACCCCTTTTTCTGTCTGTGTATTTTACATGTACAAGAGAGAGCAAAAAAATTAAAAGATTGAGTCAAGATACATTGCCAGAAAAGCATAGGTTGAATATGCTGTAATTCTGAAATCTGCATTTAATTCATCTGGGGGGAAAAAAAAGCTTAATGCTGTACTGAAGCGTGACGTTGTGTGCTCACCCAAATACTTCTGTAGCTTCTCTTCAACAAAGTTGTGCAGTTGCCTATTCCAAGTACCATTAGAATGCATATTTTTGGGTACCATATATGATTCTTCTGTTATGAAGGCTACTTAGATATATATGCATGCTTTATTTTATAAAATAGAATGAAAGAACTTGACTGGTAAATGGAAATTCTCTGATGACTTGGAAGAAGGATATTCAAACATCGCCCAGCTAGGAGTAGCAGACTGTTACAGTAAGTCACATCTTGATAGCAGTTGTGTTTCTGTTGGACTGAAGTCTACAATAAAAACAATTAAGAAATAAAAGAGTAGAAAATGACTTGATGTGCGTGTGTAAAATTATATGTGTGAAGTAATAATATGCTTGGCCATCAAAAAAAGGAGGAGCAAAAACGCAGCTACGCAATATTAAACTCTGGCCTAATTTGCTAAATGCTTGTGGGGATTTCAGTTATGCAGATACTAAACTATGAATTAAGAATCATTTTAAACTTGGGGAAATAGCTGTTTGGAAGAGTAACTACACTTAAAAAAATACGGACTCATTCTCAGTTGCATTCTATAGAATGTAATGCTTAACTGCAGCCCCTAGAGAATGGATTTTGAACACGTGCCGACAATTAAAGACTTTACTGGGCATCTCTGCAGTTTTCTTTATGTTGGCTGTGTCAACCTTTGTCACATGCACTGTGGTTTTCTTTTTGTACATTTTGGTAAACTACAAGATGGAGTTTGACTTAATTTAAGAGTATGTAGAAGTAACAGCAGCATGGAATGTTTGTGAGGTTTTTTTTAATTTTTTTTTTTGGTGGCTAAAAAGCTATTTAGTAGAAAATACAATACTTTTCACATAATATACGGCTAAAACTGGATAACTTTAAATACAGATCTCTTCAGTCCTGCTGCAAACTAATTTTAGAATCTCGCCTTTAAAAGAAAATGGAAAGAAGGGAGACATGTTGGACTTTAATAAGAGAGTTGATCTTAGGAATTTACAGGCAGAAAGGTTTTATTAAATATAACAACTCTTCTGAGGAAACACTGACCTTTACATTTATTTGGTGCAGAAATCAGATCAAGCAACTAATTTCATGGTAAAAGAGTCATGTCAAGAATCTCTCTATTGTATGTTGTCTTACTTCAAAATAAACTATGCACATTGTAGATACCAATCATATACAGAAATGTTCAGTAATGATCCAAATGGTGGTGGTTTTTTTCAAGAGAATTCATAAGTCTTTTCCAACCGTAATGATTCTATGGTAGTGTCTCGTGTGTTTGCCTGAGCGCGTGGGAAGCTATTTTTTATCTGCCCTGGATTGTGGTTATTTTTGTCAATGAAATCTTGACTCAAGTGAAGGAAAGAGGGTCCTGTGACATTCAGAGTATGGTTAGACACTCTCCAACACAGATCAGTCAGTGGGGTAAGTTTCTATTTTGGTACAGATGTTTGATGTCTTGTCTTTTTCGCTGTTCTGAATAATTTTGTGAAAATAGTAAGCCTAGGCTAGGAATAGTCTTTTTGTGGTTTTGTATGTATTCTTTTATGTGTGACTTGATACTGTTTTTTTGTTCTTGCACACAACCTAAACCAAATACTAATATTTCAACAGGTACAGAATGGCAGTCAAACACTGCACACGGGTATGCCTGTGAAGAGGCACTGCCAAAGTTAATCGTGTCTAGTGCAGAAGCTGGGAGTTCTGGCTGATCAAAGCACGTAGGTGTGAAGGTGCTTGCATGGAGGGAAGATAAAGGGACAACTCAATGCAAACAGTTTTTACTTAAACAGAGCAAAATGATACATTTCAAATGGCCTTTACCTCAACTGACTGATAAACATTTTTAAAATAAAACTTGTGGTGGTCTTATTTAATACTGAAATGTGGGTGAATTTGAAGCACTAGTCCAATAAGGAAAGTTAAGTCAGCAATTCTTCAGAAAACATTTAATTAGCTAATGAAAGACAGCATGTTTTCTATGGTGGTAGCAGTACAAGATAATCTAGAATGCTTTTCTCGTGTACTGTTAACACATACTAGGTAAAAATAAAAAGTGTAATTCTGATCTAAAACATCACTGGCTGCACTGAGACTTTTTAAACTTGTATCTTGAACCTAAGAGTCAGACTATGTATTGCAGAGCTGTTATGGTGTGCTTGCACATCACTTGCAAGTCAACTAAATCAGTTTGTCTCCACTCTTAACAACTCATGCTAGACAAAAATAAGCCTCAGTTGCATCACAAACTTCTTAATGCTGAAGAACTAACACAGCTTACAATAGCATTTGACATCACTCTGTCTTAGCAGTTAACAGTTACTAGAAAATTCATTCCAGTTTTGTCTGTAGAGTTCTTACTGCTACTGAAAATGAGGAAAGGATCAAGCCTGTGGGTCAGAGTGCATACTAAATTTATAAACTCTAGACCCTTTGTAGAAATTAGGATTTGGTATGGAAAGTAACCTAGTAAGTGCTCAAATCTGAAATGCAAGTTTTGAGTACTTTCCGAAATAAAACTTTGTGAAACCAGTGACTTTAAAAAAAGTAGGTCCTTTATTTAGCTTTTATTTACCAGTGTGTCCATATTGCCCTTTGTTAATATTAATCTATTAAATATATATATTGGAGTAAATAATTGCATGAGAGGGGCTTTTGTGCTGTATTTGAGTTCTCCAGAGAGAGATCCCAAACACCAGAGGAAAGTCATGGAGGAGATGATCAAGGGTCAACACCTACAGGGAAAAGCCTTGAGCTGTTCTCATCTGAAGATTCAGATTAGACCTCACCCTACCTCTACCCCAAAACCCCATAAAATTAGGGCATCTGGTGTGGTGTGGCTGTTGAACAGTACTGGAATAATTCCTCTTAACATTCCTTATGTGTGGTATTTCCACTTCCAGGTTCTGCAGATACACAGTCTGAAAGACTTTGACCAGAGAAGTGTAGGAATTATGTGAAGATTGAGAACTCAGTAAGAAAAGTGATGCTTAAAAAAAAAATTGTTTAAGAAATTTGTGTAACCTAATTGCTTGTAATTGGAATCAAATTAAATTAAACTAGCCATGTATTAAGAACTACAAAGTAAAGTACAAAGGCACTGTTCATACAAGAAACTACAGGTTTTATGTGATTTTTTTTTTCCAAGTTCAAGGTATACATAAATACTGTAACCTTTACTGCTATAGTTAGCTTTCTTAAGCAGAAAAAGTGAACAAATAGGCATCATATGATGTCTTAAAAAAAAGTTGTCTGGGGTTTTTTTTTATTTTTTTTTTTAAATATTGGCTCATGCACTCTACCCAGAAGCACAGAATTTCTCCAAGAGTGAAAGAAGGTCTGTTTTTATGACAGAAATGTATGTTGGTGCCAGTGAAGTCTGTTAATCTGATTTAAAACATGGCTTAGTTAGGCCAAAAAAGGTTTTCTCTCAACTGTGCTTGGCACAAAAGCTGACAAGAAATAAAAAGCTTGTTAATGAAGATATTTAAAAATATTCTTGCAATCTAAACAGCTTTTCAAAGGGCAGAATAATTATAACATTGTTTAGCAAAGACCCATTTCTTTAATTGTATAAAATTGATGCATCTATTAATGGGAATTATTTTTACAAGGTAGTATTTTCTATAATCAACTAATCATTCAATTTTATGCCTCTAGTGTTTTCCTGCTGTTGTATATGTGCCAAGAAATACTGGCTGTGTTTCTCAAATATGTGTTGCTGTGATAGCTATATATAATTTCAAAATTCTTTGTCATGCTGAGTTCAGAAAAGCCATAGTTTTTTGCCTTTCCTAAACTGGCAATAGGGATTGGTACCTACTTTGAGGGATTGGTACCTATGCCAGTCTCGAGTAGGTATTGTCTAATGCCTTGTCTGATACAGTAGACAGTGCTATGGCCCTCTGGCTTTTAGTAGGCCTTTAAAGAAGTTGAGCATGAAACATTTATGGAGAGAGGCCTGATGCTTTAAAACACATTCTGAAATTTAGAAAGTCAAGATTCCTACCATTCTGTTTGTTGGCACGTTTAGCTTTGAGTGAAGGGTTGCATGACAATCTTTCAAAATCAACACTTTGACCAATGGTTTTGCTGCCTTTTCTCCATCTTGGGACTGGATAACATTATCCAGTATAGTTATTATTATGTTCAATGACTTCTACCCTCTCTCCAATCAAATCTCCTCCCCCCCCAAAAAACCCCAAAACGAAACAACAACCCAGAAGTTTTGGAAAACTAGCGTTTTTTCTTAGTGTCAGTAGCTTGCAATTTAAACAGCCTTATATCACTCTTGTTGATACTTTAATACACATGCTATGTTGGTGCTAGTTTCCAGGTGAAAGATGTTTTACTAAAATTTGCTGTTCTTCTAATATTTATTTTGAGTAACAGTTCAACTGGATGGTGGCGCATAGATTCTGCGGTGTGTTTGCAGTCTGCACATATTTCTAGAGGTATGATTAATGGCAGCAGGACAATAACTACTTAACCTAGACTAAGTTTCATTTTAGGAATTGCAAAAAGTCCGTGTGGCTAGTTGCACCTTAAATCTAAAAAAATTGCACCTTGCTTTAAAGTTTTGATTTGAAGGTTGAGAAGTATTTGATCTGACTGCAGGTAACTTGAATCAGGTATGTCAATTTGTGTTTTGTTTCCATGTTATTTCACTTGGATACTGCAGTTGTTGGAGCTGCAGTATTAGAAGTAAAAAAGTATTGTTGCTTATATTCTATACCATTTACCAAATATGGAGATTCAATTTTTTGCTTGTTTTGCAGATGGTATTCTGTAGAATTTACTCACAATTGTTTAAACTTTTCCTTTCTTGGCTATTGAGCTTCTGCTCACTGATGCAGAAAAATGGAAATTAGTCTTCACTCATGAATTGGCCGTGAACCATGCTCTGTAGAGAAGGAAGGTGGAAGAAAGCACTAAAGGGAGTTTTCATCCCAAGAGTGTTTGTCAACAGTCAAGTCACTATGGAAAGGCATTGCAGAGATTCCTTTCTTTGCCCAAAGCAGATGAGAATATTGATTATAGGATTCCTTACTGTCTTCCACATGCTTACAGGCAGAACTACCATTGCCTTTCCTGACTTTATCTGTATCTGAACATCATTGACATGTTGTTCTTGTGTCATCACAGCCATAAATTCTTCCTGCTCCAGCTAAAAGGATCCCATCAGAGCCTGCTCTTGACGTAAATCAGCAAACTTGACAATACAGTGACTGGGAAGAGCTGTTGGATATTCAGCTGCTTAAGCTAGTTTAACATCTCAACTTGGTAGCATGAATTGCTTCTGGTGATTGATGTGAGGCAACAAAAAAACTTTCCCCAAAATTCCTGTAGGAGGGATTCAGGTACTTTCTATGCTCTTTTCCAGACCTCTTTTTTTTGTTCTTTTAAATCTTCAGAAGAGCAAAGGAGTATTCATTAACATTTCTTATCTCAAAATACAGGAAGATTTTGTTTCAGCCCGAAATATGTACATGTATGTAAGAATCAATCAGGCTACTGGTTTTGATAGCTAGAACACAGAAGTTACCAGCCTTGTTTATTCTTTGCAGTTCAAGACAAGTCTGTTCAAAGGAAAAATTACATACAAAAGGATAAAAATTAAAATATTCTCCTTTTCTTGGAGAGATACCATGATCTTGATGTAAGAAGAGGAATTTAAAAACAAGTCATTCCTAACAGCATGCTTCAGATTGATCTTCCAGAAACTGTTAATCTGTTTCTGTAAGGAAAACACCAATAGATGAAGTCCTCATAATGCCTTTTTTTTTTTCCTTAAATTTCACATTGGATCTTTGTCTCTTCTGCTTATGAAGAGACATGACTTAAATAAGACCAAGTACTCCTCTCTTCTACGCTCCTGATCTCATACAGTTTAGTATATTGAAGGCTATCTGGGGTCTTTTTCCAGTGAGTAGCATCTTCTGCTGTGAAGGAGGTTTTCTCACAGAGGCCTTAGGCAAATTCCTGTTTGCAAGAAACCATACTGCTTCATCTGAACTGATTTGCTCTGATACCTTCTGTTGCTTTGAACTGGAAAGGAGTATTGACTTCAGAAGTATTAGTAAGCTTCAATGCATCATCAGAAATTGAGCCTGTAGTGCTGTGTATGGCATTGTAATTATGACTTGTAAGTAATTAGTATTAGCAACTTGCAATACCTTGAATCTCAGGGACTTTTCAAGTTATCTGGTTAAAAAGAACATTCTGTTCACAAGAGTCTTTTAGAAGAAATGTGCTTTTACTGCTATTGTCCTTTCATGACATTTTTCTTAGCCAGCAAGTACAGAGCAGTAAAAACTTGGATTCAACAAGTTCTGTTTATTGTATTTTCTTTCATTTTTATCTTGTGTCCTCTCCTTTACTGGAAGAAGGGAGTACAAACATCAACCTGGAGACATCTCTTGGCCAAGTACATTTATGTGTTTGTTCATCAGTTATTCTTTCCAAACAAGAAGACCTCCTTTTACAAAAACATGCATATGGGATGAAAAGACTGAACCTGACTCTGTAATCTTTGAAAGATGGTCTGAAATAATCAATAAAGCAATGGCTTGTCAAATGGAAAGGTATAGGAACACATCTTGGTCTCATGTTGTTGAGAAGTCATGAAATTCCACTCAGAAACAACTAATCCTAGTATTTATGTGAAACACTCTATTTAGAATAAAACCTCTTACCTTAGATTGAGATACCATCACCATATTCAGTGTCCTTGGAGGAACCAAGAAGCAGAGTATCCTTCTGCATGCACAAGCAGTTTCTCTGGAAGCAGTTTGCTGATTTTTCTGTTTTAATTACTGTAGCATATCAGGGTCTGTCCTTGATGTCACTTTATCTGTCACTTTAAAGGAAAAAAAAAAATCCTGTATGCTCCTCAAACTGCAAAAATTGCTGTGGTTTTAATGACAAAACCTAGCATTTCTTTCCCCATCTTCTTGTATTATTTTAAGTACAATGAAAGAAAGCTTCTTTGAACAGGGGAAACTTGTAATTGAAGAACATGTGAGGTACCTAACCATATGAAGCTATTTTGTTTAGGTGTGCGCTCTAAAGGAGAGGATCAAGAAACACCACCAATTGCCCCAAAATGAATTAAGTGAAATTGCATCAAACATAATGAGTAATGTACCTTCTTGGTTAACTGTTGGATCATACTCTACCTGGTGTCTTAAGAGCAAAGAAGAGCACTCTAGGTAAAATGATGGTGCCTCATCTGAGGCGCACAGCTCAGTGGCTGCCCTACATGCAAATGCCATGCACTGTGCTGTTGTGCAGAAGGTACTGTAATGGATAACAACCAGTAAATGCATATGTGAGCAGCTGTACATGTAACTGTTTTCAGTCCAGTGACTTCTGGTTCTATTTTGTTGTATATTGGCTCCATGATACTGATAAAATTTCACAGGAGACTTAGCAGCTTTCAGTATTTGTGAAGAAAATTTCAGCTCTCTTATGCATTATATTTTTGTTGTTCAAGTAATGACAGTTAAGTCCTAGGACATCTAGGTTTTCAGGGGAAAAGAGGAATATTTTAGAAATCCAGAAACCTGATGCAGGACCTTGGGTAGGTTCTTAGCTTCCACAGCAATCATCATGTGCCTGGGTTAAATATGAGTTTGTCTTAACAGCATTAAACTGCTGTCAGTGTTAGATCAATCTGATTTTGCAAATAAAGTAGAAGACTTGAGATTGGAGTAAGGCCTTTACAGAAGAGTTGGGAGTGGTATTAGGAAGTCTTTGGTGAGGGAAACATTCAGGTAAGTATGATGATTTTTTTCTTGAAGAGATTATGGGGAGACGTTCACTGCTTTGCAATAGATGCCATTTTTAATTCATTTGAGAGCAAGTGAACAGAGGAGAGATTTGGATTTTTTTCCAAGAAATGAGCACTTAAATTTTTTTTCACCCCCACCTACATCTACTTGCAACAAACTGAGAGAACTTTCTGGACAAAACATCTTATGATTGATCTCATCTATTGGTAGATGTCTTAAAAGTCTTGAAAGTTCACAGCTCAACACTATGGGTTTGGGGTTTTTTTGGCATCAGAGCATGAAAACACTGCATGTCTAGTACCCATCTCTTGTCATCCTCCCCTATTACAGTGACTATGTGTATGTCTCTGTGTGGCAGAAAATGAGGAAATGCAGGTCATTATCCAAGAAGTTACCAACTAGCACTTTTCCTTCCCCTCCAGTCCTTCTGCCTCCCTATCCTGGAAGTATGGAGTCCCTGCCTCAGCCTACGGCTTCATTCTTTTTCCAGCTGCCCACAAAAGTAAAGAACCAGTGTGAGAGTTTGAAGAAAGAATCCGCTCAGAGGACTGAGTCTCAAGCAAAATCTCCAGGTTGCAGACTCAGAAAGAAACTTCCTTTGGGGAAGGATCTGCTTCCAGGATTTGCTCGTCTCTTTTTCCTTGGGCAAACAGAGTTCTTGAAGCAAACAACAGGGTTGCAGGTAGGTAGGGCCCCTTTGAACTGCCATCCGCTCAGGTGTGAAGGATGGACTTTATGGTGTTTCTCTGTGCATTTTTTTGTTGATGTTGCCTTCCACTTCTCTAGGCTGAGAGAGGGAAAGAATGTGAGCAGCTTTAAGGAAAAGTGTGGGGGAGAGAGAGAGGAGAAAAAATGCTCTGAGCACTTGGAAAGAATGTTCTTTATGCCTCTGTATAAGCTTCCTGTCCATGGGTCATATTTGTACTTCAGTTCTGTGAAGCACTGATGACATTCTTGGTGTGACCCTTCTCTAGACAGGAAACTACATCAAGTAGAAACTGGTGGCTGGGGCCAAGATAAGGCCAGTGATTGTGTATGGCCCCATAGCCATGCAATTTTCGTCTCCTCCCTGTCTCTTTACACTAGTGCTAGGTTTGAATGTGCTGTAAGGTGGCAGCTGCCCAATCAGTTTGAAATCTGACTGAATTCCCAGCACTGAAGAAGTTCCCCAGTTCTAAATGTGTAAATATATTCTTCCTTTTGAGGAGCCTGTGGCTGCTGGGTTTGTAAAATCCTGTTCCTTTGTCCATGGGAAGGAAAGAGACTGGAATACTCTGATTTAAGGGGATATGCTGCTAACCCACATGATCAGCAATCCCTCAGGCCCAAAGAAAGGGAATCAGCTCAGGTAAATTCTGCTTTTCTCGCTTCATGCTGTGCCGAGCGACAGCCTCTTCCTTGCAAACATCAGTAGCCCACAGTCAGACCTTTTTTTTTCCAGCTATGTCGTTGCTGGCACAGGAAGTTTATTCTAAATTCCCTTTTGATTTTTAGCAAAAGGAATCACTTGAAAACTGGCAATGAAATTCGAAGGAGATTTTTCCAGTTCCTCTTTGGTGCTGAGTTGAAGTCATTTGGAACTATGTTACGTGCATTATTACTTTGGTACATCTTGTGACTCTTCTCTCCCTCTTCATTCCCTCCAAATTGCTTCAGGACACCTTCTAACCTTTATACTGCATCACAAGCCTTCAGCAGAAGATCTTGACAGCCATTTATGTTGCTGGAAGATGACTGGGTTTGGATCTTGGCCTTCCTTAAGCAGGATCTCCTGACAAAAATGGGAAATGACTCCTTTTTCCATCACAGAGAGCGACCCTAGAAATGGAGGCCTAGGCAGAAAGTTATTTCTAATGCATTGTTCTTTAGGAAACGTTTTGCCTCCCACATTCCTTTTGTTACAGTGTCATATAGATGACTTTTATAAAACCTAAACCTGGCATCTTCCTATCTGAAGATAAGTCAGTAAATCCAAGATTAAGAGTTTACAGGTCTAATAATGTGATCGGATCTTGCTGTCCCTTCCATAGGAGATGCCACGTGAATCTGTGAAACAGGGTTCTGCTGTGGTTAAGACTGTTATATTTGTAAAGCTTTTTCTACTTACATTAAAATGATTAGAAATAATATTAATAAAGCTTCTTTTGAAAATGCTGTTTAATTAGGCTTCTACCTCTCTAGGTCTACTTAAAAATAAATTTAAGCCAAAATGTCACAATGGGCAAAATGGGAAGTAGTGCATCTTTTGAGGTTTCCTGTGGTTTTATGTTGCAAAAAGGTATGTTGGAAGTGTTGAGAGCTATGAAAGTGGAAAAAACTTAACTTTTGCTTTAAGAGTGAGAAGTTATTTGTTAGAAAGCAGAAAGCTTTCAGTTGTTTTCTCCCTAAGGTATTCTGTAGCTGAACTTAATTAAATATCTTGGGAGATCTCAAATAAAAACCTTATGTTTGGCAGTAGTGAACAACACATGCACATGCCCATGTACTTTTGTTGTTCTCACTATAGGAAATTAGTTTTGAAGACTAGGACTGACTTTTAATGTTTAGATTAGGAAAGGGGAAAGTTTTATTCTTGAGCCGAGTGTAAGAATGGGTGGCAGGAGTGTGAACTAGACCCTCTGGCAGTAGGTAAAGAGCACTTTTATTTTTCTGTTTTCTGCTTCTGGCAATCGGAGTAAACTAGTCAGATGCTTGTGCTTGAATCCAATTAATTTCTTAAATTAGTTACCACAAAACATTGCTTTCTAACTAATGCCTAGATCTTTTGTTATATTCACTAGCTTATTTAAATTGTTGAATAGTCTTAATATAGCCCTGAGGCTACTGCTTCATGGCAGTTGTGACTTCTTACTATGCTGGAATGCATTGCAGTCCTAGTACATTCTAAAAATAATTGTTCAGATGGTGCTGTTTAAGTACATACTTATGTAGTGAGCCATTTTCACTGAACTTTCTGAAATTTAGCTTTCTGTTGGATGGCTTTTTAATATTTTTTTTTTATTGTGAATATCAAACTTCTTTGTCTTGCTTCTTCTGTGGTTATCAAGTAAAGTGCTGAATGTATAACATGGTATTTTTAGAAACTGATAGTCTGATGCATGTGTTTAACTATGCAACCACAGTAACACTTGTGAACTTTGAAGTTTAAAAAGAAATCAGTTTAATGTATCAAATTCAATTCTATTTTCTTATAATATGTGGAAATGTGTATGTGATGAAATTAAAATTGAGTAGTTGTTACAGGTACAGACGTGAATTGTGTGCTGAACAGGAGTAATCTAGAAGTCAAAAGCTGAACATCTGTGAGTCTCAGAAATGAATACTAACATCTGTGGCTAGAGATCTGTGCCAGCAGTGCTTTTAGTTGAAAATACGTGTTTTTCTAACTTCTAGTCCAATTAAGGTCTGATACCTTTTATGCTTAATAGGTGTACTTGCCTCAGCCACAGTTTTTGGTCATTTTGTTCTGTAGCAGAAGGTAAATCGAGGACCATCAAATACTTACGAATGCTGAATACCTACAGTAAAGTAAAACAGGGGCACTGAGAACTGTTTCTCATGTTACTGTCTCAGTTGCTAAAATGACTTTACTCTTTCCCATCACAATTAGGGGGAAAAAACCCAACAAACATGCCAAAACAAAAGCAAAAACCAAACAAAAAAACCTCTTGCTATTCTGCAGTTAGTATTTTGATATTTCCTGTCTATCACCATTGTGTTAGTATGTTACTGTCATGCTCTGAGTTTTACAGCTGGAATCCTGGGTTCTTGATACATCTTTAGAGCAATAACTCCTGTCTTTGTGTTATTAAATAATAAAGATGTCTAAAACAATTTTCTTCTTGTTTATATTGTACTTAACATAATTGTATGAGTATTAAGTGACTCTTTGGATAAACTCCAGAATCCCAGCAAACATGGAAAAACACAGTTTTAGAGGTTTTTAATCCCCAGTACTAACAGAATTTCACAAAATAATCTTGTAGTGTTTCTGGTTTTCCTCTTTCTTTTCTCTTTAAGATTTCCTTCAGGATTTGAGCTACCTAACTCACTTCATGTGATCCTTAATATCTTCTTGACCAGATGCCAACTCCTCCTCAGATTCAGTCAATAAAATCCTGTTTTTTGACAGCTCTTTTTTTCCTATCCTAGAAGACCTGTCTTGTTTAACCTGAAAGTTTTACTTTCCTCTTTTCACCTTCTGTCCACCCTCTGTGGCTTAGGCTGCAGCTCTTTCTCTGTTACAGGATGCTGTGAGAGTGAGGAAGTGTTTTGTAAAGATCAGGAAATTTGGGGGGAAATCTCACTGATGTTGCTACTTTAGCCAGAGCTGAACTTGTCATTTGTGTGAGAGATGCTTTGTAAGTTTAGTTTCAGGAAGGGACATGTATCAAAAAGTATTCCTTTTGTAAACCAGCAAATTATGTTGATTTTTATAAACAAAAAAAAATGAGATTAAGGAGTGTAGGTTCTAGGTGTTGCTGTCTCCTTGCTTTATAGGAAGGGAGGTGGTAACAAAATATCAACAATTTTCTATGAGTTTCTGAAAGCCAGGCTGGTTTCATTGGCAGTGGTGTGCTCTAAGTTGGATTTTATTCTTTCAGTCCTGTTTGTAGGACACTGGGATTTGAGCAGGTAGCAGTGACAAAAATATTTTTTCTGATCTTATTTTTAATTGAGGAAAGGAGATTCATACCTTGGTTTACCAGACCTGAGAGAATCCCTGATCCTTGAAAGAATGACTGTGATTTAGGGGTCAGTTCAGAAAAAGTGTTTCTGATAGAAAGCTGGAAAAAGGCATTTTCTGAAAGCAGTGGTAAGAAATGATTGAACCCTTCCAGTTTTGTTTGTTGCATGGACTTTATGAAGAATTGGCGGCTGCACGGCTCCTAAGACAGGTCTGTAAGTTGATGTCAGCAACATGAGGTGAGTTGATGGGTTGTTGCAGGAATTGTTGGGTTTTGCCAATCAAGCTGGGTTGTCTAAATGTCATGGAAGGCATGATGAATTAACTATTCAAAAAATAGTTTTGAAGACCATATTAAGTTTGTGATTCTTTTGCTGATGACAGTGACACTACCTGATCACTTGTAAATTTTTTCAAAAGAATATAAATGTACTGTTCTCCTGAACTGTACTGTATCATGTTGTTTCATGTCCTTGATCTGCACTCAGATGAGGGGCTTTCCTTTGCTCTCTCCCTGGTAGAAACTGGAGTTTCTTGCTTTTTCCGTGTACTGGTGAAATGGAGGTCAGGAATATGCGTGGGTTTTAGGCTACTGTTACAGAACAGTAAGTGAAGAAATCATACCTTGCACAAATGGGTATCACTTTTACAGGGGCAAAATAATGTTTTTTATCCTGATGGGGGATTGTAGCAGATTGCACAAACAGTTAGAGGGGCATGTGGCTTGGGGTGATTTTCTATCAGTAACTACTTCAACAATTTCAGCAGTATCTGACCTCCTCTTACCAAATTCAGGTAAATTCTGTAATTCTGAAGTAAATGGCTTTTGAATAAATAACAAAACTTTTATGGTTATAATTGGACTTAATGTGATCATAATTGACTTTCAAAAATAGAAATGTGATTTATACAGATTTCCCCAAAATTTAGCTTTGTCCTGACTTGATTTGAGGTTTATTCACCAAATGGAATTACTTTAGAGCCCATATTAAAGCACACTTGTCTCTTTGAGTGTTTCAGAGGAATTTTCACATACCTGCTGCTGGCATGCATTTGTAACTTTTCAGAATAGTAAAATTTGGTATATTTTTTAAAAAAATGTTTTCCTGGTCTCTGGAAGTACTTTCTGTTAGATGAGAAAGCATGAAAAATTAATTTGCAAAGTCTTTGTGTGTATAAGCGATGGAGAGATGAAATCAGACTGAAGTATGTAACAGTAAATGAAGAACAGGTGACATCAGCATAGCTCCTGTGTACACATGGAATGTTCCTCGGTGACTTCACGATTACAGTGAAATTGAGGCTTAGATAGATACTGGAGTAGTGCTGGAATTGGACTAGTAAGCAGCCAGGTAATGTAGGTACTCTCCCTTATCAAGCAGTAGACTTGACAGAAAGCCATCTGAAGCAGCTAAGCCTTTTCCCCCCTCTCTAAGCAATGATGGTAGTAAAGTCTGGACTCACAGATTTATAGCTTGTGGTTAGGTTCTCTGGTGTATAATAAAGTACTTTTATTATGCCTTGGGCACTGGTTGTGTTTATCACCTGATGGTGTCTAAAACCTGAATTAATTCTACAGCTTTTTTTAAGGGGAAAGTAGGGACAAGTTAGAAGGGCTCCCGGACTTGTCCATTTATTTGTATGTAACTTTTTAAGAGCTTGTATATCTTTGGCAACTGGTTGAAATTAGAAACAGGTTAAAAAAATTGATTGGAGTAGGGACATTCAAAGAAAGAACGAACTTACATTAGTTTCTTTCCTAATAAAGAGTAGTTATAAAAATGAGAACATGCTACAATGAACTTTTTACTTTTCTTGTGTTAATCACTGATCAGTTTTACCTTTATAGTATCCTAGAATACAATTAATATTTTTCATAAATTGCTTAATTGATGTCTGAACTTTGTAAAGCCATATTTACAAAGCACACAAAGTAATTATTTGATTTATTTTTTTTTGAACAATGGTGCTTTGTTCTGTTATATATTATGCTGAGGGTGTTCCAAGAAGTGATTTCTGTGTTGTTATTTTTGTTCCCTTTATACTTGTACAGGTGATATCTTCTAGGAATCCGTTCCCTTGTATTAGTGTTAAATATTATCAAACTTTTTTAGCTATTCTTCTCTATACTTGCATCTGCTTTGGAGAGTTTTCCCATCTATCCCTTTTGAACAAGTACACTAGTCAGGTCTATCTGATACTTCCTTTTTAACTAGCTCAGAACTGGTGTTTTTAATAAAGCAGCTCTGCAAATGAGAATGGCAAACAGTAATGCTACATTGGTTCAGACAATAAATGTTTAAGAAAAATCAAGGAAACTTTCGTCCCCATGTCAACCCCGTCATTGTTCTCCAAAGATACATGTTACTTGGAAGACTTGACTATATCTCCGTGGCTTGCAGTCAAACCAGTGCTTCCAGTGTGGCAGTACTTCAGCTACAGGGCATTTTGCTTATCTGTCCAGGTAATGTTAACACCTAAATTCCTTCTGTAGTTGAACTCAAGTTATTGTTTCAGATTAATCTTCTGCCTCCTTCAAAGACTTTTTAAAAACTGTAATCTTGGTAACAATGCAATAATGATGCAAAAGGCTGGCTACGCTCCTTGCCCATTCCTTACGAGTTTGCAAGTTCAACATTTTTCTACAGGCTTTAACGCTATGTATGAATGGATTTATCCGAGATAAATGTCAGATCTTCACTTCCTGTTACACTTAAGCAGTGAATGGTTTGTATTGCCACATTTTGTCACCCTGAATTACCATCTGGTTTGTGTCCCTCTTCAAGCGCCTACTGTTTCAAAATCTGGCTTGCTTTATGAGTCAGTGTACTTCCTAAAGAAACTCTCCTTTCTGCCTTTCTGTAGATACCAAATTATACACAAGATGTTATGACTTGACTAGCTGTTCACATTTTGCTCTTGGCACAGACTGCAGACTTATAGATTGGAGATATTTGAGAACCACATTGTGTAAGCCCTTCGTAAAGTAAATAGCCCCGTCGGACATGGGCATGTGATACTCAGTTATTCTCAGGTCATTCCTTCCTAGAGCTTTGTTTTTATGTGGATTTCACTGGAGTAAATCATGTAGTGACTGGCTTTCTGCAGGGCAGATGTTCTTGTTGTCTGCAGGAACTTTTTTTTTTTATAAACCAACAAAAAAAAAAAAACAACAAAACTGCCAGAGTTCCATATTTGTTTCCCCCTTCTTCACTCCTGTATTTTCTCATTAACTTCTGGTACAATTAAGAGACTTTATTTACTTAGCAAACTCCCTCCACCATTTGGAGAATCCTTGCAGGTTAGATAAACCTGGAAAATTCACTGCTTTCAGTATGATCCATAACCTAATTTACAAAGTACACTAATCTCAATACTTAATAAAGCCTTGACCTATATCAAATATAGGAATTTGTCTTTTAACCTAAAATTACAGCAACTGAAATGTGCTATGAATGCTGGTTTAACCTTCCTCCTCAAACCTAAACATCAGTTTAGTCTGTATAAAATTCAGGATGTAATTATTTTCTCCCTTTTCTCTCTGTGCCAAGAAGGAGACTTGGCTTATTAAATGAGACCCATGGATGATGTTTCAGTACAAACATAATTAATTTGGTTTATAAGGCAAGGGTTTTTATCTTCACCCCAAATGAACCTGAATTCCCTCATTTGCACCTAAAGTTAAAAATTTTTCCCTCAAAATTCTGACTTAAGCATAGGCTGTCATACAAAGATTTTGTGATGACAAAAGTCCCACTAATGTAGAGTTTTGGGACTAAAATACAGTATAATATGTGATACAACATTTCTTTTTAACATGGCACAAAAATAATTATTTTCAGAGACTGGGGACTGTACCCTGTTGGCTTTTTTTTCCTCACAGCTTGAGGTGTTTTAGAAAGGAATAATTTGTACTTGTGAAGACCACCTATTTTTAATAAGCCCTCTTCCCCTGTTGCCTTGTTCCTGTCTTATTTAGTGCACTGAGCTTATTTTTTTGACTGGGTTTTTAGTAGTGTCCTCCTTCTCTAAAGGCAGTAGGAAGATTTGTGTGTGTGTGTTAAATATTTAATTGCTTATATGGTGTTTTTTTACTATGCCATTAGTGACAGCTTCTGCTGTGAGTTTGTTAGCCTTTTGCTAAATGAAACCCTTCTTACACGTAAGGGAACTAGATAAAAATTTTTAATGTTTTATATAAAATGTTATGGTTTTGTATATAGAAGTGGTGAATTAAATACAGATGTCTTAAAGAACTGCTTCATAGCGCTAGACACTCATACTGACCTTTAAAATGAAAGCTAAAACAAAAAAAAAGCTCAAACTAAAGCAACTAACATGACTGCCTGCAGATAACAGACTAAAATAACAAGTTCTGCAAGGATTCCAGGGGAAGCTATTCCAATGGTTATAAGGAGGTCGGGTTGAGGATGCAGATGACTACTTTTAAAGTGAGGTCATTCAGTGAGAGAGGATACTGTTTTTTGTAGCTTCAAAACCATTACTCTTGGTATCTTTTAAAATGTTCTTGAAGTTAAAAGGATGGACTTGTGTCAGCTCCAGACTCCTGCAGCCTGCAAGAGCATAGGGTCTAGTTTTCTGTGGTGCAAATGAGATTATATGTCTATGTCTGTCTATATATTAGCAGATACATATCTGTGTCTATATTTCTACAGATAGAGCATGTTGGTGTGGAATATTACTTTTGTAAGCAGCTGTAGGGAGTCAAAACTTCCATTTCTTCCTTCTGACTTTAAAGACCATCAACCCCAGCATCTACTCATTAACTAGATAAAGGCTTTAAAATAAATTTTTCCCTTTTAAAACCATATAACTATATCACATTTATCTAGTTTTTGATGGTTCTGCACTAATGTGTAATGAATGGTTTTGTCCTCACAAGGAGCAGTGATCAGTTCCTGCAGCAATGGTGCCCCTCTGTCATTAGATAGGGCAGTAGGAATATTTTTTTTTTGCCATTTGTTACTCTTATGTGCTGCTTTTTTGACTTGACCTGAATGCTGTTGCTCTGTAAGGGCAGTGAGGTTTAAATGCTGAGCACAGACTGATTAACGAGGTATTAAGTCAGTTAATTCGTTCATTTTTAAATAAAGTATTAGCATGGTTTTGGTGGTCACTGATGTGCGCTATAAGTTAAAGAGATGGCTTGTGTAAGCAGTGTGGATTTCTAAACCATTTGTGGTGTTTGGTGGTTTTAGTTCTCAATCTTAAATTGTGGAATTTAAAGAAATAAGTTGCTGAATCTGCTTGCTCGTGGTAGCTGTTGCAGTAATGAACAGGTATCTTACTAGCTTGTTTAAAGATGAAGGTTGTAAATGAATTTAAGGGCGTGCAAGCCTAGTTCGGAACAAGTATTTGTAAATGTGGTTTCTAGAAGGCATTTCTTTGTTTTTCAAAACAACACTAGGTTTACTTAGCAAGAGGTGGCTTTGCCACTCCAATGGCTTAGTACTTGAATGCTAGCTCAGAGGAATCTGGAATAAAGTGGTCTAGGGCTGGAGGAAGGTGCGAATCGTGTCCTCTGGAAATGGTACTGAACTAACATGACCAACTTAATTTTTCAGTACTTTCGAAACTTCAGAATAGTGGACTTTGAGTATTTCTTAGTCACAACCATAACAGTATATAAGATAAAGATTTTTTTCCCCCCACGGGAGGGGGAAAAAAATTGGAAATCCTTTTTGCTTTAGAAGTAGATTCAAATGCTGACTTGTTTCTCTTCGTGTTGTATTTACAAGAGCATCAACTGAAGATTTCTATTTTGAGAAGTTACTTTAGAGTTCTGAGGCCATCTATAAAAAGATTTTTCATAAAAAAAGACCTTTCACTCATCTAAGAATTCAAGAGAAGTCATTAATACCACTCTCAATTTTATAGAATTGTAGAATATCCTGAGTTGGAAGACACAAGGATAGAGTCCTCTGTGGAGAAGGTATAAGAATTCTGTATGGCATTAACAGAGGACCTGTCTCTGCAGTGCAGCCTCCTTGAGAGGTGGCTACTGAATTTTCGTGGAGATGTTGTAGTCCTTATGGATAGGCAGGTACTATGTAACACTGTTACCAACTTGTGGTATCTTAACCTTTCAAGAATCTTTGTTTTGGTTTATGCACTGTGAGCTGATGTGCCTTTGAAGGGCATGCTGGTGTTTCTGGTAGACATAGTCATCTATTGTGTTTGTCTTGCAAATTACAGGATATCTTCCAACTCTAAACGGGCTTATTTGATATCTTTCTTGCTTGGAACGATGACAGTGCATAGGGCACTGCTTTTTCTCCAAATGCTGTGTTAAGCAGTTGTGCTAGTGCTGTTAAGAGGGTCTGTTCTAATATCTTACCTGGAGATCTGGGCCATATTAACGGCTTTTGGATTATGCTAAACCTATTTGTTACAGCATGTTAGAATAGATGTTGTAGTTTGGGGCATGTGTAGGGAGAAGCAAGATACAGACTTTCAGGAGAGGCTAAGAGTTCCTGGGAACTCTTAATGATTATGTAGGACTTGGTACAATAAATACAAGTACTCCAGGTTTGTCTTGGCACCCCCTTCAACTTTGTATGAAAGGCCATTCAACTTTGTGTGAAAGGCCATTAGTCACATATCTGGAGGCCAGAATAAGAGAGAGAAGTTTATTGCTTGCAGATGGTGCTTCACAGGCAGAAATAAGTACTTTCTGCTCGTGTGGTTACATGTCATAACATCTTATGCAGCCTGACTGTAACTTTTGAATTGTGCTAATGCAAATCTGAGGCTGAGGTTCTTGTTTTCTACCAATCCTTTTCCTAGAGCTTACTTTGATGTTACATAGACCAATTAAAAGTTCTTAGCAGGTTAGTTTTTACAGTAAAGGGATCACAATTTGCTGAAGTCATTCACTGCAATCCTGTTTGACTGCCTTTTAAAATAGGACTGAAAGTGTAAGTAAGTATAGGAAATGATATTTGAGCTGTAAAGACTTTGTTTTCCTTTCATCATACGTATACTTTGAACTTAGTATCGCACTCGTGATTTTGCATGAGAGTGCACAAAGAATAGTTAAAATAATGTTGATGTAACAGACACTTGGTGATGTTAGAAATCTTAACAGTTTGAGGATTTTAAAATTCGGGTTTCTCTGATCATCAACATAGAAATTGATAAAATTCTCTTATTTTTGTAATATTTCCTTCTGAGAATTTTAGGCCATGTGTAACTATTACATGTATCTAACGATAACTTCTTGAAAGGGCTCTTTTCATGCCTTCATGTTATGGGGATATCCCAAGTTCTAGCATAATTAGATGTGTCAGGACTAAGTATTAAATTTGGTCCATCTTGTTATTTTGGTAATGGCATTAAAATAGTACAAATTTGACACTATCACATTCTGATATTAAAATTATCCTAGTCTATTAGTACATGAGTAGTTATCCATTGACACTAATGGTGAGTGCTTTGTTTCCATTCACTTTATTTTTAATATATTGAAAAATAATGTGGTTTTATGATACAGTTTAAAAATCCATGACTGATACGAGTAAGCATATATAATATACTTAGAAGGGTCTGTCTGTCTTGTACCATTTTCTTCTGTATTCCCTGACTCTCCCTGGAAAAATTCAGAGCTGTAGTCTCTAGAACACTGTAATTTTAACCCAGAGACAGAGCTGATTTGTAGTCCATTATCCACAAAGACTGTATGATGCCAGTTACTGTCACTGTATAAATATTAAATGTGCATTGTTTTATAAAACTATTTAACCTGATGAAGCTATTATTTAATTATTCTACTGGGAATGTGTTTTTCCTAATGCAGTGCATGTTAAATAGACATTGTAGGGCTGGAGAGGTCGGGAGTTGTGTCCTTTCTCTTCAGCCTTATTCTTTCTACTTCTAATTCTTGCTGGTAGCCAAAATTTTTTAAGAGTATTGCCTTGGAAGTTTTTTTTCCTTTTTAAAAGGGTAGCAATATTCTTCTGTTTTGGAAACCCACTTTGTGGGTAGGACATCCTTCTTGCCACTTCTTCCTCCCTTTGCCCCAACTGTTGTCATGTTGACATTGCAAGCAAACTGAAACTTCCTCTCTCATGTTAAATACAGGAAAGAGATTCTCTGTCCTAGAACCTTCACAAGCTATGCTAAGAGGTCAGTGTTTATGTAAAAGCAGTTTAAATCCATTGTCTATCTTCCTGTGCGTGATTTTTTGCACTTATGTCCATGTTGAGCTTTAGGCTGCAAACAGCGATGCCACAGCTTCCTCAGTAATAGCACAGGTGAGAAATCAATAATGATGAAGGAAGGATCAAACCAAAAAATACAGCAGTTTGTTAGGAATGTCTGGTATAACCTAAGCATATGGCAGTGTGGGTGGCCATAGACTTTCTGAAGCTCCATGCTTAGAAAACCTGCCTAACAAATATTCAGATGATTCTGTAGCTAGTATAGACCATTGAATTCCAGACACTTGGTAATGAGAATTTTTGTAGTCTCACCCACCACTCCAAATTCCTGTCATTCATCTGTCTATTTTAAATGTGTTTCTTGTGGAGTATTTCTAAAATTATCCACTGTTTTGACCTGATGAATGGGAATATGTGAGCTCTTCCTGCTTCTGTTCAGCTGGCGTATGGCTGCTTACACCATTCAAGTAAGGTGGTGCTGTCTTGCATGGAGGAATGGGGCATTTAAAGTGATGTGCTGACTCTTAGTGAATGTCTGAGCTTTCCACAGCAGTGACAGATGGGTTAATTCATCATTGCAGTCTTACTAAGTCAGATTTTCAGAGCCCCTGACTGAAATCTGGCCTTGAAAATCTTGCTCCCCTACAAGAGCCTGCTTTGCTTGCCCTTAGCAGGCTTGCCTAGCCATGTTCCCTCACTCAGCTTGTCTGGCCAAGCTCATTGCTCCCCTAGAATATGTCTGTCTGTAAAGTGTTTTGCACAAAGCAATGAACCATTTAACAGTGAGACTTGAGGAGGGCAGCGTTGAGTATAATTTGGTAACAATAATACAGTAACAGTAGCTGTTTTGTCAAATTGTAAATTGTGTCATTGGGATCAAATAGTTTGGAAACACCAAGATTTTGATTCAAATAAAAGCAAAGCTTGCTTTTCAATGCAAATGGAAACGGAAAGGGACCTGTAAGAGCGCCCCATGTACTGGTAGAGCAGAACACAATTAGGCTTACTGGAGAAGGCAGTATATGGGGAAGCAGTGGAAGAGGGTGGATTTTCACTTGTAACATAAGAAAACCAGCCCTGATTCCTCTTTGTCTGTTCCTCTTCCATTTTCTGACTAATGCTTTTTCTTTTGACTTGTTCTTTTTTCTGTACATGAACAGATTTGTGTCTTTGCAGCTGCTGTAACTGCTAGGTGAGGAAGGATGAGTTCCCTCCCTCACCTCCTAGGCATAAAATGGTACTTACAAATTCTGGATAATGTCTTCAGTTTTGCTGCTTCTGCCTTGTGGAGCTGCTGTCTAATTAAAACTTCAGTTTCCCTGTCATCTCCCATACAATCCAAACCTCCCTTATTTTTTAATCTCTTTACAGTTCAAATCTTTTAAATACTAGTGGTGAATGAGTTTTTTTTGTCATCCAGTGATTTGATGATTTATTAAAAGTTTAAATCTATAGAGTGTTAGGTGTGTAATTCGGTGAACTGTGAAGTAAAAGGTTTCAGAGTCGTTTGTTTGCTGATAGACAGTGCTATGCAAATACTGTATCGTAGATCATGCAGTTGCTTAGCAATAACATTAACAGTCATGAGTGTTTATAAAGCAAATATAATATGATATGGTCAACAAGGTACGTGGTGCTTTTTGTATTACTTAAGTGTCCTGATAACTGTTGGAAAACGTTTATTAGAGCTTGCTTACACATGAGCAAGCACCTGACACTTAAGAGCAACAACTTGAGTCAGTAAATCTGATAAATGATATGCCTTTTTTAATCTAAAACCCCACAACTTAAAACAAGTGGTGAGCATGATGATTTTTCCAAACACACTAGCTTTGAACTTTGAAATGTTATTTTCATGGCTTTGATAAATACTCTTAGAATGGCTTTGGATGTTCAGCCTGGAAATATTAAGGTGATAGGTTATGTGATTTAAAAGGCTTGTCTCCATGTGCACAGCAAAGCCCTGAGGCACAGCAGCAGGCGGGGGAATGCTGGTAACCTTGTCAGAGAAATAAGCCCCCTGACCTGGCTCTTGCCAGGGCTGTCACTGGAGATCATCAGCCCTCAGGAATCTGGGTGACACTTGAGTAAATGGAGGTCAGCTTGCAGACTGGGAAGGGGGTAGACACAGGTAAGAATGTTTTGTGATTGTACATGGCTCAGAATGGGATGCTTAGGGGAGGGAGCAAGGCTGATGAAAGAAAGGATGACAGTGATTTTGTGGGGAATGAATAACCATGGGAAAAATAGAGGAGCAAAAGGATAAAGTGAGCTGGCTGTGTGTAAGCAGGTGGCTGGTCAGTATGTTTGTCTGGCCATGCCCTGTTCTCACCAGCACAGTCTCATTAAACTCTAATTGTTTAAGGGTAAGGGGCTTCATACTGTGTGTGCCTGTGGGGGTCTCAGTGCCAGCAGCTCGAGTCTGACCGTGGGTCACGAGGGCCCGTGTGCTGGGTCGGGTGAGGGTGTGCGTGCCGGAGTGTGGTTGCTGAGGACTGTGCAGCAGGACTAGCCAGGCAGTAAGAGACTCGGGAATGGCTATGAAGTCCCGGGAGAACATGTGTGCATGTACATGAGACAACTGGTGGAGCTGGCGAGGGGGGGAGTCCAGGCCAAGTTCTATGGAGACTCTGGGATCTGGCCAAGCCCCCCATTTGTGCACGTTTGTGCATGAAGTAACCAAAGGCCTACAGCTCTGGGGACCAGCTGGGTAGACAGTCCAAGGCCAGATTCTAGGATCTGTAGTCAGTGTCTGCATGTTTGTGAGGGGGTCTGAGTACCAGAATGTGGAGTGGGGCCTCAGGGGCTTGTGTGCCGTGTGCTGGCAGCTGGGCAGACTGAGGGTGAGGGGATAGCTGTTAGGGAAACCGAGAGCAAGCCCAAGGCCAGTTACAGGGGCTGGTTATATTCTCTGTGTGTGTGTGTGTGTGTGTGTGTGTGTGCGCGCGCACATGTGTACATGTTCTCCTAATGGACTTTTACCCTGACCAGAAAGGAACCAGGAGGAGGATGTTGGTGCTGCCTGTGTTTACCAAAGTGCTGAGTTTGCACTGACCTCTGTGGCCAGATGTGTGTGTGCGCTGTGCATGTGTTTTTGTGTGTGCCTATGGGGGAATGTGTGCTCAGCCTTGCTACTGGACTGGACCTTAGGACAGGGAGTTGGAGCTGTAGCACCTCTGTTGGGCTGCTGGATTTGGCAGCTACTAATAAAGGGATATAGGTCTGAGAAGAGATGCTGAGGCTCTTTGAAAAATCTTTCCTTACTAAAACTCAAACTGAACATCTGAGGTCATCTACTTCAGGAGATACTGATTCCAGTTTTCAAATGTCCTGTGCTGATGAAATGCATAAGAGAAATTGCAGTATAAGGGAAAATAATTACAGTGTAAAGACTTACAGGTACTGGGGCTTACAGAAAGTCAGAAGTCTGAGATTACACCATTTATAACTAACTTTGAACATATATAACTTAGAAGATGAAACTTGATTTAAAATACAACTTCTAAGTAGGCATATGGTGTAGGGCAACAACATTGTTCCCCCTCTAGACCTCTACTAAGTGGATTTTCAGACTGTTAATTAAATCTTTTTGGTAGCATATTGTAATTTATTTATTATTGTTGAACTTTGTTTTGAGAAAATTTAGGCAAATTCAGGGTCCTAGGTCTGACCTTGAAGCCTTTTCCACACATGTGTACCCTAAAGCAAAATGCATACAAGCAGCATGTAATTAAGTTCCTGGGATAGTTCTCTCTTTTGATTTAGTGGAGGTTGCAAATTATATTAAGCCTGTAATAAGTTTGTCTATAATGACGTAAAAAAATTCATCTGAATAAAAGCCATCATTCATAAAACCTTCTAGATACTTGAACTGTTATTTAGTAATACTGTCTAAACTTATGTAAGTTGACAGTTTTTTAAAAAAATACTTTGAATTCTCTCAGCCACATATTTGGCTGGAGGAAATAGCTACCAGTCAAAAAAAATCAAAACAGCCCTAATGCAAAAAAAACCCAGGAAAAGTGGAAAGATACTTAAAGCAATTCTGTGAATAAATGTTTGATGCTCTTGTACTCTATGGAGCTTCAGATACTTCACTGCGAGGCTGTTTCAAAATGTCACAGGCAGTGTGTAAATAGGGTGCTAGTATATTCAGCCATATTCATGTACCCAGTACAGATAAACTTGTCACTTTTTTAATTTATTTTGTTTTTAATATGAGGTCAGACCTCTGAAGAAGCTCATATTAGGCATTTGGCATCATTCTAAGGTCTCATCTGTTTTAAAGCAACTGATGTAGGGGAAAAATGAGGAATGGTTTGCTTCATGTGTACATACTGCTAAAAAATCAGAATGACTTGTGCTATTTGGGGAATGGTATGCAGCCTAGTAGCAGAAGACTGATGTAACACAGTAGAAAAGAGAGTTAAAGGTCTCTGATATCTTAATGTGGAATAAGTTAATGCAATATATAAAAACTAAGGGGGTTACTGAATCTGGAAAGAATGATTTAATTTAAGATATGTAGGTTGGAATGCCTGCCTCACAAAGATGGAAGGAAGCATCCTCTGCTGAACTTAAGATAAAAGAATTTAGACTGAGTTTTTGAAACTAAAAGTGCCTCATCTTTAGTATAAGTAAAGAAAAAAAAACACCAACAGATATTAATTTCAGCAGAGGAGTCTTTTGGAAAGAACGTGTTATGCAAACCAGGTTTCCAAGGAGTCTAGACAAAACAGACTTTAAGACCTGATATGCAAAATGATTCATGTTCTAGTGCAATTACAGGGTGGGGTGTGGGGGGGAATGTATTATCAATAAACCTAGTGTAAAGGATTATTCATCTTTGAAAAAATCTTTTTGTGAGGGTTTAGGAAGATTGACAGTCAGCCTTGTGTGGCACCAGTGTATTGGAAATAGGCTTTTTTAGTTCAGATGAACTGTAATGTTCTGGATCTGACCATTGAATATGGGTCAGATCTTTGAGAGCTGTGGGAAGGTCTGAGTTCTCAGCTACAGTGGACTGATAAAATAATTCTTGTGTCTGATTTTGGATTTTGTTTGTTTGCTGAGGATCATAATGAGCACATGTCCTTTCAGTCTTTGTAGATTCTTCCACTGTGGATACACTGAGCTTTTCATTTGTGTTTTGTTTCCTAGCTCACTTAGCAGGTGACTTCCTGAGATGTCTCCTGCTCATCATTGGCAATTGAATATTGTGGCTCCATTATAGGATTACATCTTTGATTCAGAAGTCATTAGCTTCATCCTCTTTGACCACTAAATATGGAAATAAATGTTTTCCATTTTATGCTCTGTAAGCTTCTACAAGATACAACGTGACTTCTAAAGCATGTTAGTATTTAATAATAATAAAAATGGGTAGTTCCCTTACCTGAATACTTAGATAAGGACTTTTTTTTTTTTGTCTGTGTAATGTCTGCTTACTGACTAGTCACTTTAAAATGCAAAACACTGGGGTATGGGAACAATTGTCTGCAATAATTCTGGATTCTGTTTCATGATAATATTTTCTCTTCTACTTGTTAACATAGTTGCATGCCTATTCCTGCCTTCACTGATCTTATAAAGCTATTGGTTTTTTCCTATTCTTGCTTGCCAAAAAGTCTTAAGCCAAATTAGTTGATGAAAATGTCTCTATTCTGCTGATGCTGAGTCAGAAGTGTTTATTTAAAGATGATGAATTTAGTAATCATCAAACCATGTTTAAATCATCAGGAATGCTAATTATAGATAGTCTAACCTATATTTCTGAAGTTCTTAATGACTGGAAGCCCAAATCCTTCTTGCTTAAGTTAATAAATGCATTGGTTTCAGTTGGAAATGGTGACTATAATGCACGAAAGATAAAGGTAGTAATTATCAAGATGAAAACATGAAACTTGTTTCCCACGAAATAGAGAAGAGAGAAGACGAATGAGGTTCTGTTTTTCCATGCTCTTTAGGGTAAGAAAGGAATAAAATCTTTTGAGATTCTTTTAAGCTGTATATATAATTTTGACTATTTTGTATTGATGATTTCCTGTGTTTTGGTATATTTTGAATATTATTCTGCCTTTTAAGTGTTTTTTTTTCCTTAATTCTCATGTCTTCTGTTGTCGTTTTTATTAGCTAATATTTGAGGATCATACTGTTGATTATGGCTAGCACATGTGTTTGAGAGTCAGTCTGAGAAAGAAAACAAGTCTTCCATTACAGCTTTACAATTTATTCAACACTTTATTTCCAGTAAGTATTTATAGTGCTAGTATCCATCAATAGATAGAGGGGCTTTCCATTAAAAGCTGATTCTGTGATGCAGCTGTTTTAGAGAAGAATGAAAAATTGTCTTCTGTGCATAGACAGGGAGACAATTATTGAGCTTGAGTCTAAATTGCCATAATTTAATTTTTGTCCATTACCTCTGATGAGGAAATATACAGATTGTTGTGCCTGCCCTTTTTTTAATCTGGAAATTCCATTTTCTTAATGATTGTGAAATGTAATGACATTGTAATGGTCCTGCATGCTGATGTGAAGTGGCACTATTTTACTGAAAATAGAAGCCTCTTATATTTTCAGAGACCGAAATACCATTGTTTCTGGTTTTGCTTTTAAAATGGATGGAAAACTGGGTACTACTTAGTAAGAATCTATGAAAAAAGGAAAGAAGATGAGATAATTTTAATGTCTGACTAATTTAGGTGAAGAATCTGTCCATAATTGTACATTACCTGCTTTCAGAAACTAATCACCAGTTCCAGAGAAAAGTCCTGTTTAGTTACAATCAGTTAAAAAATGATTTAGTGCAGCTTCCTAATATGGTATTGTTTGAACTTAGTGGACTCTTACATGTTATGCTAACTGGTGATAAATAAAATTAATGCAGAGTAGGCAAGTACAATTACTCTTGCTTGAGTTACTGTTAGTATGTCTGTATTCAGGGTGTTTATGAATGTTGTTTCATCAAATTTTAAATAGAAATAATGACTTTGATGGGCTCTACTAGTACAAAACAAGACATTAAGTGCTCTTTATTTTTCAAAGTGTAATGTAAAAAAAAATACATATTTCACTATAGACAAGATGGTTGTGTTTTAGAGGCTGGGAGAATTATTGCTTCTATGACTTTATTTTTTTCAGTATAAGATTACAGTGGCTTCAGGAGAAATGGTATAGATGGCATGTGAGATCAAATAATGCTAAATTTACAAAATTGATATTTCTTACAAATGCTGTGGGAAATTCTGTGCTGTTAATGAGGTTAGATTCAATAAGGCACTATTGCTGATGAAGGGCAGACTTACTCAATTGCCATGGATTACATTATATGCATTGCTAAACCTCTCCTTTCTGCACTAACCTACTCCTCCCAATTTAGTTTTATATGGAGGCATATAAAGGTAAGACTACCTTAAGATGTTTCAAGTTTCTGAAAGCTTTGGGAAAGAAATAGTTGTGACTCCCCTGAAAAGAATGTGTTTTATCAGAGGTTTTCTTTAAATCCTCTCCAAGACTCAAGCATCAAATATACACACGTTTTCTGATACCAAGTGTGAGCCTTCTCATTTAGTGCTGAGAAGAAAATAGGATTTTTATCTTGATGATGGGAAAAACCCAAGTCTCAGCACCTATTATCTAATTCTCTTCAGTGAGTTCCTGTTGTGTCAAATTACCCATGGTTTGTTGTTTTGTTTTGCTTTTTTTCTTTTTTTCTGTGACCTGAATCTCTCAAAACTTTGTGACAGCAGGGGATTGTCACCTCATTAAACTTGTGTATGGCTTCAGAGCCAGGACAGTCAGTGTTTGAGAACAAATGAGTCTGAGCATCAGAAGAATGTTTTGTGCCTGTGTAGAGTCCCAGTTCATAACTGCCAAGTTTAGGCAACTGCTTATCTTTGGGCTATTCTTAACCTCAGCAAACATGTATTGCGAACATTTCCAGCATGTCTCTAACCTTGCTGTTAGAGTTCAGTCTAGAGTACAACTTAAAAAAAACAACAGAAAAGGAAAATTCCATCATAACTTTGTGACCATCAAATTATTGGAACAGTAGAAATGTCAGTCCTTAACTGTTAGAAGCTATAGAAAGACATTTGGTGTGTTTACACTCGGCAGTCATTGCAGACAAGGGTGCTTGAGATTCAAAAAGTAACTGGCTCTTAATAGACTTCAAAAATGCTTAAAATTGTAGTTACGCAATACAGACGTTTTGAGAATAATGTTAAATGGGATGATGTAAGGTTAAGGTATGTCTCCAGTTCACTTACACAGTCTTAACATTTCATGTAACCCGCTTGCTTTGCTTTTCTCTCACATGTAGACAGAGGCCACATTGATTTCTACAGCTGTAATGTTTCTGTTCTCCTTTTCTTGCTGTATTTTGCTTTTGAATTTTAGAAGTGACTGTAGAGAGCTGTACCCACTGAGCTACCAATTAAATACATATCTTTGGGCTTTAACAAACTGCTAATGATGGCTTAATTCAGGCAACATTCATCTAAACACTTGGACTGAAACAGTGGTTCAGAGTGATAAATTTTGAAGGAAACAATCCCAAGATACGCAGATGATGAACTTTCTGGAAGTGGTCATTTAAGTATTACAGAACAGCACCAAAGCATAAAAACATGCCTATAAATCGGCATGAGTTTTTATAACACGAAGTTAAGACCAAAGTATTCTAATTTTTGCCTGCCTTTTAAATATTTTTTTTTATAATACGTATATATGTATGCACATATATGTATTACAGCTGTGGCATTTTTAAAATGGATTCTACTGGGCATTAATGTTTTGTAGCAGTCTCTTGGGGTACTCATTTAGATAGCATCTCTCTTGTCAGTTTGGATATGGCCTTCATTCAATGCTGTCTGCACCCTGGATCATGACATCGTACCTAATTACAACAGAATTATTTGTGACCATTGTTTTTAAATATGTAATTGGATCTAATTCACGTGATCTGGTAATACAGTTACTGTGAGTTCTTGAGGTTTTGGGGTGCTACAGAGCTAGAACCTAGTCGTATTACATTTCCAAGGCAAGAGAGTGGAGTTTCATCTGGGACATAAAACCTGTTGCCTTCTGCGTGACTGATGTTTTGGTTGTCTTTTCACTATTATTTTTCACTTTGATACTCTCCCTTCTCCCCCTGCCCCAGTTCAAATGTAATTTGAGCATTTATGAAAAGGTTCCATGTACTGAGTTTCTTGGTGTCTTCAGCTGCTGCCTTAATTACCCTTGCCAGCAGAAGTCTGAGAGAATGGGACTTTCCTCCTTAAAAACATCCAGGAGGGAGGAGAGTTATACTTTTTATTTTTGACATACTAAAGGTTACTGCTGTTGGAGACTTAAGATTCTGGTTTGATCTCCAGCCAGGAGTGCAGAAATCAATAGGTGAAGTAATTTTTAAAATATAGCTTAATATAAGGTATGTTCTGAGGAGTTGCCTGCTGTACTTTTCTAACTGTAGTTTTGACGAGCCATACTATTTTCCTGGTTCTCATATCCTAGAGATGTAATATTTTGGAAACTGATTGCTGGTTCTTCCAATACTCTGTTCTTTCCCTTTCTGCTGTTTCAAGAAATAACTTGTGGTGTTTTAATTGAGAGTAGGGGATCACAAATGTGTGGCCTTTGCTGATCTGATTTGCAAGGTCTATATGAAGTTTGCACCATTTTTGGTTACTGCTCTTCAGCATTCCTAAGGTCTAGTCTTTTAGATGGCATCTTCCAACTTAAGGTGGTCTGTCAGGATAGTGTTTATGAGCTTAGAGCTCTGTATGTTCTTGTTTAATTACTTCAGAAGGCAACCTGATGTAATTTTGAAGCTCGACTGTATTTAATGGAGGTTAGACTAAATGAAAGCCAAAGGACCCTTCCAGTCTAATTTTTTCTATAATTTTGTAACACCTGGATCATACTTAAGTTGTTTAGAACTCTTACATTTTAGCTACTTTTTTTGATTGCTTTTTTCTTTTTATTGGACCTGCTGTGTTATTATTTGTTCCCATATGTTGAAGGTAGAAACTTTCAATTCTCTAACTTGTAGAACCTATAGCAAAAGACATTTTGTCAATTAAGAATACTTGCCCTTCAGTATTCTTCCTGTGCATCCTGCCCAAGGTCAATTTGAAGAGATTTTTCTCATGCAGAAAACTCACTGCCTGCTTCACTTTTGTGTGAAGCACTTTCTACTTGAGAAAAAGTAAGATGATTCGGTGAAATAATTGAATAAAACATTGCTTTGATAATTAGGAGTGTAAATATGGGTTTGATCAGATAACTCGTGGAGTCTACGTGCAGTATTGAAACTTCCATAGTAGACAAAACTCCAGGTTGGCACAGTAACAAAAGATTCAGACTCTTTGTGTCAAATCCTGTTATGACAGTTGATTAAATACTAAATTTGGAAGGATAGGTTGCATAAAGTACCTGTTTTTCATTGAGTTCACAATCTTGCAGGCACATCTGTTTCTGCAAAATACTGTGTTCCAGTACATGTGTAGGTAAGCCAGCGAGGAGGAAGGTGAGGTGGAGGTGGAGGTGGAGGAGTGCAAAAAAAGTCAAGGCTTAATCCTTTTTTTTTGTGTGTGTGATTACCTTTGCCACTTCTTCAATCACTTGAGTTTCTGAGCATATGGATTTTCAGAAGTGAGTTGGAGTGATTGTTTGAGGTGAACCCAGATCTTTTTTAATGATGTCTTGTCTTACAAGCTTTCACACTGCAGGGCTAAGAAAACTAACAATTGTTTCCATTAATGCTTGACCTGGCAATGTGTATGTTCTGCCTTTTCAGAGGGAAGGCCAGCGTTACTAACAAAACAGTGCTGACATCACTTTTATACTAGTGATGCTTTTGGCAGTTGAAGAGCAAGTCTTTGCCATGTTGGCTTCTGCTCTGTTAAAACAAACAAACAAAAAAAAACAAGGAAGGGAAAAAACAAAAAACAATTCCTTCAAGTGTTTATGTGTTCATAAAAAGGAAAAACATTGAGTTGCATATTCACCCGCACTGAAAATGGTTGCACGGTGGAGTACACTCTCTTTAAACTTCACATTTTTCATAAAGAAACATTTTAAAAAACCAAACAAACATAAAGTCTGATTTTTAAGAGTATATTCTAGCAGCCAGAGGTCTTGGAAATTAAGACTCTAAAATCTTTGCGTTCTAATATGCCACCTCACTTGCATGCCCTGGGTACACACACTTGTGTGTGTTTTCTTAAGCTAGGTTCAGCAAGAGATTGTTTCTATTGGTATTCCTGGGAATAGTGGCAGGATTTGAGCGCACAGCATCTCACTGATTTAGTATTTGCTCAAAGGTAACTGCCAGCGAGCAAAGATGGACTGGGTTGGAGGTGAGAGTGCCAATGACCCTTTGGCAGCTTCAGCTAAAACAACTGTTTGGGTTGGTTTTATTTCCTGTCATATACTGCGAGGCTGGCCCAGAGGATCAGAGTCTTTTCTCAATAAAGCTGCAATGCTTGTGGGCATGTGTATGTTGAGGACTGGTTAGTGAGCTTCTACCAAAAGGAAGGAGTAAATTTAGGGGAGTTTTCAGGAAGACTAGAGGGAATCTAGTAATCCAATTAATATAATTAATATGAGGATTACTTTAGTTTGAGAAGTTACATTAGTTTTATAGTGGGAAAAAGAGTACTGTCAATGCAGTGTTTTGAAATTAATAAGAGATAATTCTCTTATACATTATGCCTCTGTGAATTGAAATTATCTTTTTTTTTTTTCTTTCTCATCAAGTGTGGTTTTTCTGGTGTGACACCAGTATCTTGCTACCTTTGGCTTTTTTGTTGATGAGAGAGGGGAGAGAGCACATTGCTTTAGCTTAACTTATTGGCAAGCATGGTGTACTGCAGCCTCTCTGCTGTGTTCTGCAGGTTACCTCTCCCAAGAAAAATATGGTGTGCTCACAGTCTGATTTAGATCAGTGTCTCTTTTTGCCTCTATTCACAAGCAGGCTCCAGCAATCAAAGCTGGGCTGGCTTCCTGTATGTGGAGCACCAGGGAGATTTGTCTGGGCTTCCCTGCACATACACAGCCTTAAATATTTACTCAGAGGGAAAAACCAACACAGGTTTTGGCCCCAAGCTCATTTTAGACCTAAAAGTAGTGAATGACTCTGAGGGATGCCCTGGGGAAAAGTCTGATGTCAGGGTTGAGAGGCACCCTGTTTTTTGGGGCAGTGAGTGACAGGAGATGCTGGTGATAACATGTCCCAGGGCAAAGGTTCCCTTTTGCACGTTTTGGTAGGACTCTGTCCCTGTGAGCTTCCCCGTGCCACATTCTTTATGCAGTGACTCTGTAGTAAAAGAAAACTACTAGGTGGGGATATATAAAGTGGTTGGAGGTGTGTGGCCCAGGCCTATGGGGATGCATAGCAGCTGGGGACAGGTGTGTCTGGCAAGTCCTGGTTTCCCATATTTGGGCTGTGCTCCACCGTCATCCAAGAACCCGCTTTTCACTGTCAGTCGGCTTTTATCTGCTTCGATGCTCTTATTTATGTACCCAGCCTCTGTGTACAAACGAGATACTTTTGTGTCTGTGCTTGTAGCCATTATCTGTGTGAATGCAGGCTAAATCACCCTGTCGCCCCTCCGTTTTCAGGGAGATAAAACCTTTTTCTGTCGGAAGGAAGGAGAGGGACCGTGTACCACTGCACCCCGCCGTTATTCGCCTCCCGAAGTGTTCGTGTATTACCTGCGGCGGGTGTGCGCTGTCTCTCGGGAGGGATCCTCCGCGGGGCCCTGCAGCGGCCGGGCCCACAGCGCTCCCTGACGGCCGCACCGGGGCAGTGCCGCCTTCCCGCGGCTGGGCGGGCTGTCCCCGCGGCTCGGCGCCCTCGGGAGGGATCTTCCCCCGCTCTTCCCAAACTCGTACCCGTGGGGCGAGTGGGCGGGGGCGAGCATCGCCGCAGGGCACGGCGCAGCGAGGCGGCGGGAGCCGCGGGTGCCGGCGGCGTCCCCTCGGAGGGGCCGAGCGTTGCCGGAGCGGCCGGCAGGTGTCGCGGCGGAGCCACCGCCGCCTGTCCCTCCGTCCCTGCCCGGCGCTGGGAGCGGCCGCGCTGTCCTGGAATAACCGGGTCCGGTGGCGCGCGGACCTCCGGGGATCGGCCTCTGCTGCTCTGGATTTTGCCGAGTTAATGTAAACTGCGTAAATAACTCGTGTCTGCAAGTCGGAAACGCAGCTGAATCCGCATCTGACCAAGCTAACAGTAGTTAAGGTTAGTGGGAAAGCGGGTTAGGGGAAGGGACAGTGATGCCCCACAGGGATGCAGATTCTGATGGCATACGACAGGCATGAAATGGTACTCAGTAAGTTAGGCAGAGCTTTCCAGTGACCTTATATATGGATTTCCTGGGAGGATGGAGTTGATGGAAGTAACTAATTGCATTGAGGTTGCTTTTGCGTTATGTATCATAGTGACTATTTCACCTTCTTATAGGTTGATTCTGCAGAGTCCCGGTCTGGTGTTTCTTATTTAAATTTCACCTCTATTCAGCTTTCAACTTAAAAGTTGTTTCGAGGTAGACTTTTGTGGAGAAGTTGTCACCAGGGGCTTGCCTGACCTCTGCAAGGGCTAGAGGAGCCCACAGACCCCAAAAAGAGGGAAGCATCAAAAAGAAGAAAAGGCAGAAAAAGCTTCAAAGCTACCAGGGCTGGGTGATATTCAACTGAGTCTGCAGTGTCAGCAGTGTGGTGTATTGGAATAGAGTTTGTTCAGGTATGGTACTCTCAAGGCATCCTTAATTATTGTTGTGGATGAATAACTCCCAAATTGTATGAAGCTTGGAAGAAGAATAGTGAATGGTCTGTACTTGTATTTACACTTTATTTTTCTTGTTTGAGTCCTCAGCTAATAAACAAGGGAGGCTTTTCTGTCTTAGTGTGACTTTAACAGATAATTCCACATATAAGGAGCCCTCCAGGGGCAGGGTTGGTGGTGATCACGTTAAGCCTTCTGCAGTGAGACTGGAGACTTTCTGGTTATGCAAGCATTGTGTACTTTTAATTCCTGTTTTTGTGCACAGCGTGCTGTATGGGAAGTTTAAAAATCTGTGTGACGTCTCTGGTTTTCCTCAAGCATTTTATACCTGGTCAAAGGATGGCTTCTTGTTGTTGTTTTTGGGAGTTTTGTTTGGTTTGGCTTTTTGTGTTATGCATTTTTTAAAGCTGCATTGCTATTTTAGGTGCCTGTTTGTAGTGCTGATGTCAGTGGCAGCTTCCTCTTGCTCAAAGTTGGTGCAAAAGTAAAATAAAACCAGAAAAATTGTTTCATGCATTTAGAGGAATGTTTATTGCAAAAATGGATAACTTGTGGTTTATAGTTGTTGTATGGAAATTAGTGTTTTGTAGGTGGGTGAACTATTATATAATAGGGACCTTGAAGGAAAAAGCAGCCACTTAACTGTTGAAGGGAGTCTCAAATCAGCATAAGTAATCACTTGCTTTAAAACCCAAAATGTGGAATACCTTTTAATTCTGATAGAAACTTCCTTTTATGCATGAGTGGCAATTTGAGACTGAAAGTTATCTAGTTTTCTCTTAATACATGTTGGTGAGAAAATAATTGTGACAAATGCTAAAACAGTTAAGATGATAATGTTTCAGTTTCTTTTGGTACTTTTTGCTGTGCAATTGAACAAAGGTTCAGATCCTTAAAAATCATAATGCAAGTATTCTTCTTTAGAGCAATGGGAGCTGCTAGATATTGAGGACTCTTTTCGAGTTAAAATAAATGTAAAAATAGCTATAGTGGTTTTAAGGTTAGTCTGTGCAGTTTAGGATAATATGTAATGATTTTTCCTCTTTTTTTTTTCTTTACCTTGTTATTTCTGGCTTTCCTAAAGGTGTCATATTGATCTTTTTGTGTGTGCTGTGGATCTCAGCTTTCCTTACAGTGTGATGTGCTAGAAGACTCTTTTTCTGCGTTCTCTACAGAGACAGCTGTAGCTCAGATGAATTATGCATGCTTGATATCCATTGCCTTCACCCGCTACCCATCTCTACCCATCATCTTATGCTTCCCCCACGCTTGGAATGTCATTGCCAACTGCGTCTTCTGGGAACAGGGGAAAGGGGAACACCTGGCAGGTTTACTATGTGCCAGTTTACTGAACCAAAGGGAACAGTACCAGAAAGGACAGATAAAAGAATATAGGAGAGGTGGAAAAGGAGAAATGGATGGGCTCGGAAGCCAGAACGAAGCACAGGAACAGAAAAGGTGCTACTACACTTCCCTGTAAGGCTCTTAGTTTGAGTAACCTTATGAAGTCAGAATACCAGTAGGTGCTGTGCCTAATAGACTTTAGCTACTAGAATTCTCTTAGTCCACTGAATTGATTTTGGTTTTCTCTGTGTGTGTGCTTCGTTCTATGAGCTTCCTTTTTAGAGTTTGGATTATGCTGGCCACTGAAAAATCTGCTTTATACGAGGGAAAGATATTTGTAAAGGCCAGCCTTAGTTCAGGATGCTCCTTCTTCTGGGCTGCTTCTCTGATTAGTAGATGAAAGGCAGAGACCCCTGGGTGTACTGTCCTCTAGACATCTAACCTTGCCTATGCTAAAGTGAGCTTTGAGAAATACTGCTTGATATTCAATATGTGAATTATTTTCAGTAAACTTGCAAGCAGACCTCTTTTTTAACTGTGCACTTATCTTGAAGGGTGCCTTTGAATGGACCAGACACAGTTCCATCTGACAAATCCATGACTCAAGTAATACTTTTTGAATAAAATAATTGGATAATGCTGTTATCTGTGTCTATACCTCTTTGCTTCTTGGCACAAGTGATTCAGTCACTTCTTGAGTAACCCTAAAGTAACAGGTTTAATGTTAACTGTACTTGCTGTTGTGTATCTCTTAATATGTATGATAACTTTGATTATAATTTTACCTTTTTCCCCCTCTTTTCTGCTGTCCTTTCTGCCTGCCTGCTTATCTTCTTTGGAATGTTGTTCTTCATCTTCTGTTCTGATAAACTACTGACACAGGTAAATATCAGTTTATTTGTATCTGTGTTTACCGAGCATGCCCTCTACTTGGCAGTGTGCAATGAATCTTGAGTCAGACATGCCACTTAGCTGTAGACTGGGAAAGGGAAATCCTACTGCCATGATGCATTTCTTTAGAAAAGTTAATTACCCAGGAATATTTATTTCCTTATCTGCTTTTCTTATTCTTCCCTTTCCTTTAACAACAATAAAATATCCCGACAGAAAATAACAACAGAATTTCTTATTTGCTTTTTGGTGGTAGCATGTCCTGCCTGGTGTTTCTTGGAAGACTTTATGCTGATAGTGGAATTGGCACGTGTGTGTAAGGAACAGCAAAGCAGCCTAGAATGAAAAATGTTTATACATTCTCACTCTTCCCACTTTGCCAGTCGCTCTGTTCTGCCTTCACTTTTATATTATTTACATGGTGTAGCAGGTGGTAATACTTGGTTTTCCATCAGATGCAGTGTGAAGGAGAAGGCAAGAATATGTGGGCAGGATGAATTAGAGAACCTGTTAGTTGGAGCCCCTTGTAAAATACAGTAGTGGAGTATGTGTAATGGAGTGAGGGGAAAAGAATGTTATTCAACTTGTTAATTGTGTTTATGCCTTTTATTAAAACATGGGAAGTCCAGCCTCTGTCAATGGAAAGCCTGTTGCTGTGAAAGCCTGAGCTTTCACTGAGATTATAAGTAATCCAAAGATTACTTATATCTTTGGACTTAAATCAGTATGTATGTACCAGTAAAAATCACTGCAAATGTTTAATGGGATATTGAACTGTTGACTGAAGGAGAAAGTAATAAACTTTGATTTTTATTTTGTTTTTAATTTTTTTTTTTTCCAAGTTCCTTGGAAATAAGAACTCTTGGTTCTTTTAACTTGATAAACTGATATTCAGAAGCCAGAAATACAGAGAGTTTTTGGAATACATTTAGAACTCATCATCCTTACCACTTCTGGTGCATTTTTCAGTGAACAATATGAAGTGTTATCCATTACTCATCATCATCATCATGGCCAGTCTTCGCGAATGAAGATTTGGGAAAGGTCTCTGCCCACGTTTGTTACAAGCGCGCTGGTGATACAGGGCTTTGCAAATGCGGGTAAGGCCTTCGAGCCTGCGCAATGGATTTTTTAGGTGAAACACAGCGTGCACTGAACTGAGCCCACCCTTTAATCCTGAGGTTCATCTGCTGGGGCCGAGCAAGCTTGGACGGTGGCAGCGAGGTCCTCAGGATGTAGGTTCGTTTAGAGTGACCTTCTCTTAGATGGATGGCCTTACAGGACTGAACGAGCTCCATCTGCCTGGGTTTAGAGTTGTCCTTCTCTCCTATGTGTTCCGGGGCTCCCTTCTCATCTCCCACGATGGCACTGTCCACACAGGCAAAGCTCCCATTCTCTTGCTCCTTTCCGCGCCCGGGGCCAGGCTGGGCCTGCGCCGCCGCGAAGGACGTGTTCTGGGGCCAGCCTGGGTATCCATTACTAACTACAGCTGAAATGCACATAGGTCAGTAAACTGGCTTTGTGTCTGTCCGTCTGTCCTCCCTGTTCAAAATGCCTGTGCTTCAAAGAGAACCAAAAATAGCAGTGTGTTGTTTGCAGTTCACATGGGAGTGCTGCAGTCTTAAAAAATCCTCAGGCTTGTGGTGACCAAATCACGTGTGATTGTGGAAAGATGGATATAGGCTGGGTTTTTGCTTTGGATGGCGTTTAACTGACTACACTGAAGGGCAGTGGTCCTGCTGGTTAAACCAAGGGCTGCTGCTTCTGCAGTGCTCCTGGCAGGAGAACTCCGTCAGTGGCAACACTTTTCTGCATGACTGCAAGAGACAGGACAGCACATTTCAGGGCTTTATGCATCATTTTGGGATTAGTTACCCTAGCATTGTCACCATAACCCTTTCCAGAGGGGTAAGGTGAACCACATAAAGATCTTGTCTAATGTAACTGATTTATTTGTGGTACTTTATGTTAAAGCATTTCTTTAGCACACTGTATTTGGAGCATGAACAAGGAGAGAGTCATCATAGGCTGGATGGTTTTGCTCATGTACACAGAGAAGGGAGATTGAGTTTGAAACTCTTATTTTTTTCCCCTTTTTTTCTTCCAAAAGCTGTCATCATAGGACAGTAATATCATAGCATTGGGTTATCAATGGAAGTGTTGGTCTGCCAAGGGAAACTGCAGGGCTTTGGCAGCTGCTTGCTGTAGATTTAGTTTTTTAATTCTTCCCTTCCTATATTTCTCCTTCTTTTCCAGAAAAGTATGGCATTTAGAGAAATGCTCTTTCTGGTTTTTTTGATGTTGTATTAAATGTACCAAAAAATAACATCTGCTGGTACCTTTCTTTTGTGTATTTTTAGCCCGTAATTCCTTTATCCTCTTCACTCCCTCATGCAGTTCCTGACCCTTCTCTTTTTAATGCTTTGCTCTCCTTGCTGTTTGGCTTGTCCTAACTACTTATTTTTCCTGTTCCTTCCCTGCTTCCACTTGCCTTTTTATTTCTATTTTTTGCTTCTTACTCTTTTGTCTTTCTTTAGTCCACTGACGTGCTTTTCTAGTTTCCAAATCTGTAGTTTGATGGTTTTCCTATGGTTCTGTTATTTAATATTTAATTTCATTATAAATACATTTCCCAGTCTCATTAATAACAGTACATATAAAAATAATCTCTATTCCACTGAGATACACTCTTCCAAACCCTTATTTTGGTCTCTCAAATAACCTTCATACCTTTTTCACTCACCCGATTAGAGCAATTAAATTCAAGAAAGTCACTGATAATTACTGGCTCTGGAACTGAAGTCCCAATTTTTGGTTTAAGAGGGACATTTTAGCACATCTGCAATGTTGTCACATTCTGTGCTCCTGACTGATAAGAGAAGAAATGAAAATACAATCAGAAGGTCTCTGAAGAAAATGCTGTGTCAGAGGCTGCTAATTTCAGAATTGCTGGCTGTTGTTACATAGCCAGATAAGAAAATTGAAGGTGGTGACTTTCAGTCTTCTGAAATAAACATTGGCAAACACAAATCAATTTAGAAGAATACCAAAATAGATACAGGATAAGAGTTAAATGTTCACAGTAACTATAATGAAGTATAGGACTAGTGCTGTCTTCCAATGCCTGCTAAAGGAGCTAATGCTTAATATTAGGATATTGTTGACACTCAAACTAATGTAGCCTAATCAGTCCTGATGAGCCACTGATGGGACTCATTACAGGAAAAGAATTGTATGGTATCAGTGTCTCAGTAGCAAGGTATTTAGTTTGGCACCTGTGGTGTTATTTAGTTGATGCTGTTTTCCTCTCAAACCTCTGTAAGCACTTAAGTAGGTTTCACAGCACCGTGGAACTTATCTGTATGTGAACAGATAACACAGAACACTAATCAGACCCTGAAGTTTCACTTTCAGCAGCAAATTACACCTTTCTTTCTTCGGATGTTTGGCACTTGCCTTGTGCTGCTCCTGAGAGGTCCTGGCGTGGTCCAGGAGCCGAATGCTTGGGCCTGGTGGAGTGGCCTTCTCTTTTGAAGCAAAGTATTCCTGGAGGGCTTCATTCTGGTTTACCCATCAGAGAATCACTTTTTTAGCTAGATCTTGCCTTGCAGGGTGTTTGGCCTTATTGAAGAAGAGAAGCAGGATGACAAAGCATTGCTCCTCCTTCCATGGGAAAATATGTGATATGGTAGAGAAAAACCCAGCATCTCTGGTCTCTGCAGTTTGCTTTAGAGCATTGAAGGTCATGTTATAACTGCTGTGCTTGCAATACCAAAAGGGGTTGGTTACTCCTTTATGAATTCATGCTTGTGTAGTGGCTCAGAGGTGATGTTCTACTTGCCTCCTTTTTGAAAGAGGCTGACTTCTTAAAAATAAGACAGCAGCCTTATGGCTCCCAAAGCTTTTTTGGCGTGAGCTTCTGCTTGAGTACAGGCTGCTCTCTGGAATCTGAAAGGAAGGAAAATCTGTGGGAAGAGAGCTGTAGAGTTAAAAATTCTTCCTATTTTGATAATGGTTAGAACTACATTGTTCTAAATCTTTAATTTACTCCTTTAATATGGATGTCACCAAATGCCCAAGGAATGTCTGCTGTAATTTAGTCTCATAAAGTTCCAGTATTACTGAGGAAGAATATCCAAGAATAGCTATAACTGGTTTCTATTAGCTCACACCTACTGATGGATCTCAATTTGGAGGTTTGGGCAGGCCAGAGATTTATTCTGCAGTTGTCCTGTGAAGGTTTTGGATGACCTTTCTCAATAGGAAGCTTTGAGTCTTGCTTCCTGCTGCATTTGTCTGTTGAAATTTAGTTACCCTTAAGTGGGGGGCTCCATTTCATGGATCATGTGACAGGCAACTTCATAGTATTCTCAAGTTTTCTCTTGTATGCTTAAGTTAAAAAACACCAATACCACCAAAGACATGTTTCAGGAGGCAGGGTTCTTTCCCTTCCAGTCTGGCTGAATGCCTGCAAATCCTTCATCATTAGGTTTGTACTCTGCTGATGTAACATGCACAGTAGATTGACAATCTCTTGCAGCAAAAAATGCTGAGCTGCTGTTACTGTGCTGTGCTAGTTCATGTTCATCAGGCTCCTCTTAATCAGAGATTCTGCTGGTTTGTGTTTCATAGGTGCTACAGTGAAGGAAAGGAGTACTTGCTTTAGATTAAGATAACATAGCATAGCCATGGTAAAGAGATGCCTTATGTGTAGAAGTGGAGGAGATACTAGGCTTGTCTCCTGTAGGCTTAATCTGATTTTAGTCATTGCCACAGTACAAAAAGCAGTAACCAGTAACTATTCTAATTGATAATATGTATTCAGTACCAATGCCCTTAATTACTTCTTCCTCCTCCTCCATATATTTTACTCAGTTTTTTTAACATGTTTTGTTGTCCCTGTACTAACATAGTTCCACAGCTTGAATATGCTTTGACATTGTCTGTTCTTCTGTATGATTAAATGATAGAAGTTCGGTGACTTCCAGTTAGTGGAATGTAAAGAACTCTCTTGCAGATGGCTTACTGTGGTTCATGGAGAAGACTGACTCCTGTAGCTGCTCCTTCATGCTTGTGCTGGTTTCCAGGTGTTCCTATTGTGTGTTCCTAAATCAGGACTGCTTTTGAGATTCAAATTCGTATCTCCTTAGAAGCCAGGGTGGTTTATGCTTTATATGTGATAATTTGAAAACTGTCTCTTCCCTGGGTAATTAACTCAGAATTTAACAACCAGAGTTTTAAAAAGTCCTCAGAACTATGTGACCGGAGTAATTTCTTTAAAGGAAAACAAATGGACCAGTTTTTGGAAGAAAATTATCTTGGGTCATTAAACACTAAGTTATTCCTTTTTGTGCAGGAACTCCTCAAGCTGCTGGTTGCTGACACGTAGGAGGATACTGTAGGAAGGTTGCATTTATCTGCCTGCCTTGCTGGGTTCTCACCTAAACATCTGCCTCTGGCCATGCCTGGTAGTGGCTCCCAGGCTAAATGGGTGTTTCAGATCCAGTAAGGTCTTCCCTGTATGTGTTTCTTCATCTTTCACATAGGGAGGATTTGCTTTTCGGCAGCATATATAGGGGTGCCAAGATGAAAATAAAAATTGAGTGTAAATTAACAGACTAAATATGTGCAATTGTAATGCTTATTATCATTGTGTAACTGAAAGCCATACCTTTTATATCACTTGGTGATGACTCGGATGTTCAATTAGTATGTTAGTAACTAAACCTTTTTTAAATTGTTTAATGACAGACTGAAAACTATCTTCTCTAACTGCATTTCATTACATATGTTCAAAATATGAAGATAACAAAAGTACAGCAGTGATTTTTGCTGCTTGCATTTGGAAATACTTCCCAATTTGTTGTCCACCTTCTTGTCTTTCACTTCACTGCTTTGGTTTTCATTGTAGTGCAGATGTCTTTCTACAGCTTTTTGTGCTTTTTAACTTTTTTTGTTGTCAAAACTATTTCCTTTGACAAGCCAGCATGCATTGCTTCATTGAGTGGTTCTAATAAATATTTTCTGAAGTCAGATTTATTTTTTGCATGCTGTCATTGACTAGCAGCCTTGCAAACCCCTGTGCCAAAGCACTGCATAAAGATGGATTTAAGATAGGAGGGTGGAGGGTAACAAAGCATTAAAAAAAACCCTGTAGGTTAGGATGCAAATGGTATATGGGACATCGCCGGTAACAGTAAGTGCTGTAACTTGATATAAAGGTTTATTTGTTATATTTGTAAAATAGTAGTCTTGGAGGCTGTGCTGTAATCATGAAACAAAATCTTGGAAATCTTAAGTCCTGGTGACTTATGTGAATTTTGGATAACTATTTTAGAAATTCTTTAACCCTTAAATATCTTAAGGATTGCATGTTTGGAACTTTAAAGTTTCCAGAAGAGTTGAATGTCTGGTATGTTTTCTGCTTTATCAGGCACTTGTATGCACATCAGAATTTTAAATTCTTAGTTTGTTGCATCACATCAAAATTGACATTGTTACCATAGAGTGTTTTATGTCTGTAGTCTAAAGGTTGTCTTGCTGCTTTTTCTTATGGTGAAGTCTGCATTATTCAGACTGTCTCTGAAGTCCTCTGTAGAATGTGGAAAATGAGCCTACTAAATGTTTACCCATGAAGGTATGGCAGCTCACTCAGCGATGTGTGACACACTGAGGAATTCAGGCTGAAGTGCTACACTTCATTCAGACTGATGTAAATGATAAATTCTGCTGGCTGAATGCCAGATTCATTAACTTACAGTTTAGCTCTTAACTTGGGCTGTTGCATTTTTTTAATTTTTTTTTTTTTTAAATCAAAACTGTCAAGGAGTACCACAAATTAAGAATCTTGAAATATGCTCCTCCTTCCCCTTTGGGCATAAGAGCTATGGGTGGGAGAGAACCTAGGTACCCTGATGCTATCATGCATGAAATCTTGTTTTTTGTTTCATTAAATGTTAAAATTTACCCATATATGACATTCTAATGTACCTGGAGTGATAATTCATCTGTGTGCAATCTGTCACTTTATATAAGAACCAGGGTGGTTCAGGACAAAGGAAAGCATAGCTTGATGCTGAATTCTTGAATGTGGCAGGAGAAGAATGAAGATCCTTGTACTTCAGGTATTTTTCAGTTGCAGCTAGAGGCTATTTTTCAAAGCAGTAAAAATGTTCAATCGCTTAGTTAATCCAGTAGGCTTACAATATCTTTGTGGTTTTTATTGCCTGTAAGTTGTTGACTTACACATAACTGAGTAATCCTTTTAATTACTTGAATGCACTGTAACGAGCTTTGTCAAATTTATGGGAAATGCTTATGAGAAAAATCATGTAGTTATTGGAATAGCTGCCTCTGAAGCAGTCGTGTTTAAAAATTATTTTGTTTTCAGTCTGGTAACTGACTAAAAATCAGTTTGCTGATTTTCAAATCATTTTCTGTTTTTTGTTAAGGTGGTGAGTGAAACTGATAAGACTCCTCTGGGGTACAAACCTCCCCAAGTAAAAAAGTGATGAATTTCAATCAGGTGCTTTTAGATCAGTGGTATAGAAACTATTTTACTTGACATAGCTAGAGAAGTAGCATCAAATGAAGCCTGTGAGTGTTGCCTTACTGTAATGTTGTCACCCGAATTGGGGCTGATGCATGAGGAAAAGTGATTAGTGTTACCAGAGATGAAGCATTTTCTTTGTGGGCCTAACAGTGAACTTGCTCCTTTACTGAATATATTCAGCTGCTTGATTATGCAGTTCTGAATCATATATGCATGGCTGTGTGTATGTATATGTGTGTGTGTGTATGTATGTATGTATATATATTTGCTTTTCCCTTTCAAACTGATTCTGACATGGCTTCTTTTAATAAGCAGATCAAGATACAAGGATTTTAGCATAAACTCATGAGATGCAAATAGAACTATTTATGTGTGTGTGGATGTAATCCGATAGTACAGTTATTAATCTTTCCTAAGTTTTATTCAGTGCTTAGATTTGTGCCCCTTAAGAAATTGCTTTCCTCTCAATGTAATCTAACACTTAATGAACTTTCTGGTAGAAATCTGGATTTGAATCAGAGGAGCATTGGAGCTGAGGGATGTATTAGTCAGATGTACATAACTTACTGGACTGTGTTTTTAACTCTCATGACACAGCTGCTAGCGTGATGGAGCTCCTGTTCAAAGGACATCTTGCAATAGGAAAGGAGAAAGTAAAGGCTGTCTACAGGAAAGGTTAACATCACTGCTTTCATCCCTTTTCCACTCCAACATACTTCAAAGTGTACTCATTGTTTCAGGCATCCTGGAAAACACCTGTGACCAGTGCACGTACTGTATGTGCAGTAGTTACTGAGAAGGATTGTCCTTTTAGCTGATGTAACGGTTCAGCTTTACAGAGGGGAATACAGACAATAGAGAGGGCTAGAAGCATGTTAAAGAGGGTTAGGAGAATGGCAGCTTAAAATCTGAAGCCAATCAGCTTTGTTGCCGCAGTTCTGTGTGATACAGACTTAGCTGACCGTGACTGCTACAAGTCAGCTGTGTACTTTATAGAATGTCCAAGGGAAGCTGTAGCATATGTTATATGTAAGACAGTGTAACCAGTAGGATTCTTAAGGAATTATTATTGTACTGAGTCTCTGACTCTAGAAGGATGTGTAAGGATGCCACTGAAATTAAAATTTCTGTCTTGGTTCGGCTTTCTGTAATTGGTTTTGAGCATTCTTCTAGTCAGCTTGATGCTTCAGCTCTTTAAAATAAGCAAGACTCCTGGCTATAAGTAATATGTCATTTTGAATATTGAAGTTATTCAATAGTACTGGGATCAGTTGGTTAGAGCATGGTGCTAATCACACCAAGGGCTTGGCTTTGATCCCCTTATGGGCCATTCACTTAAGAGTTGGACTTGACAATCCTTCTGGGTCCCTTCCAACTCAGAATATTCTGTGACAGTCTTAATAGTTGTTGATTGCTACTATTGTTGATCCTTTTGTTCCTTACTTATTTTTCCTTGAAGCCTGATGAGCCTCTCTCTTTTAGATGTGGTTATACCATGTAAATCTCCAAGTTTTCAAGATTTGCCCTGCTTTCAGAGTAAGCATCCCTCTTTTAGGGCCATTATATCTGTCTACCTCTTCTCCAACTACTCCACAGAGTGGCCCCACCTCCGTGGCTTTTCAGTGGGAGCTAGAGGAGAACGCTAAAACGAGCCCTGCTTGTTATCCGTTCCCATGCTGTGCTGAGAGGTGCACTTGATGTAATGAGAGAAACATTTATGGCAAAATGTAGCTTGTCTGTTTCAATCTCCTTGCTGTGTCTTAAAAGGAACATTCTGAGCGTACAAGGCTCTGGGAAGAAGAAGTTTAGAAATATTCTGCCCTGCTTCACAGTTAGTACATCTGATGCCCTGTTCAAATTATCTGAATTGCCTCTAGGCTTTGGGAATGGGGAACTAATCTCACTACACCCCTCATTCTCAAGGGAAAAAAAAAATGCATTTTTTTCTTTTGTTCATTTCCTCACTACTGCCTAAACAAAATATTCCCTGTTTGCCGTGGTAGACTTGTTGGTTCTAATAAGTAGAGTTGATTTTACCCCTCCCTTCTTCCCCCAAACCAGACTCCTTTCTTTTTTATTGTGTAATACCTGCTTCCCTTGCCATCAGTTACCACTGCACTGCCTTGGCATGGTGGAACAGAAATGCAGATAAGTAGTATATGGCCATGCTGTGAGCCAGCTGACAGAGGGCAGGTTTGGATTAGATATTACAAAGAAATTCTTTGTTGTGAGAATGGTGAGACACTGGCACAGGAGGTCCAGAGAAGCTGTAGATTCCTGGAAGTGTTTAGGACCAGACTGGGAGGGGCCCTGAGCAACCTGCACTAGTGTAGGGTGTCCCCTGCCCATGGTGGGGGGTTTGAACTAGATGATCTTTAAGGTCCCTTCCAACCCAAACCATTCTATGATTCTATGAACTTGTTTGACCCTTCCATTTGGTTTCTTTCCAATATGGTCTTACAAGGCAAACCTACTTGAGGAGACACATCTGGCATGACTTTAGCAGTCAGCAGTAAGTCCAAGTAACATTTGCTAGGTTTGATTTCTGGTTTTGCCTTTGCATTTTTGTGGTTGCGGTCTGATGAGAAGAGTGTAACATCAGTGCCCATGCACTTTTGTGTGGCAGGGCTTCCTGCGCACGTGCTGCAAACAGCTGGCTACTTCCGTAGTGAGGGGTTATCTCCTGGTCTCCAGCTTGCCTGTAGAGTAGGAAAGTGAATCTTGTTTGATTCTCTACAATGTACTGTGGGCAGTCAATTTTTCTTCACACTGAAAAGCATTTAACATGGTAGAGGAAGGAATATGTTTAGGTTGAAGCAATGTTATAATGGTACCTACGCATATAGGCTGATAGTTGCATGGTATGGAGTTACTATAATGCACCAAAACCTCCTTATGGTGATCTGTTTCTGTGAGGAAGAAAATGAAATAGTTGATAGATTTTTGGCTTGATACATGATGAGTTGCTATCTTTTTCTGGTCTGCAGAAGACTAACTAGATGCATGTCTCAAACTGTCATCACGGGTTCTTTTTAAAATAGCAGTCAGGGATAGGATTTGCCTGTGTAAAATTTTTTCTGGCAAACAGGGTACTGTCAATTTTGTGTCTAATTGGAACTGCCATTAAGCCCTAGAACTTTAATTTGAGAAGCAGTACAACTTAAGCTGCCTTTCTCTAAGCAGAATTAGCTACCTGTAGTGATTAACATGTGCTTCAGAAAAAGCAGGAGCAGGCTGAATCAGCTTCAGAGTTGGTGAATTTGGCACTGCTGAAAGAAGATGCATTTGTTTGAGATTTGAAAACATAATCATGAAGATTTTAATCTCTTTTGATGCTTTATGTAACAGAACACCATGTGATCTCGGGATCTATGGTGTCGTCACTGTTCGCCCTTCTTGTTTTTCTTGATCATAACCAACCACTATTAAACTCAGCAAACTTTGAATTGAAGCAAGTGGATAATCTTTAACAGGCAAGGCTTTGCAATTCTTGAAAGTGCTGCAGAGTTCAGGACTTGTGGTTAATAGTGGAATGCTAATGCTGATCTTATGGCCACAAAGGACTGAGAGGTATTTCTTCCGACCCTCTGTCTGGGGGAAACTAATCAGCAGGTACTAAATAGATGCCTCAATGAAAGTGACATTTCTCCAGAAACAAGGTCCTGAACAAATAACCATGAAAGTGTTATTCTTGGAGCTGGAACAGCATCTGAAGAGGTATTTATATAAAGTTTTTAATATGTAGATGCTTGATTTATTTGTTTTCTCTTTTTTTCTTTTTTAATGGTTCCTTTAACTATTTTGTTGTCCAAGTACTTAAAAATGCTTCTTCTAAATCAAAGTGCTTGGCACTTGTTAGACCTGTTTCAAGCTAGGAATATCATACTGGTTGAGAGTACTGTCATGCAGAGTTGATTACTTATTCAGTGAAAATCTACATGTCTTGAAATATTTACTGCAGAATTTAAAATCATCCATATTATAAAATGTTTGCCATTACAGTACTTTTCTTTTTTCAAAAAAATGTTGTTCCAATTATTCCAAATCTTAAGTGATGTAATACTAAACCAAAAATGGGAATTTTAATAGGGTTCGTAACTTAGTTGATAATAAGTTTATATTAATTCAAATACTTTTTCATACATAATATACACTATCTTCTGTACTGTCACATGGTTAAAGAGAATTTTAGTTAATCAGTCTTGTTAAATGTTTGGAGAGGCATTGAAATACAGCTTAGTCTTATGCAAGTTTCATTTATTAATCTCCTTTTCCATATAAATAGTGAAATATGAAATGCATGTTTTTGATGTGGTTCCTTTTTAGTGTTTAAAGTAAATACCAAGTAACTTGGTGAATCAGAAGAATTATTTTACTGAGTTAAAAATACATGACAGTGTGGGGGGGAATTGCCTTGACTCTTCATGTTGCAGAGTTGTTTTTCTGTGTATAGAAGGCAAATACCCATCTGTGGGAGGAAGCATGGAGTTTCTGATCTCTAAACTTCTGATCTCTAAACTGGTGCTTTTGTTATGGCACACCCTTTAAATCCAACCCCCTTGATTCTATATAAATTTTGACAAATATCAACTAGTACATATATTTAACTTGACATTTTTGTCATGTTATGTTTGTGGTATTGCCTGTGGAGAATAGCTTTTCTCTCTGAATGGTGCCTCTTCAAAGAATATAAAATTATACATTGAAAACCTTTTTCTAAAAGCTCAATTTTAATTTTTTCAGTAATCAGTAGTTTCTGAAAACATGCTTGAACTTTTAAATGGACATTGAAAATTATACTAAATTAATCTGAATGTGTAAGGAACCAGTCTAACAGAAATATTCTGTAGTAGCAATTGATATGTGATGGCAACAGGTATGTTATGAATGAGCAGCATGTGTATGCAGCAGTGACTGGTGTCATCATATATTACTGAACAAGAAAGGTAGTACTGAGAAGATTGTTTCCTACCATGAACCAAGTTATTCCATAAAATGTGTAATGAAAAAAATATGGTGGAGTAGATGTGTGATTTTCATTAATCTTTCTGCATTTTATTAAAAGGTTTTGCTGTAACTGACTTTTTTACTGATACACCTAGGAGCGTGTTGTGTCACCTCTAGTCATAAACCAAAGTCTGCATCTGTTAACATTATACAGAAAATGTTTACAATTTTTCCTGTAGTCTTATTCAGCAAGCTACTTTCTATTCTCATTTGCTTTTGTTTCCTCTAGCTTCTCTTGCAGAGATGCTGCTTTTCCCTTTGTTGTTTTTCTGTGGGTTACAGTTGGCTGGCTGTCACGTCACCATTGCAAATGAAGGTTTAACCTCTCTGGCAGCTGTTCCTGGCTAATATTGTATACGGTTCTATGTTTTCTCCCAAAACTGACCCTGCTGAATGCATGGATCAAATACAAAGAAGCATTTACCATTTTCTGGTTAGATGCAGAATTTGAGAGAGAGCATGCAGTTGTGTGTCGCTCTCTGGAGGAAAGAGGAGCACTTAGAAAAGGGATCCCTAATGTCTATGTGCTATTGGAGAGCTGTCTAGCACTAGGCAGCTGGAAATGGGGATATCAAGGGATAGAAAACCCACTATATTTATGAACTAATTGTTCTTACTGTTTTTAAAAGACAGGCTTTAATTCATCATTAGGCAAATATTAAATAGTTTTACTCCAATGTGAAAAAATAAAAGTCTGACAACCCAACCCCTGAAACCTATTTAAAGGTAATTTTTCACTCAAGTCACATCTCGATCCTTCCAATGACTTAAAGGATCCTTTCAAGTACCTTGACTTCTTTTCAGTCTATAACTAAAAGTCCCCAACCCTAATCTCGAAATCGGCTCAGTGCTTCTTTTTTACCCGCTGCAGTTTATCAACAACTTGTTTTAAATGCTGAATTCTTCAGAAATGGGGCTGAAAAACAGGTTTGGGCAAACTAATTCGAGGCAGGAGCCTATCTGAGTTGCAGCAGGGCTACCCTGTGACTCAAACATTCACTTGTAAATATTTTTGTTTATAGTTGTCATGACTGCTTGTACTTGAGCTGCTGATTGATGTTGCTGTTCACCTGGCCAGGGCCTCTAGCAATTACCAGTAGCTGGAAAGAGTCAGAGAGGAATTCCCCTGTTCTGTACCTGGATGGGAGGTTGCCTAGAGTGGGTTTTAGAAGAGATGACTTGTCCTCTGTGCTTGATAGGACACTGCAGCAGTCATTCCCTGGCTGCATTGGCAGAGCTGGAAGAGGGGCTTTAAATCCTGTATCACAGCAAGGATTTTCTCTCCTTCCCATGTCTTGACAGGGTGTCACAGCTCATGGTGTTGATGCTGTAGAAGAATGGCCACTGGGCTAACACCCTTTGTGAGAATGAGGAAACATACTTGGGAGCTGTTTTGGACTCCCATGCATTACTAAGTGGGTTACTCATCTCTGACTTCTGATACTGGAGTCGTTTGGGTTTTGTTTTTGTGGGGATTGGGTTTTGTTTTAAATTTTTTTAAGCCACAGAGGTTTAGGGTGTCATTGTAATGTCAGTGGTTTCTGGAGGATGAAGTAATTGTTTTTCAGAAGTGATACATACCTGGCATAATATATATGTGAGCTTTGGACCTTGTTTTGTACAAAAGACCCTTGGAACATCTATTGAAACATTTTAGGTGGGTATCCACCAGAAAACAGGCATCTGCAGTTTTAGGGAGCAGACAAGACTGCTTCATAAACAGGGTGCCACTCATAAATTTAGTCGTCTCTGCATAATGACAGTTACCCAGATACTGATTAGGTATGGAATAATATGCTGTAATCTTTCCTTTGCAATGTGTATTAAAAGATTAAGAGTATGTTTTCTGCTGTTTGCAGAATGTCTGCCTCAAGGGTGGCTAAATGTGCATGGTGTCTGCCCCTCGTGGCCACCATGGATCCAACAGTCTCAAGTACTTGCTGCTTATAAGCTCGAAGTTGCTGTCCTGTGGAAAATGAGAGCTTCTTACTGCCTGAGGTTCCTTTAGAGGATCAGTAGGGTTACTGAGGAAGGCTGAATCACACTTGAAGGAGAAACAGGCCGTCAGGATATTCGGGCTTTATGTAGATGACCTGGACCAATGCCAACTATTCACAGTTTCTGGCCTAGAAGGTTCTCCAGGGGCATGTTCAAAATATGCTGAGCCAGCATATCTGCGTTCTGTTCTTTTTGGTTTGCAGTGTGGCAGGGTTACAAGAACAAAGTGTTGTGCTAAAGTAGGTAATACATCTCTAAAGCCAGGTCAAATTAAAATTTCGATCTGGTTGTCTTTAGGTAATTTTTAAGTTTTTAAGCACACCTCATTTCACAGTCTTACATATTTTCCCAGGTATCTTGCGTTCTATTTCAAATCAATATTGCTTTACCATTTATTCCTTCAGCAAGGAGAGTGTAAATGGTATTTATATAGAGATACTGTATTGGGATTTCTGCGGTTGTGAGTCAGCAGGATTTGTGTCTCTTGATTTACTGAAGCTATGCCTGGATTAAGAAGCCTGTGAGTGCTTTTGCACTCCAGAGTCGAGCTTTACCTGTCTTTCAGTGCCATATAGAGTTGAAGCATAGGCATTCATCGAATTCCTCTCATATCCTTGTTTTCACAGGAAAGGGGGTGGAGGAAGGTACAGGTTAGGCAGGAAATCATCCAACAAATGCTCGATTTGGTGGCTGATAAAGGGGAACAAGACTGGGATAAACTGCACTGTGCAATAAATCAGGTCACATTCTTACGTGTTTCTGGAAATTCTCCCCCTGCTTCCTGACTGGTGATTGGTTGGAGGTACATGGGGTTTGATTTCTATAAATTAAAATCTCCATTCAGATATAAAAATACCTTTAAATACACTACAGTGAATTCAACCTGTTAAAGTGCAGTTCTGCTTTGGTGGAACAGCAGGTCTTGAATTTTTCTTATTTTTTTTTTAGGTGGTCACCAAATGATAAACTGTGTGTTGAGGCATAACTAGAGTAGATTATTTTGACCACTCAGAGATTAGGAAATATGGTATTACAAATTTTTGTAATATGCATGCATTAGAGCCAGAGGAGTTAATCTGAAAGTCGTTTGCTTAATTGTTCATTGATACTGCTGGTACCTGTCAAGCTACTTGCCACTGATTGCAGTGGGATTGAAATTGTGGGAATGTAAAAGGTCAATTGAATAGAGATCTGTTGTCTTATTGTATTTGCTAAAGAAGAAAAGTGGCATTGAACTCACAGCTTATCGTCTTCATTGTCCTACACGTGTTAACGAATTGCAGTGTTGGGAGTTTATTATTATTTAACAGGATGGGCTTAAAAATCGTTCTGCACAGCAGGGTGGTAATGAGCGATCTGCCACCTCACAAGCTGAGAAGGGGTCGACCTCCATCTGATCCCGAGGTGCTCATTTCCCACACGGAAGTCTTACTTTGTTTCGTTTCCTTACTTTTCTCTTCATCATTGGCTGTTTTTACTTATTTCAGTAAAAGCTGGGGTAGGGCACTTCGTTCCAAACTTCCTGAAGACCATAGGACAATGCAGGTTAATTGCAGAGGTTTTGGTTTTGTTCCTAGCAACTTTGAGTTGGCTTCTAGTGTGATAGGTTTCTGGTGTGGGAAATACAGGCATAATTTTAAGTGTTGCACTGAAAAATGACCATCAAAGGGCAAATGATATTCAGTGAGAAGTGTAAGCCAGCTGTTAATGCCATATAAATACTTTTTTAATAAGCATGACTGAATTATTAGCCGATCCAAGATTTCCAATATAGTTTCAAGCGGAACAATTAGAAAAAGGTGAGGAGGTAGGAAAAGAGGAAGGAATGGATTCAATAGTTAAACAAAAAAGGCACACTGGGTGTAAGCTTTACGAGGGTCTGTGGATGGAGGAAATGGAGGGGCTTAAGGTCCTCCATCCCCCATTTCCACAGTTATCACCACTCAGTAAGACAGTATTTCCATTTCATGGAAATGTTCCAGTGGGGCTCTGGGATCCCACTGGGAGCCCCAGGATCTCACTGGGATCCACTGGGAGCACTGGGATCCAACTGGAACCTTCCAGAAGCTCCAGGATCCTCCAGAACCTCCAGGATCCTTTGGAAGCTCCAGGATCCCCCTGGGATCCCCCAGGATCCCTCTGGGAGCCTCCAGAAGCTCCAGGATCGCACCAGGACCCTCCAGAAAAGTCACTTTTCTGCAACCTTAAGGAAACAGAAGATATTAAGAATTTTAAAAATAATAGAAGGTGACCCTTCTCAGTTACAGGTTAATTTGACTAGTTTTTAATTTGATTACTAAATCTCACTATGTGCTATCGAGGTAGTCTGGGGTGGGTGGATGTCAGTCATTGTTCTGAAGTTCCTCCTGGGCTATTTATCCTTTTGGTCAGAGATGCCTTTTAATACAGAGAATTTCATCTTTCCAAACGCTCATCATGTCAATGTGCCAAACTCCTTCCTATACTTGCCATGTTCTTTTCTTATGTTAGCTGTAACTTGAAATGCTTCAGTGACTCTCTTTCCTCCCCTCCTCATTTAATTTTGGAGTATGTGCTTGAAAAATCTGTAGTACAATTACAACAAGTGGGATTAAATGCTACTGTAAGTGGTTTTTACCTTGAGGTGTTCTTCTTGCCTTTGAGAAAAGCATTACACTTGAAAAAGCTACACATGAGACTAGGGAATTGAACACACTTTATGAGTTAAATCTAAAATTATTTAAGCCTAATTTCACGCAAAGGAAAAATTAATTTCAGCTCCATGCTTTGGATAGTGAAACTTAGAGGTTGTAACATTTTATCACTTTTCTATATATACTGATTTATGACACTAAGCATCTTTTCCCCTTCCATACTGGGACAGGGTCAGCATGCAGAATGATACTGTATGCAGCTCTCTGGAGAAAAGAAAATCAATTGCTGGCTCAGATGTCTCACTTAAAACTTTCAGGATGCTAACATGGTTGGTTGATTTCTTCCTTTGCGGTTCTTGGTCAAGGGCACTTGAGAGGATACTGAGGAGGGCTTTCACTCTTAATGAAGTTAAATATTTTTCACTTACTCATTTTAAGGTTGAATCTCAAATTAGGGAAGCCTGTGCTTCCCAAGCTACATGTTACTGAAAATGTATAGCTCTGTTAAATTTAAGTGGAGTAGCATCTGGATGTAATTTCAGGTTTTGAGTTATGATAGACCTCAGTTGACTCTGTGGGGAGACTTTAAAACTCAATGGATATACATAGAACAGGGTCCTTCATCTCAGCTGCATTGCTAGACGGTTATCTGTGGATGATCTTAGGAAGGGGGATGCCATATATCCCTCTCCAAGCATCCAGATTGCTTTAAGATGGCTCATATTTCCTTGCAGAGTTCTCTCTGACCAGTAAAGAGTGGATCCTCTTTGTTTGGCTACATCCAGGTACTTGATATGGACCCAATGTTTTGTTTTGTCAGCATTTGAATTGGAAGAATCACAGTAATTCTCATTAAAAACAACTGAGGTTGACTTAGCAATTAGTTGCCTGTCAAAGAGAAAGAGGATATCCTCAAAGGAACCAGTAAGAACCGCTCCTTGTTTGTCTTTTGATCTTACATGGTTATCTTCTTGCTTTAAATGCAGCCTTCTGTCTCTTGTGCAGAGCTCACAGCATGATACTTCTGTGTATGCACTGTGATTAGAGATGCTGTCAGGTTATTTCCAGAGCCCCACTAGGGCGTATGTATTCTTTCCACTAAATATTTATTTAGTTATGCTTGCACATCTGGAAAAAAAAAAAAAAAAAAAATATTTATTTAGTTATGCTTGCACATCTGGAAAAAAAAAAAAAAAGAAATTATAGCACTTCATTTCACTAGTGTCTTGCATAGTTTTCCCTTTTATCTGTTTTTTTTTAATCGAACTAACCCCAAATTTCTAGCAAACTAATAAACTGAATTATAGATGCAAATAACTTTACTGTAAGGGAGGAAAAACACACATTTAGGAAAACTGATAGAGTAATATCTCATAGCAAGAGCTTCTTCAATTTAGAAGTATGTAAATTGAAATTTGCAGAATTCAGTCTAGAAATGAAATATATGTTAGCCTTTGGAGCTGAGCAGTAAGTTCCCAAAGGTTTGCTTTCTTTAAATCAAGATCTTATCTAAAGATTTGGGACTGGAAAAGGAAGTTGGCTGAGATTCTGTGATCTTTATTTAGACTATCTGACGTGATGGGCTTGTGGGGGCGTGTTTTTTTGATGGTGGTTTTCCTTTTCTTTCTTTTTTCTTTTTTTTTTCCCCCCCTTAGTCTGCTAAAACATATATATATATATATATGTGACTGACCGTGGGGAAAAAATTTCCCTGGACAGCTTCTCTGGTTATATGCCTTTACTGAGATGAAGAAAAAAAATTATGGCCTATTGAAATAAATAAACATTTAGTCCTTGATGTCAACTGCAGCCAGAGTTTCCTCGGTTGGTTATTAGCTTGGAGCAATTTTGTATAAATTGGATATTGGCGGAGGTGCGGGGGGAGGAAGGTGTCTGTCAATACACAGAGTTTTGAATTTATGAATTTTAAGGGAGAATAATACTCTGCCATTTATTCACCATTTTTAGATGCCAAGTGAAATGCACAGTCAGATGGAATCTAATCACTGTAGCCTTTTCTTGAGGAAAAAGCAGATTTTAATTTTAACCTCTTCGGTACTTGTTATTCTGTAGTTGGAAGTCCACAGCCTGTCTGTCTATAGCATAAGATGAAAGTGTACTGTGACAGAAATTGCTGTTTTCTGATATGGTTTCTGGTGTGATGTCTTTTTGTAACATAATTAAAAGACAAGATTTATTTTAAGTTCAGGAGATGCTTGTCGAGGACTTTTAATGTTATAATCTGAAGGGAGCATACTTTGACAAGATACTTGAAAGATATTTTTTTAAGTGAAAGAGTATTTTAACACACACAGAAATATGCCAAATCAGACTTGCATAGAGACAGAATGATTCTGTGCTGCAGCTTACCTTATTAAGTGCTTAAGATGAAAAGCACTTTTCTCAAGTGCTAAGCAGGAATAAATTGAGACAAGAGGAAATTATTTGGTGGGAGAAACAGTTTTTAAGAACTGAAACACTACAAAAGGTGACGCCTACTAAAAAGTCCTTGATTACCTTATATGGAGGATCAAAGATGCTGGTGAGATACTTCTTTGCTATATTGTAGTCTCCCCTGCTGGTTTCTCAGTAACCCATCTCGATCTTCTATTACTTTATGCAGTTTGTGAACACCTGGGGTGCTCCATAGACATGCAGGCTTCCAAAGTCTGTGATCCTGTGTGAGTGGACTCAACAAACCGCCTTCGTTGCATATCCAGGGCTAACGGGCATAAATTTGTCTAGCTAAGTGCAAACCCAGAGCGGCTTTACAGAAATGGGGAATTCTGCAGCCCTTCTCACCTCTGCTCCCAGGAATGTAAGCTTTTGCAGGAGTCTAATATCTTCTATTATCTGTTAATGAGGTGTTAAAAGAGGTGGTTAGAAGGTTTTGAGTCACAGTAGACATCTTGACGCCCTTCTAATGTGAAATGGAGTTTGGAGGACTATTTTCCTTAAATCTTCCATATGCTGTTTTATTTAATAAATGAGATATTTTTAAAAAGCAACATGAACCCCCCAACCTTTAAATATGCAGTTCAGTCTCTGTCCTTGTCAGGCAGATAACGTGGTGTTGAAATGAGAACGTCGGAGATAGTGGTGCTCTCCCCTCCTCCCCAGAAACTCACCCCCGTTTAGGGGATGAAAGTAATTAATGTCGTGGGGTTTTTTATTTCCTAGATGATCCGAGCGCTTAGACCTTTCTCAGCCCTAAAGGGACACTTATGGTTTGCTTTTTTACTGAGTGGGCAAAGCAGAACGTGCATATTAATATGCAGTCCTACTTACGCAGCTGATAGCTTTCTGTTGAATCACAACTCTGCTTGTAGGCATCTAAAAATAAATGACAGCTTTTGCTAAAAGCCCACTGAAGTTAATGGAACACGGTTACTGAGTTTAGTGGGAATTTGATTTAGGATCATATCTGTTATCTCTTTTTCGTGAAGATTAATATAGATTAAAGAGGGCGGTGTTATTTATTGTTAATTTAGTCTGAGAATTCTATAATTTTTCTGTATTAAATGGACTAATGGCATTCAATAACTATCAGTCATTATGGCAGCACCAACAATCATCTTAGAAAGCATGCATGACGTTATTTTTATATGTATAAATGAAACTACATACAAATGTCTGCTATCTGTCTTGCAACACCTGCAACAGGTGTTTGGAGGGTATGTCTGTTCAGACCTGTGAGTTTGCTGTCTTCAAGTTCTTTTATAAGAACCTGATTAGCAGTGATAGAACTTATTTATACCTACTCTGCCCCTGATTAAGAAGTTCCAGGGACAGAGATTGCCCCAGAGGCTGTGTCCAGCTGCAATATCGATAATTGTCCTGACTAACTGCCATGGGGAGTTATTCAAGACATTACTGATTTTCAAGCCCAACCCGTCATAAAACATTAATTTAGATCAAGTCTAAGACTGAAGCTAATACAGACTCCAGTACAGATTATGTGGTTCTGGATCTGTTTATCGAATGCCTTACTTGATCACTGAATACAATGAGTACTATGGTGTGTAGTAAGTAACCTCTGCAGAGGAAGCGGTTGAGTGAAGTGTTCATACAACACATGGTTACTGGTGTTTGTCTGTCAGGAGCTGGGAAGCTGGAGCCTGATGCACGTGTTCTGATGTGTTGCTTCCAGTTCACTCGCTGTTACATGTTTGTGAGTCAGTACAGACAAGGTTTTTTTCTAAAAAACTTCCTTTAATTTTCAGCCTGTTTCGTGCTATCTTGTGCAAGTTCCCCAGATATCCCATGAGTTGTGCCCTTGGAGGATGGGAACGCTATGTGGTAACAGAAAAGTGGCTATGAGGAACTCTTATTCTTAAATGTGACCTCCCTGTGGATAGGATTAGTTTGTACTACTCTGCTGGCATTATTGAATGAAAGAATAGTAGTCTAGGACAACATAAATAAACTAAGAAGGATGATGCAGATACGCAAATGCTAAATTTAGTTTTAAGATGATTACTCCGTGCCTCCTGGCTTTCCTGCTTCTCTGGGAGCAACACCTGTGATGTATGTGACTTGTAGCTCTTGGAGAAGTTTACTATAGAGAGTGGAAGAGGTTTTTGACTTTTTTTCTTTTTTTGCGCCTTTAAGTACTGTAATGACTCGATGAAAGTGCAGGTCTAGAAAATAGTGGTTTTATAGGTTGGGTGTTTCTTGTGGCAGTATTTTGTGTTGGCGTAGTTTAGCATTGGGTCTCTTTCTAAGCTATTACTGGTAGAGAGGATCACTTGAATGGGCAGTGGCTGTAGTTGCTGTGTTCCATGACATGAGAGCATAACATTTGTTGAGAAAAACACCAGTTAGGTGGGGGAAGAATATTTTCCTGAATTATTAATGCATGTGCTGCTGCAACTTTTAAGACTGTAAGTGCCGTTACGGTGCAATCTAAAGATAAGTGAAGAGGCATTTTCCCTGTTATATTGTAGAATAGTGTCAGCTGGCCTGCTAGAAATCCACAGGTTTGTGCCACTTTTTGTAGACGATCAGTGGCTGAAAATTTTTTTTCAGAAATAGTTTTATGGGCGCGTAAGGTGTGTGCAAGGGATAAAGGGGGATCCTCGGAGTCTGAAACAGTTTTACCTGCAGTGTGTGAGTATCCTGCCTTTACTGCCTCGCACGGACGAAGCGGGCAGAGCTGCCGGGTGTGGGGTTTGCTTTCCGAGGCTGAAGTTTGCGGATCTCGGGCCGAGGCTGCGGTTCGGGTCGCTGGATAAGCCGTGGGAGCCGGCACCAGGAATGTCCCGCTCTGGGTCTGTCCCCGGGTGCGGCGCTGCCGCGCGCCGAGAGGTGGCGGTGTCGGCGCGGCCACGGGCGGCCCCTCGGCGCGTCCCGCGCTCCCGCCAGGCCGTGCGGGGTTTCCCCGCCGCTCCTTGGCCCGATAATAATAATAACAATAATAATTATTATTAATTATTATTTATTATTTATTTTTAACTCCCCCTCCCCCGTTTCTGCGGGTGCAGGTCGGCACGGCGGGCGGCGCGCCGGCACCCGCCGCGCCAGGATTCGCGGGTGCGGGGGGACGGAGCCTCCTTCCCCCCCCCCCCAGGCCCCCCACGCGTGCGGGCCCGTCCCGCGGGGGCGCCGCCGGCTCGGGGAGGGGGGGCCGCGATAATAAGATGCGGTGGCGCGGGGCGGGGCCCGGGCGGTTCAGCCAATGGGAGGCGGAGCCGGCGCATAAATGATGGGGGGGGCCGGGATGCCCGGGTTTTGTGCTGCGCGGCGGAGCGCTGACCCCGCGCCCAGCCGGCCGAGCGCAGCCCCGCACGGCCCCGCAGGGTCCCGGCCCCGCCTCGCCCGGCGGAGCGGCCCCGCACGCACACACGCCGCCGGGAGGAGCGAGACCTGATTTTTTTTTTTTTCCCCGTGGAGCGTTTCTGGCCGCGGTCGCATGAATGCCCAATGTTGTAGACCGGTGGCAATGGATCTAGGAGTTTATCAACTAAGACACTTCTCGATTTCGTTCTTATCGTCCTTGCTGGGCACCGACAACTCGTCTCTGAGGCTCGACAGTAGGTAAATAAGTGTTGTGTCCGAGCGGCTGTGCCGGCGCGGCGGTGGCGGGGCAGGTGAGCGCCGGGCTGGCTCCTTTGTCCGGGGGAGCCGCAGCGGCGGGCACCGGGCGCCCGCCTCTCCCCCTGGAGGTGCTGCCCTCCCCGGCGCCCAGCGCTTCTGCCGCAGCCTGCAGTCGAGCTCCATCTTTGTGGACTGTTGGGGAACAAAATGTAGGGGTACTTGGTTTGGCTGCGGGCGGGGGGCTCGGGAGCTTCACAGGTTGCTTTGCTGCATTGGAGCATCCCGGTGAGGCGGCGGCAAGCCAGCGTGAGGATGACTTTCTCAGCCAACTGGCTACCAGTGCCCGCGTCTCTTGTCTCTTAAATAATTCAGACGCTGCTAATGTTTTTTTTTTTCTCTCTCTTTCTTTCTCTCTTGCAGCTCCTCTGGTGCAAGCGTAGTAGCTATCGACAACAAAATCGAGCAAGCGATGGTACGTACCGATGGGGGCATAAAACCTTGTTCGTGTTTGAAGCAGTAAACAATATGGGGATGCGGCGGGCGATGGTTAACCCGTGCGGGGACGCAGTTTGGTAGCGGGACCGGGGAGGGAAGGGGAGACACGGTTTTGGGTTCAGGGGCTTTTTTTTTTTTTTGCCTGCGTGTTGGTTTTTTTTTAATTTATTTTTAATTGATCAAAGGCTTCCTGCGGGGAGGAACGCGCACGTTTCTGTATCGATGCCGCGGAGGGAATGACGGCATTGCGCTTGGCTCCTGCCTTCCCAAGCGATTGATCGCGGCTCCATGCGGCGGCGGAGGGGCGCTGCTGGGGCAGAAAGCGGCGTGTGTTTGTGGGGTTTTACACCCCCAAAGAGGAGGCGTTCCGGGGCACTTTTCATTTTATTTTTTTAACTCTGCTCCAAGCGCAGGAGAGCGCAAGCCAAACGAGGGCATCCCCCTCGGGCTGTCTCCGGGGCATTCTCTGCTGTCATGCCCTTCTCCCGGCGGGCGGCACGGGCATCGCGGTGCCCGGAGCCGGCGGCTTTCCCTCGGGGCCGCCGCAGCCGCTACCCCGGCCCCCGCCCAGCGCCCGGCGCGGTGCCGGGGGCCCGGCCGCCCTTTGTTACTGGAGCGGTGCCTGGAGCCGCTCTCCCGGGAGCCTCTCCGGCTGTTGCTAGGCAAACTGCGAGCCTTTAACTCCCGGCTATAAATAACTCGGCCGCCCATTGGCCGCGCCGCGCCCTGACGTCATCCGCGGCCGCGCGCGGAAGGCGGGAGGGAGGGAAATGCGGCAACCTGTACCCAGAACTGGCTGCAGCCGGCGCGCGGGGGGCGGGGCCTGGAGCCGGGGGCGGGGCCTGGAGCCGGGGGGCGGGGCCTGCTGCTCTCCCCGGTCCGCACGTGTGTGACAGCCCGGGCCCTGCGAGGGACTGACCCGGCCCGGTGCCTTCGCTGGGATGCAGAGCTGGGGGCACACTGGCTCTCTGCAGAGGGGGATCCGTTGCATCTCTGGCTGGGCAGAGTGGGAGCCTGGGCCTGACACTGGGCTGCTTTCCTAATGCACCCACTCTCTTCTGCGTTTCAGGATCTGGTAAAGAGCCACTTGATGTACGCAGTAAGGGAGGAAGTGGAGGTCCTGAAAGAGCAAATCAAAGAGCTGATCGAGAAGAACTCACAGCTGGAGCAAGAAAATACTCTGCTAAAAACACTTGCCAGCCCAGAGCAGCTTGCCCAGTTCCAAGCACAGCTGCAGACTGGTTCTCCGCCTTCCTCTTCCCAGTCACAAGGGACAACACAACAGCCTGCTCAGCCGGCATCACAGGGTTCAGGGCCTTCAGCATAGCTCAAGATGTCGTTGCCATCGTGATTGCTGGCCTCTGGACTGCCCAGAGCAAGAAGGACTAGCAGGAATCTGCTACAGCCACCCTTCATCCATTTCAATGCATATTGCAACCCAGACTGGGGACTCCATGCCCTGCATACGTCAGGAGAGACTTCTTCCCCTTGTATTATGCACTTATCTGTCTCCCTCTTCCCTCCCTTACCCTTTTGGCTTGAAGGAGTCTTTGTTCTTAGATTGGTTGAATAAAATAAACTTCTTCCAGAGAATTAGCACAAGTACACTGGGGACTTGAGCAGCTTCTGCAAATGGCTGAGAAACGAAGCTGCATGCCTGAATTTTTTTGGTTTGTTTTTAAATCTTCCACTCATCCAGTGATACAGCTGATACAAAGTGCTTTTCAAGCTTGGAAACGTGAAGAAATGGACTGGAGTAAAAAGTGGTGGCTCAATCCCCTGTAGTGCATTGGGGTTCCAAAGTGTGGACTGGTGCATAGGATCTAAGAGGAAGAGGGAGAAAGGTAATTTCAGTGTTTAACACTTAATTGTCACCTGAAACCTTAAGTGCAAATATTTGCACCGTTTTCTGAAGCAGTGGACAGGTGCATAAAGCTGTATTATATATAGAAGACAGGTAGGTGACATACAGTTGTTGGGTCATAGGATAATTACAATGAAGGTTATTTGCCTACTGTATATTTGTGTATTTAGTGTAATTACTTTGTAAAATAGAAAACTGTAACTATTTAGGTTGTACAGATTGAAGTTTAGTTGTTTCATTGGCTGATCTGAAGAAGTTTGGAAAGTTGTTTTTTTTTTATGCTACATAAATAAGAATGCACCTACGCAACTGTTCAGAATTTGACGGATTTATGCTGTTTGTGTAACTTCTGAAGTTCCCTGGCTGCTGATTATCTTGAAGTAAATCATTGTTCATTGTAGTTTGGTTGAAGATGGGAAAAAACCACTCCAAAAATTATCAAGCCCTGCTAGCAATGAATTTAAAAGAAAAAATTGGATTTCCCAGTATGGATTTTTTGCATATGATGTGTATAGTAGTATGCATATGTTTTTGTGCATGTTCTCTACAGTTGTAACACGTCGATGTATTTAACTGTTGCACTTGTCAACTTTCAATAAAGCATACAATGTTGATAAATCACTGTTTGTATATTGTACTGGTGTTAACTGCAGTCACTTTCAACATGTTGCAATGCGGTTTTACATAAGAAGTGAGGTCAGGAGGCCAAAGCCGGGGTGCAAGATACTGCCTGTTGGCTTCAGAGCTTTAGTTTCAGCTGAAAATGCTGCTCCTGCTTTCCACAGTTCTTAAAAACAGAGAGATCGTGAAGTCAAATGAAGGAGGGAGGAGTAGGGGGCCTGACTAAGCAAAGCTGCTGGTTTTGAGTCAGTCCTGTGCAATCAGGACTGTAGGAACACAGACATCTGGTATATGATCAGCTATGAATATATATGTAAGTTGTTTCCTACTGGCATACTGGCCTTGCTTGGGTACTGGTCATCCCCTGCTGGCAGCAGCTCCCACACCCTTAATTCAGGGTGATGAAGGCACTGAGCACCGCAGCTTCCCAGCAGGTCAGCCTGTATTAGAGTATTATTCTGCTTTCTGAGAAATGTTGAGAATTTCCAGTTCTGTGTGTAGACAAAACTTCTCCTTAAGTTTTGATAAAAACACTTTCCTCTTTAGTAATGATGATTAAACTGAATCTAAGCCTACAAATGTCCAGGTGAATGACTAGATAAGATGCGATTGGATCGATAAGCTGCAACCAGGGGAACAAAGGAATTTGCAGTTTTACATGGTTGCCTAAAATGTGAATACAAGCAATGAGTTTGACTTAAAATGTAAGGGTTAATTACAATGGGGTTTTTATAGGGTCATATGACTGCTCATTCCATGTAATGAAAATCAGGAGATGCTGTTCTTGTGTGCTGTTATTGAGAGTAATCGAGTGTAGCAGAGGAAATAAGAAGGCTGAGGGTTCAAAGGTAGGACAGGTTACTTGTTCGTGTAACTTATAGCTAAATTCTTGCCTGTGGTGGATCCTCATCATGTAGCAGTTCAGGCAGGCGCTGCTTAGCTGGATCACAGCATAAGTAGTTGAATTGCCCTTATTGGGATTGCCATATCCAAGTGCATGCGTGAGTGTGTCTCTGTAGGAGTGTGAACTTGAATTCGTAGTTTGTGTTCTTCAGATTTCAGTGTACAATTTAAGTGTTCTTAATGAGGAAACACCAGAGAGAAATGCAAGATTTTTTCTTTTTCGTGGATTAAGCTAAAATTAGAAATTGATGATGGCCTTTGTGGCAGAACAGCACTTGAATTATTTGGATCTGACAAAAGGAATGCTAATTTTGGTGCATTTTAAAGGGCTTAATTGTCTTCAGTTGCCTTTATATTCTGACTGTTTCTTTAGCGCTTCCAGGCCATAACATTGTGAAGATTGACTTTTTTATATACTCACACAGATTGGCTTTCTTACCCACCTAACTTACCAAAATTTGCAAAGAATTTTTTTTTGTTTAAAAATGAAGTTGACCTCTGTGATTATTTCTTCTACTTTGTTTGAAGAGCTGCCTCAACATATTCTAAATTCAAGATTTTTTTTTTTAAACTGTTCTTTAATGAAGGATCTGGAAGTCTTCAGGTTTTTTGTTAGGTAATACAGTAATAATTTTAGTACACTGTATTAAACAGTGGCAAATCAGTGTTGGCAAATCTGATAATTTAGGTATTGGATAATTTTAAAACTATGGAGCTGGTTCTTGGAGGTGCTTATTTACTGGTAAAGTTAGTCTGAGCAACGTTTTGTTGCTGAGATGCTTTTAGCAATAGCTCTGTCAAAGCTGCAGCCTCTCCATGAAATGGATTCAAATTGACTAAAATTGCACTTGAAATCCAAACAAAGAGTAGACGTTTGTCAGTTGTGTTGTAATACTTCTGGAATGAATTGTTTTGATTTTTGCTTTTGTTCTAGAACATATAGTTTTCCAGAGAACTTTTAAGTCAAATATCAGTGGTCAAAGGTGTCATCTTTTTCCACCAAAATTTTTGTACAAACTCTGAGATGCTCAAGGTTTCATCCACGATGAGTCATTACCTGTAACCTCTCTTGTATATGTCAGGCTTTTTATTGTCTGCTTATCTCCAATTCAGTAACTCTTTAGGCTGTATTCAAGCCGTCTGTCATTTAACTTTTTGTTGTCAATTAGCTGCAAATTATCACCAAGACCAGGTTGCTGGGTTTTTTTTCCTCTTGTGGTTTCTTTTTTTTTAACCCAGTAATTTTTTGGCAAATAATTTTAAGGCGAGTCCAGGTTGTTCAGATTCTGGGGACTCTGTAAATACTTGTGTGTGCTGGCTGTGGCTGGGATAGAGCTGATTTTCTTCACAGTACCCGGTATGGAGGCTATGGTTTGGATTTGTGACCAAAACAGTGTTGATAACAGAGATGTTTTTATTATTGCTGAAGCGTGCTGATACAGAGTCAAGGCCTTTTCTGCTTCTCATCCCACCCCACCAGAGAGTGGGCTGGGAATGTACAAGGAGCTGGGAGGAGACACAGCCAGGACAGCTGACGCAGCCTGGCCAAAGGGATATCCCATAACGTGTGGCCTCCTGCTGAGCACATAGTTGGGGGAAGAAGAAGGAAGGGGGGATGTTCAGAGTGGTGGTGTTTGTCTTCCCAAGTTGCTGCTACACATGATGGAGCACTGCTTTCCTGGAGATGGTTGAACACCTGCCCATGGGACGTGGTGAATAAATTCCTTGTTTTGCTTTACCTGTTAAACTGTCTTTATCTCAACTCACAAATTTTCTCCCTTTTCTGATTCTGTCTCCCATTCCACGGGGGGGAGAGTGAGCTGTTGTGGTGCTTAGCTGCCGGCTGGGGTTAAACCACAGCAGTCATTTTTTGTCACCCAATGTGGGGCTCAATATAACATCAGATTTGTTTGGAACGTGCCAGGTCGGTTTTTATAGCTGTTATTGCTGTTTAACTGTTAATTGACAGGCTCATGTTTGCCATGGAACTCGCTTGCCTGGCTGTATATTAGAGTCTAATGGTCATTAGTGGCTGCTTGCTGTACTGCTGTGCTGGTTATCACCTTAGTCTGCTGTGTCTGGGAACATTTTGATAACAGCCATGGCGATGTGCTGGGGCTGACAGATGGCCAAGGCATTGCTGCTGTACTGGACAGGCTAGAACTCCAGTGTGAACTTGAGTTGAAAGGACTGTAACCTGTGGATGAGTCCCCATGGGAGCAGGACACCCTGAGGCATCTGTGGCCCTGGATAAACCCATGCCAGAGAAGGTACAGTTCACAGTATCTGTATCCGTGGTTATGTCTGTGCTACAGCAGTGTACCTCTGCAGGGACTGTAGCCCAAGGATAAGTCCATGCTGGAGAAGGTACACCTCAAAGCATCGGTGGCTTGAAGTCACATTGGAGAACCTCAGTGTGTGTGGCTGTGGACAAGCCCAGGACAGAGCAGATGCACCCCTGGGGGGACTGCAGTCACAGGTAAGGCCATACTGGAAAAGGTTTACTTTTGTGGGTAAGCCCATTCTGGAACAGGTACATCTTTGAAGGCATTGTGGCCCACGGATAAGACCATGCGACTGTGGCTGTGGGTAAGTCCACGCCAAAGAAGGTAGACCCCTGAAGAGACTCATAGATAAGGCTTCACTTGGAGCAGGTAAACTCCTAAGGGGCTGCGGTCTGTGGAAAAGTCGAAGCTGGAGCAAGAGGAAGAGTTAATTGCAATTCTAAACCCCATAGTCTGGTCCAAATGGACCAGGGGTGAAGATTGTAATGGAAACACCCTGAAATTGTTGTAACTTGGAATTTGAGTTGTGTGTTACAGGAAGAATCACCTGAACCAGTGGAAGACAAGTCTTACAAGAAGCAGTGCAAGTGCAGCAGTGACCTGACCTGAGCTGGCTTTGGTGCCCAGTAACTCCACACAACACACCACCTCTCCCATCCTGAGTGACCACCATAACAAATGGAGACCAAAGTCGTGGAATGAATAAAATCAATGGACACTTTGTGGATGTTTGTGGATGCTTGACAGACATTTCACAGGGGTAGTCCATAGACTGAGGGAATAATACCTATCTGTTATATCAAAGGATGATGAGTGGTGGTGGGTAATGAAGATGTATTGGATAGTGTGGGACCTGAGCATGATGTAAATGATATGGAATCAGAAGTTGAAAATATGCTGGTTTTGACTGTTGTAGAGCTAATAGTCTTCATAGTAGCTTGTGTGGGGCTCTAGTTTGGATTTGTGCTGAGAACAGTGTTGATAACAGAGAGATGTTTTCCTTACTGCTGAGCAGTGCTGACACAGAGTCAAGGCCTTTTCTGCCTCTCACCCCATGCCACCAGTGAGGAGTCTGGGAAGGGATACAGCTGGGACAGCTGACCCCAACTGACCACAGGGATATTCCATACCATATGGAAGAAGAAGGAAGGGAGGGATGTTTGGAATGATGGCGTTTGTCTTCCCAAGTCACTGTTACATGTGATGGAGCCCCACTTTCCTGGGGATGACTGAACACCTGCCTGCCCACAGGAAATGATGAATGAATTCCCTGTTTTGCTTTGCTTGTGTGCATGGCTTCTGCTTTACCTATTAAACAGTCTTTATCTTAACCCATGAGTTGTCTCACTTTTCCGATTCTCTCCCCCATCCCACTGTGGGGAGGTAAGCAAGTGACTGTTGTGGAAGGAAAGAGAAATATGCTTCAATAACATGTCTGGAAACTGTCCAGAGAGCACCCAGACAAAACCTCCCAGCAAAAAATGGAGCAAATGCAGAGCCTTGAGATGTCTCTCCCTAATTCTTATGGAAAAAAATCAATGCCTGGGAGGCAGCTTCCTGTGTTTCAACTGGAAAAAGAACATCACGAGGCTATTTGGGAATTACCACCCTTGATTTTTGTAGCTACAGTGAATTTATTTATCTCAATACAAAGAATTTTAATTATTATTTATTCCTTGTAGGGCGAAATAGCAGCACTCGAGCTTGCTGACTGACAGCATACTTGTCTAGCTTTAAACGTGCTATTCACAGAACCCCTCAAGCATCTCGAGTACCTTAGTAACAGTTTATATCTTACAGATGAGACATTATTTCTTATTTTTCTCCTTTCTCTTTAGGATTTTGCTTTTTAACTTCCTGGAGAATTTTCTGCTGGCGTAAACCTGAAAGAAAGTAGAATTTCAAGGAAATTACCCTAATTCCAAGCCTTGCTGTTGAGTGTTGCTTCAGATATATGAAATTAAGTGGAGGATGGTTGCTGGAGGGAGCTCCTGGGAAGTCTGGAATGAACTGAGACATTTGAAATGCTTGGCGATATTCTGAAAAACACCTGCCACTGGCCCGATTCTTTTCCTGCGATGAGTAAGCAGACTCTTCTGACTGTATTTATTTACTGTGTGCTGAGCTAGGCATACAAATGGCCTGTTTGAAAATCCCAGGGCAAGGAGTTTCCAGCAGACACTGACACCTGCCCTCCTGAATTGGGGTCCAATTTCCAACAGGAGCAAAGCCAAGCTCAACAGCAAAGTTAAAAGCCAAACCATGAATAAACTGACTTCCTTGCATTGTAAATACATCGGAAAAGGGCAGCAGTTAGAAAGGGAAAATCAGCAAAACTCTGATTATTTTCCCCTATCTGAATCCCAGGGGGGGTGTCTACTGAGATGCCCCCAGGAGAGTTGTGCTGTGCCAAGAAGCAAGAGAGTTTCTGTAAGACGTAGCCAAGAAGCCTCCAAACTGCTGCTCAACAGGATTTGGATACAGTGTAACAACTGGCTGAGGAAAGGGAAAACAGGTCTCAAAAACCTTGTTCCTGAGCTTAGCCAGATTCTTAGGTCATCTTGAAGCTGAACTTCGATTCTTAAGCTGCATTGGGTGGGGGTGGTTTTTCAGTGATGTGTATGTGGTAATACATATTGGATGTGGTTCAAGTCATCATGAGAAAGTAGCTACAGGGGGAAAAAAAAAAGGAAAGTCATAACACTCCAATTTACAGTCTTCTAGTTTGGGGAGACTGAGAGCTCTGTTAAAGTTCTCTTTGGAGCTTTAAAGGCACTGTAAAATCGTAAGAGGTTGAGATCTGACAAATGCAAGCTCAGGGCAAATCCACCTTAATCTTGAAAGTAACGAAAGGATAGTGAATAAAACTTGTGAGCTTTTGAAAAACAAAGTCAAGAATAACAAACCTCTATGGCCTTCAGAATGGATAGTAGATCTGTTATTCACCAGAGAGTATGGGAAGGGATGGAGATGAGCTTATTTGTGGATTATTTAAATTACTGTCAGCTGCTTTCCAGTTCAATATACAGTCAGGATCTCTAGGAGCTGGAAGCTGAGTATCTGTGCTGAGCTCTCAGATCTCCCCCCACCCCCCAAAAAAAAAATCTTGTTAAAAGTATCTGCCTGCATTCTGCTCCCTGTGGAGACTGCAGTAAATAGCCACTCTTCCTTCCATTAGTTTTATTACTGAGAACCAGCCTGTTCTGCCTCTTTGCTGCTGCTTTAATTGAAGCTTTGCTACCAGATAGCCATCAGAAAAGACATCTGCAATTCAATTAGATATGTGCTTAAACTCACGATCTCCAATCTCTGTGAAACCGGCCGCTGCCAGACTGCTCTCCATGGGCTCACGGGTGTTGCAGCGCTCTGCACTTCTGCCTCCTGCTGCCGGCTCCTCCTCCTCCTGCCCTGCTGGCCCTGCCTACAGATGCTTGAAGTGAGGACCCGTTCCTCACAGCAGGCTGGTAGGAGTTCATTTCTTCTTCCTTGCAAAGCAGGAGAGAAGCTAGAAACTTGGTGACACTGAGGAGCTGTGCATCCTGCTTTATAATGTACTAAAAGAGGTTGCTGCAGTCACATCTTTCCGCCTTGGGAGATAGGATGTTACGGAGCTCCAAAGGTGCTCCGAGGTAACTTATTGCGTCTTTTGCATAGACCTGAAAGCACAATGACTTGATAGGAATGTCCCTACCAAAAGAAGTTGGACTTTTTTGCTAACTTCAGCTTCTGGTGCCATAAGTGCACGCTCCCTGGTGCCAGCTGCTCCAGGGCTGCCATTCCTGCTTGCAGTGATGCTGTGAGGTGACTGAGGTGAGGGCCAAACACCTTCTGGGCAGGCCAGACCACTGAACCCCTGCAAGGAACAACTCTTTGGAAATACTTCCATGACCCTAGAGGTATATGTAGCCTCTAAGTGATGTCAGGCTGGTCCCTGACAGAAACCACAGCCTTGTTTATAAATGTTCTGAAAGGATATTCTGAAGTGCCTTAGTGGTCTTACTTAAAGCATTTCTATGAACTTACTTTAAAGGTTTGAAAAATCACAAGTGAAAGCAGTCAGAAGTGAGGTTCACGGGGGCTTCTTTGTAGGAAAGATGCAGTTGATGAAAACCCCAAATCTGAAGAGAGGTGAAAAGTGAAGGTGATCAGGGGGAGTGGATGTGGCTTACAGCTCACTGCAAGCTTCCTTGCCTTCAGGGAGGAGTGGCCCCCAGCTGATAGAGGACTGAATACTTACCTGGGATGGGAGAAAAGGAAATGAGGATCAGAGCAATACAGCTGAGTGTAGCCTTGATGGGTTGGGGTGCTGTACCTGTCTGTACCCCCAAGTACAGGGTTTAGCAAAGCCTTGGTGAGCACCCTGCAGCCATGGACTTTCTCCACCTGCCTTTCACAAGGAATCTGCCCCAGTGGTGACAATGAAAGTGTTTCAAGTCTGCTAGGGAAGGTAAGAAGGGGATGGAAGAGTAAGTACATTTATGTGACACAAGAAAAAGTCTTCTAGACCATCTCCCCATCTCCATAAGCTTTAACTTTAAAACCAGTGAACAGTAGTGGTAGATGAAGTTTAATTGTGCTCTTAATGAACACCAGGTCTCCATGTAATGATTTCATGTAGAGGATCTGAGCCAGGTCAGCCTGTTTGCTCAGAAGGCAATTACTCCTCTGTACCACTTAAGTGCTGTAAATGGACTTGGGGCTTTCTAAGGAGCAGCAGCAGTTGTATCACCAGGGCATGTGAGGAAAACTGAAGCAGCTCCACATGACAATAGGATGCAAATAAGTCAGAGCTGAGTGTGCTCAAGTGTAGGGTAGAGAAAGTTGATGGGAGAGGCTGTATCCTGATGTGACCAGTTGGATGCCAATACCTGCATTGAATATGTCAGAGCTAGGCACTGATTTTACTCCAGCCCTGGACTGCTTTGGTGGCATTGGTAGCCAGAAAGGTCTAGAAGCAGATATCAGGGCCAAGTGGCCATGATGAACCATATGCAGAGGAGAGGAAATTTGAAAAGGTTTGAAGAGAGCACCCCTTTTCTTTTTTCTTCCTCTCACAATATTGTTGTTCGTAATATATTTTTAATTAATAAGGGAAGTGAAATCTTACAGGGGAGAGAAAGTGTAATATGGGTCTCTATTTGTTTTAAAGAGTTCACAGTGAGGAAGTTTGGGGCTACTATTCTACTGGAGCATCCTCAACACTTACGGTGTTTTAACTTGCTCCTGGACACTCTGGGTTTTGGCAGAACAGAGGTATGTGCCCAGACTCCCCAGGCCATCCATTGGATCTGTTGGATGAGGAGGTGGAAGGCCTGTAAGACCAGGTGATGAGAGCTTTCAGGTGGCTGTTGCCCACCCACCCTTCCCTCGGGGAGCTGTGGTGCTCCTCGTGAGGATTAATGCCCCCAGCTAGTGCTGAGGCACATGGGGCAATTAGAGGGCAGCACCTCTGCACCTTGTAACCCAGAGGAAAACACTTCCACTTTCCATGGCACTCTTATTTCATCTCAACATGACTGCTCATAGGCAACCTGGAGGTAAAATTAACCTGTACCACAACTCTGTTTGCATTTCACCACACTGCTTCAGTGGCAAATGCCTGTTTCTTTTAAGTTTTCTTTTGGGAATGTGAAAATACGGATATGAGTTGTTGGTAATTTAGAGAGGCAAGAGCTCTCATAGCTACTGTCTGTTTTTTACGAGATGGTTAGATCCTTTGCCTTTTCTCAATATATATTTATGATGGGCATTTAATTTAATCAAGAGGAATGCTTAAAAGAACCCTAACCCAAACTCATCATCATGGCTGGGCTTCGCAAACGAAGATTTGGGAAAGGCTCTATCCACGTTTGTTACAGGCACGCTGGTGGCTAAAAAGGCCAATGCGAGATAGACACGTCCGGTTGCAAAAGGCACAGCAGAAAGACTCCTTAGGTGGTATATTCTGCAAGACCCGGTTCTTTCTGTGTTGTCTTTTCTCCTCGAGAGTGATCCTGCGTGTGTTCTCGAAAGCACATACTTGTGACTGCTCCTTGTTCTAGAACAGATGTATTAGTCACACATTCTGACCAGTGGATGTTAAGGATTGAACGGAGGCAGCGTTGATGGAAGCGTTCTAGGAGTCGCAGGTGGTGGTGGTAGATGACCCATGATTCAGATCCATATAGGAGAGCAGACAGCACAGTGGCTCTGTAAACACTGATCTTGGTACTTTTCTTCAAGTGTTTATTTCGCCAAACTCTTTTATGAAGCTTTCCAAAGGCACTATATGCCTCTGCTAACCTGTTGTCTATCTCTCCGTCAATCTTACCATCCGAGGAGATGAGGCTGCCTGGGTAATTAAACTGCTGGACTGATTTGAGCTCTGATTCGCCAATGGTGCTGACAGGTCAATCTCCTGACAGATCACTCTGACCGCATTATCTCCCTACGCCTTCCACTACACAACAAGCAACATGTTGTCCTCTTTAGTATATATGCCCCAACTCTCCAAGCTGACCTTGCTGAAAAAGATAAATTTTACACCAACCTGTGCCACCTTAACCCAAACTAATGTGAATAAAAAACACCTTGCAGGAGGCAGTGGCAATTCTGCACGTGGTAATTTTCGATGGTTTTGATCATGAAAATCTTACCCTAGTCCATCCCTGGGGGAAGAAAGAGTCCTTTCAGCACAGCCTGGCAGTTCATCACTGTTCCAGCTCCCAGAAGACCAACCAAGCTATGGGAAGGTTTAAATGAAAACATGTACACCCTTTTTAGATGTTGTATATGAAAACTCTCAGACATTTAATTTCCTTTTTCTTTTTAAAAAGAGAGAAAAGAAAACAACCTTTATTTTTGATCTAAATTTCACAAAACTCCATTTCTATCTATACTTAACTCCAAAGTATGCCAATGAGGCTAATTGGCAACATCAATGCAGACATAGTATATATCAGCTATCATCTGTGTTAGAAGTAAACCTTCAATATCACTAGTTTCTGATGACCTTATCATAATGCCATATAGAATTGATGTTCCATTAAAATATGAGCTCCTGAAATAATGCTGCTCCTATGAGACTTGTACCTTCTATTAAGAATGAATCAGCTTCTAGCCTCTTGTTTCTGGGTAAAAACACTGAAAATATCAGTGAGCTGCAATACACCTAACTAGATATCAGAAAAGATATAAGAGGAGAAAAAAATCCAAAATTTTTTCTTAAGATTAATCAGCATATTTGGGCCTGATGTTCTGGATAGTTTGAACCTGACATTCTGGATAGTTTGACAACTCTGAAATCATGTTGGAACAAACTTGTTGTTCTGCCCTGACAGTGACACAAGCTGCCTTTGGTGTTATGGTGCCTTGATCCTGCAAAAAATTGATTAAGCTTTTGGGATAAACAAATACATGGTCAATCTTCTTGTTTCACAAAGTGGGACTGAATTTTTTTATTGATGTGTGACAGTTTCATGATATTTAAGCATATGCTGGATTTTTAACCTTAAATACCTTTTATCTGTTTTCCCCTAAAGGAGCATTTTTGTATTCAAAGTGTTTTATCTGGTGACTCATATTATCTGCAAATAATCAAGCTGAACCACTAATTGCTTTTGAGGAGGGAATAAAGGATGACATTGTTCTGGATCATCAAAAGCAATTTAATCTGTTCCTTAAGGTGGGAATAAAGGTTTACAAAAATGGGGAAGGCAAAGGGCCTCTCTTTCAGCTGTGCAGATGGGCGAGAAGCAGTATTCAAGTCGGAGCTGCACAATTCTACAGCTCTACTGAGCCTCTTAAAATTAGTGTTCAGTTCAGAAGCAACAGTGTTCATTTGTTCACCCCAAAAGACACTATAGAGTTCTTTTATTATAGCTTTTACAACCTGGACAGTGTGTGGCACCAACTGCTTTGTAGAAGATTGCTTCTTTGCAGCTCTCACAGACAGTGCCCAGGCAGCCAGGGCTAATGCCCTTCTGTGCCCAGTGGGACGGCCACTCTACAGCCATTGTTGGCTTCTCACAGTGGCCCAAACAGTGAGGTCAGGTCTGTGAATCCAGAACTCTCTGACAACAGGTTTCCTAAAGCTCAGGTTGTGTTTTGAAGGGTCAAGAGAAAGCACTGACTTTTTTCTTTTCCAGAAACTGCTGGCTGTGTCAATTAGACTGAAAAATAGCAACAGCCATTTCCAACAAAAATAACCAGCTACTGCAATGATCCCATCTCTAGTCCCCTACCTATCATCTTTATAGGACTACATCAGGAGCATAGGAAATGGCAGGAGAACTGTTTGGAAAACTAGAATAATAGAATAATAGCATTGCTGTTGGTTGATTTGTAATGCCCAACTCAAACCTCTAGTCTCCCAGGCTCTGGATTTCTGACCTTTTCTCTGAATAATGATTTATTGCAGGTTAAGATACTTACTGCTGGGTTGAAATGACAAATGTACACAATCCTACAGCTTTTGTTTCCAAACAAGCTGCATTTAAAAGGGGAAAGGAGGATCTAGGCTCAGTTGATCTAAGGCTCAATTGTTTCTTGAGCAGCATTTGTTCCACTCATGTTGGAAATTCATTTTCAGGGCAGTGACACCTGCTGACCTGAAGCATCAGGGGAGGAAACCAGACCTAAACGTGAGGTGGCCCATGCTTGGTGTCCAATGGTACTGTGCATACTGACACAGAACCCTTATGTGCGGCGGCCTGGGCTGTGGTCAGGCACACTCCGCGGGTTGACACTGCACCAGTGTGTGGTTCTGTTGCTACGAACAACTCCCTGTGCTGAAATGCCTGCAGATTGCTGCTGCCTTGAGTCTCCTCCTGACCTTGGGTGGTGTGATAGGAGTCCTTCAACCCCAGACTGATTCAAATGCGTGCTTTGAAATGAGGTTATCTGGGAAGACAAGGACTTTCTCCTGGAAGGGTTGAGCGCTGTGCCTCCGATGGCATGGGCCTGACATAGAAGATGATGATCTGCACCAGCACCACAGCAAATGCCATTGCTGCTGTGGGTGAGGATACAAGACCAGCCTTGGGCAAACCTGAGACTTATTATCTCCCTACCTGGGATTCATCCCAGATAATTGCAGGGGTGTCATAACATAAATGTAGGATGACTGAACCTTTAAGGGACCTGTGGAGATCACGTGATCCAACTTCTTACTTTAAGCAGGGCTAATTTTGGCATTAGAGCAGGTCACTCAGGGCTGTGTCCAGCTGAGTTTTGGAAATCTCCAAGGATAAAAAAACCACAGCCCTTCTAGGTAACCTCTTCCATTTTTTGCTATGTTTGGGGATTTTTTTCGCCCTAATACCCACTCAGACTTTCCTTTAATGCAGCTTTTGTCTGGGCCCATGAAGTTCCTCACGTCTTTTAAGCATTAAATAAATTGCAAGTTTCAGATGAGGCGTGCTCATCTTTTCCCCCTGGGAAGGTAGGCTCCCCTTGTGCATGCTGCTTTCACTTATCCTGGGTTGCGGACACCCCCTCCAGCTGCTGTGTCCATCGGAGATAATTAACCCTTCTGCAGCTGTGGCTGTCCACATGGAAAGCTAGAATAGCTTTTGTTGACAATTGCTTTTAGGGGGAGGAGGAGGGTCTGGTTGTTTTTACCTGCTCCACCTGCAGCTCCCATGTTTAGGGGCTGCACACTAATGCCCAGTCCCTCTGTGTTGTCCAGGTGCTTAGCACAGTTGACTAGGGAAGAGCTCTTTTTCTCTTCAGGATGCAAATTAAGATAGCAATTAAAATGTGCGTAGCTTTTGGTGGTGGTGGTGGTGGTTTGACTAGGGAAGAGCTCTTTTTCTCTTCAGGATGCAAATTAAGATAGCAATTAAAATGTGCGTAGCTTTTGGTGGTGGCGGTTTTTTTCCCAGTTTGTAGCTGCAGTATTTGTGTTATTGGAAAGCCATGGGCTCTCTGTGGAGTCATCCTGCATCCTGGGATAAAAGGCAGATGCGTATGGGTGTCTGGTGGAAGCAGTGGGGAGCAGTGCATCTGAGAAACATGGATGAAATAATCAAGCAATTAGTTTGTTTAGGAATGACAAAAGAGCCAGCAGGTGATTCTTTTGTTCTCTGCCGGGGACAATGAATTCTTGTCTATAAAAAAGACTTTCAAAAAAAGCTTTTTAAGTGGAATCCATCAGAATTTTTTCAGTGGACTGTTTTTGACAGAAGAAACTGATTCGTTGAAATGAAGAGGATTACAAAAAAAAATAGCCCAAAATGCTACAAAATGGTCACAAATCTGTAGAGGAAATATATAAAAGCAATGCTTTCCATTAGCAAATTGTTAATTTTTAAAAAGTCTGGAATTTCACAGTTATATTTTAAAGTTATATTTTCTCTAGGGGTTTTTTTTAACATCATGGCTGACATGTCATGAAATCATCACGGCGCGTAATAACATCTTATCATTTCTAGCTCAGTGTTGCCTGTTTGTTGTAGTGAAACAGTTTGGCACCTGATCAAAGTGTTTCCTGCCTCTCTTGTAAAAAAAATAGTGTCAAACTTGCATTACAACACAGACAGGAGACACTTTGATCTAGAAAAGAAAATATGTTAGTGTTTACTAACTGGCAGATGGTTTTAATAGTTTTAAAATGAAACAGAATAAAAAAATAAGATATTCTTATATAATATGCAGCACAAACAAAACACCATTAAATTGTATGAAAAAAACCCCTAAACCACAGATAAAAAGCAGGAAAGAGCATTTCTTAAGAGTGACTTTTTTTTGGTGAGGGTTTTTCCTTTGCCATTTGCTTTTGAGCAGGCTGGGTTTGCCAGGCGCTGAGCCTGCCCCACACTCTACTGCCAATATGGGGGCATGGAGCTGGCAGGGTTGTGAGACTGGAAACCCCTGGCTTTTTTAAAAAGAGAGGTCAGGTTGACCGGTGTGACAAGGATGACTCTTGTGTTGTTACCATTGACTTGTTTAGTGTTCGAAAAAATTCCAGATCAGCAAGAGCCTATTTTTGGCAAATACATTTCTTAAGTGAAAATATAACCCAAAATAGCAGCCTGATCTGGAGCATAAACTTGAGACAGTTAGCTGTGGTACATGGGGATCTGTTACAGGGGTCAGACCTGCTGAGCTCCAGGTCTGACTCAAGCCTGATTCTAGCTATTTGGGAAGTGGGTGCCAATGTCACATCATATGTGTAAACATATAACTATTGTTATTATTGTTATTATTATTATACTAATTCCAGCATCAAACAGATTCGTATGATAGTGTATACACAGTGAACAGTATCCAGAAACAAACACAAACATAGTCATCACATAAAGGCACCCTGGTGAGAGTGGAAGGAAGTAAGATCAGCTCTAGGCTGGCTTACCAGTATGGTTAAAATCAGTATAAAGCAAAAACGTCCTTTTCTGTTGCAGGTCCATGCTGTTAGGTAGGTTGGTAAAAGCCCAGTAAGGGCTCCTGTTCCCTTCTGATAACTCATCCTGCCCTGTTTTGACTGTTGTCCAATAATGTGAAACCATCACTGCTGATCGCAGAACCATTTAGGTTGAAAAAGACCTCTAAGATCATGTAGTCCAACCATATAGCAACAGCTGAGGTTGCAGCTACCTGTGTCCAAAAGTGCTGGACATGTGTGGGCAGCTGCCAGCAACATGGCTGGCTGGAGGTGGGACATCACACTGGTGTCCTAGCATGGGCTTCCAGCTGCACTTGCATTTGCCAAATGGAAGAGCAGCTGACTGCTGACCTTCCTGGATCAGACTGTGGCAAGTCCTCAAAAGACATGGGATGGCCAGAAATGTGTTTGCATTTATGCCATCAAAACTAAGAGTGTCCAAGCCCAAGGCACAGCTGTTCTGTCAGAAGAGGCAGCTATGACACGGAGTGGCTGTTCTTCCTGACTGTCCCTCAGGGCTGGGCCTGCAGTCCTCTTGCATTCCAAGATGCTGGGCATCTAACTCCCTTACCTGTCTGCAGGATGGAGCCAGCACAGCTTGCAGTGTGTCCTGAGAACTGTTCACCATAAGATTTCTTATATGTGGCTTGGTTGAGTGTTGCCTGTAATATTAGGAAAAAGCCAAAGAGAGAAAAGGGTACAATGGGGTATTGAAAGGGATACTCAGCTGGGCCATCAGGCTGTTTTCTTCACTGGTCACTTCAGAGGTGTACCGTCACACAGAGCAGGTGTTGGTAACTTCATGACAAATCCTAAAACCACAAGGAGAGCTGAGGGGTAGAGAGATCATATGTACTGAGAGCTTTGACACTGGGATAGCAATGACTTTTTCCTGGAAAACCTGTGAGAGGTTGAGGAGCTGTATAGATGCTGGATTCATGGCAGTCTGATGCTCTTCTCTCGTGCATCTGCAGGGTGAAGCAGCTGATGCCCCTACCACCTGCAGAAGGTTAAGGGGGTAACCTGGGAGCAGTGGCAGCCTGCCCACAGAAAAGGCAGCAGCTTTCCATTGTGCCCCTCATAGCACACCTATGGAAAACAAGGCCATGGCACATGAAGAGTTACTACAGGAGGAAGTACAGGGAAAAGGAAAGATAGATTTCAAGCCTCCAAACCCAAAAAAGCTGAAATTGTGGGAAGCTTAACTGAAAAGACAAAAAAAGGGAAGAGAAAGGGAGATTTGAATAGATCCAAGCCTGCTGAGGGGTATAAAAAAGAAAAACACTGGCATGAAAGCCTTCCAGCTGCTTTGCACAGACCCAGCACAGCGAATTTGTCACAGGAAATAAAGCGGGGAAAGAGAGTGAGATGGGCCAAGGAAAGGAGGGCACATGGAAGGATGCTTTCCACCTCCAGCAATGCCAGAAGGCTGAGCTCACCTCTGCATGTGGGCCTGTGATCAACAATGGATTTTGGGTGCTCTCAGAAGCACACCCAAATGGGAATGCGAATGGGATTAGATGGGCAAATGTCCCCTGAGGGTTGGCAAAAGCAATTGCATCTGCTCTGCCCCTGACCACTAAGGGTGAAGCAGGGAGAAGAGAGAGCACTCACTGCTTGGTCTGCCTCCTGCAGCACCCAAACATGCTGCACCTTCTGTAAGCATCTGGGGGAAGGTTGTTCTCAACTCATGATTCAGAACATGCTACAAGACCTGTCAATCCCTCACTCTGTGCAACAGATGAATAAAAAAAAAAAAATGGAAAGAGAGAAGCCACTGAGCTCTTCAATCAGTTTCGGTGCATGGAAATGTGCTTCAGCCTCCTGCCGCTGTGCAGACAGATGAGAACACCTTCAACAGTGGTGACACTGCACATCCATGGGATGCCTTTCTCTCCTGGGCACTTTGCAAACCCTAATTTAACCCTGAGTGGAATATACAAGTTCTAGTTGTAAATATTTAACAATTAGCTAGAGCTGAGTGGGTCATTCCACTTCCTCAATAGCCAGTGGGAAGGAGGAGACACCTTCCTGCAGACATGGATTATGTTGCCTCTGGACGGGACACGTTGCCCTCATACTGACCCACAGCAGAACCTCAGCTGGTGTTTAGGCAGAGATGCTACATGTCAGGATGCCTCAGAGGAGGGGCACCTCTGGTTCACTCACACCATCACCAAACAATGCTGTTTGGTCTCGCATCCCCTCTGCAGCCCCAGCCAAGCAGCACCTGCTCTGGGTGCTGGTGGCTTCTTCTGGCAGTAGAAGCGAATTAATTAAGAAAGATGGGAAGACTGACATTGTATCCTCATGTGCAAGAGATATCAGGCCTTGCTCAGTTTAGGAGACAATGTAGCTATCAAGAAGATGCCTTTCAGATGTGACATGGCGTGTCAGGAGTCTCCACTGGGGAAGGTTACCAGTCATGTCTGGTAGGAAGGCAAGGCCTTCACATCCTGCAATCAACTTTCCTGCATGGGACCCAGGAGCTGTGAACCCAAACCCCTGCCAGGTCCCTGGGGATGACACGGGGAGAAGTTACCAGCAAGGTAAATGTTAGGTTAAATACCAAGGTGTTGCAGAAAAGAAACACCAGAAAGTGAAATGATGGATGGTGCAATAAGAAAAGAGAGCTACAAGAAAGCTGGAGAGGGACTTTTTACATAGGCATTTAGTGATTGGACAAGAGGTGATGGCTTCAAACTGAAAGAGAGTAGTTTTAGATTGGCTATTAGAAAGGAATTCTTTATCATGAGAGTGGTGACACACTGGAACAAGTTGCCCAGAGAAGTTATGGATGCCCCACCCGTGGAAGTGTTCAAGGCCAGGCTGGATGGGGCTTTGAGCAACCTATTTTAGTGGAAGGTGTCCTTACCTATGCCAGGGGGAGTTGAAACGAGATGATTTTTAAAGGTCCCTTGTAACCCAAACTATTTTATGATTTTATGAAAGTCAAATTATGGGCAAAAGCTATGAGATTAGTGAAGCTGTAGAAGCCAACCTGAGATGCAGTTTGTGTTTTTCACCTTTGGTATTTAGCAAAGGCTTACAAGAACTAGCTCTAATACATATAAGATACAGGCCTGTGCATGTAACTTCTGGGGTCACTTAGGGTCCTCACCAGGAAGAAGTGAGCAAGGAGAGGATGTGAACAGCTTTAGTGACAAGTACCAACAGAAATGTAGGAAAGCTGTTGCTCTACTTGTGGAGGTGACAGGCTAGGAGCAAAGGCCTGAAGCTGAAGTAGGAGCACAGTTCAAGGTAGGCCTTGAGATAAGAGCTGAGCAGTGGGGAGAAGTCACCTACTGGGGTGAAGCTGCCTGGATTTGCATGGAGCTCAACAAGCAATTCAGAAATGGATTCTGCTGGCAGGAAATGTTTGTCTAAACACAGCCCTCCTGACCATCTTATTAATGAAAAAAGTTGGAGTTTCTGAGAGCCAGCACTAAACCTATGTCATTATCAGTGCTGTGTTTTCAAAATGGGTCTCCAGATAATGAAACTAATTCTGTTTCTCAGGCAAAACAGAAATCTTTGTGTGATTTGCTGATGGCTGTGTGCAAATAATGAACCTCCCTCAGGGTTCAATACTACAAATGTTTTTGCTCAGAAATCAATCCATTGATTGAAGTGGTCATTTACAGCTAGAAAAAACTGTGTTGTCTCCCAAATCCATCCATGAGCTTCAGAAGACGAGGCTACCTACTCAGCTGTGCACTGTTGACTTGATCTCAGTCACAACACGCTTCAGCTCCTGTGCTCACTGCTTCCTCCTCCTCCTCCTTCTTGGCATCCTGGCACTCTAGGTTCTCTGGTGCATAGTTTGTGCGATTTGTTCCTACAGGACTGGGTTAGTGTGACAAACATGCAGGGAGGAAGCACAGGAGGCAGCATTTGTGCTGTCTGCCTGAGGATGCTTGAAACTGCTGGGCACCTTGTTCTGGCAAGGAATAACAGTTTGGAGATAATGATAACTTGTCAGATATGCCTAAGAAGCTGTTCATGGTTTTTTATTTTTTTTTTAGTCTTTTCCCTCTTAGTCAAAGGTCACAGAGCCAAAAAGCTACAGCGACCCTGGTATGGCTGTTCTTAAAGCTCAGGACTAAGTACCAATCCCAGCTTGGCCAGACTTTGCTGAACCTGTGCAAAGATATAGCCTTACACAATGATTTGTACTAGCACACCTGTACAGAAACATCATGTTGGGATCTGTTCAGTGTGATCACTGGAACATGTGAAAAACAAATGCCTTCAAAAGCACTTCAAGGTTTGTGAAAGCTTGAGAGGTTTTGAAAGGCCTGTAGGTACCAACAGAGCACAACACAGCTCAGGGACTAGATGCTCACAGGCCCCCATCCCTGTCTGAGAAGGTGGCCCAGTTAATCCCAGTTAGAAGTCTCTAATAAGCTTGTAACCTAAAACAAGAAACACAAGAGCAAATTTTGTCACCTGGGCTCACCCAAAAGTCTTCCCTTGAGGGTGATTAAAGCTCGTGCAGATAGCAGTGACAGTTGCTACCCTCCCTCACCAGATGCCAACATGCATGAGAACAGCCCCCAAAAACCACCCCCATGCTGTCCAGTATCTCATAAGCTTTCTTGTCCATACATGTTTTCTAGCAAGACGTCGCAGCCATTAAATATTGAATGCTGAAAGTTTGGCGAGGAAAGGCAGCAAAACAAACCTCATTGCATTTTCCTGAGTTTTTTCCTAAGCCATAAACACAAGTTTCAGAAGGAACACTGCCAGGCTAGTGACTGCTTTCTACCCTCCAACTCAGCCCCCTGCTTCCCCTCGCTGCCCACCCTTTGGAAGCATGTTCATACCTGGTCTGCAGACAACAAAACCAAAGAAAGACAGCAGCTGGATCATAGAGGGGACTTCTGTGGCCTCAAAAATATGGGTGGGGAGAGGGGAAAAGGAGTTTGGGGTTGTTAGTGCTTTGCTCTCTTGCTCTGCTAGCTTATGTGAAAACACATGCAGAAAGACAAGATAAGAAACTCTGTGGTTTCATCTTCTAACCTCAAACAGCAAATGCTCCTCAAAAACGGTTTACTATGTGGTCATGTTGCTTCAAAGAAAGGATAAGAGGTCCAACTGAAAAAAAGCCCACAATATAGTAATTGAAAAATAACATTTAGTCACAGAGAAGCTGTAAATAAAATAGAAGATGCCCCGAGATCTGAACACTTCAACAACTCAATAACATCTCTCTCTCAGGAAGATTCTACTTTTTCTCTTGTTGAGATGCTTCAGTTGCTATTGATACAGGCACCTCCTCCCAATAACCAGCTGAATTGTTCCCCCTCCCCCCCAAATTCCATTAAAAGAGATGCTTTTCAGCATGTGCCAGGAATATCCTTATGTGAAATATGCTAAGGTGTTGCAACTTCTATTCAGTTTATTTTGAGTTAGTACGATGAAGCAGCACGAGGCAAGGCTCTGAGGCTGGGGACAAACACAGAAAGGAGAAGTTCATTATAGTAATTTTGGACTGCTGAGTTTCGTTTTCTTGTGTACTGCTAGCATGATACCACAGAACAGGTTGAATATTTAAAAAAACCCCAAAACATTAAATACTAATATGTTAACTATAGCACTTACAGCTTCACAGAAAAAACAGATGTTCTCTAAATGCAGATGTTGCCAGGACTGAAATAACAGCTGGCATATACTGATAATTACTCATTGGACTCATTTAATGGGTAGAGCTTAACAGCAGTGGAGCAAAGGCTGAGTAACAGACTGACTCCTTGCCCCGGCTCTGGAGAGTATCTGAATTTCTACTTTGGCTTCCCTTTCTTCTTCCTTTTCCTTGCCTTTTTTAATTTCAGCATCATCAATGTCTTCCAACAGCCTCTGTTTCCTCTCCCCCGGCCCTGGGTACAAGGAGACAAGTCCTGGGGCAGGTCCCTGCTGGTGCCAGGGGCACCTTTGGCAACACCCCATCCCCAAGGCAGCCATTGAGCAGGGAAGGAGCTTCAGAGCATCTGAGTGGTGTAATCTACACTAGCCCCTGCTGGGGCAATGTGCCTACCTGGTGCCAAGTGTGACAGCTGAGCTTCAAACACAATTTTGGGGCACAGAGTGCAAAATCCCAATAGCTGGCACAATGCAACTCGGCAGGAACATCCCCTTACCCCAAGGGGTGAGACCTGGAGCTTCATGGGGCTGTGAGCAGAGAAGGGGCAGGAGCAGCAACCTAGAATCCCAGGCTGTTTATGCTGTAAGTAGTAGCTCCTGCTGTTAGTCACAGGTGCTCACACGTCAGCAAGTGGCAGGAGTGAAAGAGAAAAACAGACTGACTTGATTTAAAGTAAACATCAGAAAAACAAATCCACCCAAATCCTTGCTTCTTGTTATCAGAAAGGCACTGGGCTGTAGGAACGCTATGTTTTACATTAGCTCATAATAGTTGACTTTGAGTTGCATTTTTTTCGAAGAAAAGCAAATCAACTAGTTTTTCCTAAGGACTGGAAAAACTAAGAGCTGTAACATACTTCTTTTAAAGTTAATATTCAGAGATGTGAGGATGATTCAACGCTAAAACTGGATTGTGGCCAAACGTAGATGAGGAGTGCCACTTCCAAGGTGTAGCAGGTCACTGTGCCTGGCCACTCATAAATTCCAGCTACGGGTCTCCGTCCTCCCCCTTGGGACACTAGAAAATCCCCTTCCCTCTCTTCCCAGGGGAAGTTTCACTGCTGGGATGGAGGGCAGGGAAAAGAGTACATCTGTGCTTTGCTTTCCACCTGTCTCCTTTTCTTGGTGGATTTAGTCCAAGTAAGAACTGAAAGGGGTTATAAGCAAAGGCACACTAGGCTTGAATTAAAAGCCCTCCTTCATAAGCCAGCTTCTGGCTATTGCCTGCTTCAGCAGCCCAAGTGCTGGTGAGCTGGTAGGTGGGTGTTTGTGGCTTGGTGGACCCCCTGTCCATGGAGCAGTGCTGGAGCCAGGGCCCAGGCACAGCTGCTGCAGCCACAGAGGGGAGAATTTGTCTCCTTTCAGCCACAAAGCCACCGCTCCCCTGAGCCATCTGTACACAGATGTACACACTCACATAGGTTTTTATTTGCAGGGTGTTGTCTGATGCTTCCTCTGCTGGTTTCACTAGGTCAGAGGTACACTTTGCAATGAACAAGCAGGAGGTTTTCCTCCCTTTTGAAGAGAATTCCAGGGAAAAAGAAACCCTGCCTCCTCCAGGCCCCGAAGCAGCATACCTGAGTGTCCCTCATAGAGCCCCACTAATGCACCCACTATCCCCTACGCCTCCCTGACATCGCCTTATCAGGGCTGGGCTACCATTCGTCTCCAGTGGGTGGGGGTTTCACTGTGCTTTACACATGCCATCCAGATCCACTGTTTGGCCATTAACCTTTTCTTATTTAATATATATATTAATTAATTGTAAGTATATATTTATTATTTATGTTTTGTTGAGTATAATTCTATCACATCTTTTTTTATGGAGGGGTGGTGCAGAAGGAGCTGCTGGTGCTTGTTCCTCTGGCCCTTAAAGTGTTCACATTCCCCTGAGCTACCTTGCACACCACAGGCTGTGGCACTGTGGGGCCTCATGGGAGGTGAGGACACTTGACTAGAGAGGCCTTGTGTGTCCCCTCTCAATCCCCAATGTGTCCCCATTGTGTGATCCCCGTGCATCCTGCCAGCTGTGTCACATCATGCTTGGCCCCTAAACCGCTACATCTCCCCCATCCTACCACATGCTCTCCCATATGCCCATGTATGACACTATGCCCTCAAGTCTCACTACCTCTCTATGTGTCCTGCTGTCCTTCCACACCTGCCCTTCAATGTTTTCCTACATGTCCTGCCACACTGCCATGTGTCCATGTGTCCCACCATACCCCCATGTGCTCCTCATTACCCTCATTGTCTCTTGTCCACCTCCCTAGTGTCCCACATGTCCCTCTGCACATGTCCCTTTTCTTGAGTGTCCCTGTGTTTCATGCATGCTCCCCACACCCTTTACACATCCCACCAACCTCCCTGCATGTCTCCAGTGGTCCCCAATGCTTGTCCCACTATTCCTTCACCCCTGTCCCTTGCACCCTCCTTGTGTGTGCCTCATCAGCTCTCCCTGCTGCCCCATCCCTTACTGTCTCTGGGCAGTGGAGGCTGCTGTCACCTTGGTACAATGTGCTGTCAAATCCTGAGGTGTCACCTTCTGATTTTGGGAAAAGCAGCAAGGTTACCATCTAAGATAAAAGCAAAACCCCCTTTCTTCTTGTGATGGGCGCTGCTTATTTCAAGCCCACATGAGTACAGTCTTGAGTGTTTTGGAGTAAATTGCCTGCTTGTAACACACCAATCAGTTCCTGAAATGAGAGTGCAGGCAGCTCTCTGGCTACTTTGGTCTGGAGCTGTCTCAGCTTTCAGGATATAACACATCCTCAGGAATTATTTCAAGCTGTAGCAAGAAAAACTGGCAAACTGTCCAGCTGCTTGCAGTAGCCCTGCAACAAGATCTGTGTCATGAAAGTATGGCTAAACGTGGCAGAAGAGAGAGGGTGCCCCATGGCATAGCTGCATGTCCAGGTGACTTCTGCTGTAACCAATGTAGGTTGTTATTGACAACCAGAAAGCAATAAACCTATTGCTACATGCTTTTTAAGCTAACTTTTGGCTGACAAACAAGAATACCTTCCCAAGGTTGGTATTCTGGTGTTTGCTTTGGGTATTGACATTTCATACCCCATTGTTAAGGGCTGGGAAAAATTGTTCGAGACAGAACTATCTTTGTACAAAGGCATAGGGGCCTAATTTTCATATTATTTGTATAACCTTCTCATTTTACTGGGCATGGAGAGAGGAAGGCTACGTCCATGACACTGTGTGGTGCGGAGACCTCTCACCCTGGATGTGTATGGAGGTGACCCTGTGGCTCATGGAGAAGGCTTGGTTGTGTGGATTAGACTGGTTTCACATCCAGCTCGATATCCATCTCCACATGTGACCAGATGCTTTGGGAAGACGAAGGACAGGGCTTGAGATGCTTCCCTTGCCAGTCACTGAGATCTTTGTTCGCTTTCTGCAGGTTCCCTGTGCTTGACTTGCTTTCTTGACTGCTGCCGAGGGCTGAGCTCATGCTCTGATGGATGCTAAATGCACGACCTGGCTCTTGACTAGCAGTGGTTTGTGCAGGGTCTGTGTGAATCTAGGACTCTTTCCCCCTCCAAAATATCTAGCTTTGCAGTTGCCCTTTGACCACTCAACCTGTCTGCAGTTCTCACAGTGTGTCCTTGTCCTCAGATAGCTTATCAGTGGCAGACTCTCTCACCTTACTCCTGACCCTTTTTCCAGGCCATTTACAAAGGTGCTGAGCAGCTGAGGTCACTGTGCAGACGCCGATGGAAGGTCACTGCTATCACGCTGCCATATGAGAACAGACTGTCTACTCCCGACCTCGGTTTCCTGTTTTTCAGCCCACTATCTATAGATAGCAGGACCCACTTTATTATGCCTAAATGGCTCCATTTCCTGAGGAGTTTTCTCTGCAGCACCATTTCATCCTGAGCAGCTTCCTGGGCTAATGGAGCTGTTGTGCCTACAGGAACAGGTGTGCTGCTTCCAGCTTGCCTGAGCCTTGGGATGGTAGTATGTGTGTCCGGAGCCACCCCACCACTCCACTGGTGTCTTTGGTGGAAGCATACGTGCTTTGGGCCCCCCCTACAGTCAAGGTGGGGGTAGAGGGGGAACTCTGGACCCTCCAAGGGATTCCTGTCATCTGGGGGTCCTGCAGCCACCGAGCTGCTGACTCAGAGCTGAACAGCAAACAGCAATAGTCTCTGCTCAGCAGAAGTCTGTAAGTACGTGTGGCTCATTTGATGTATGCACGTATGCTACCAGGACCAGTATGGTTTCTGAACAAGCCCAGGTGATTTCACAGCTGGAACTGGGCTCAGAGCACATGTTTTTAACATGTTTTTCTTATGTGGTAGTGAGTCAGGTTTAAGACATTTATTAACTCTGCTCTGTTTCTCCTTGTTGCCATTAAACACTCAAGGTGTACCACCAGAAATTGCATTGAATTGCCCCTCACTAGCAGCACGGGAGAAGTCTATGCAGTACCTATAGTAGCATCATGGAAGCACACACTGGATGGGCATAATCTGTTTCTTTTCCCACAGTCCCACATGACAAAAATGACACAAAATTGTGACAATTCTCTTATTGTTTTATTTCATGATAATTTTCTTCCCCCTCCTCTCTCTGCCCCACTGAGGGAGTTTGTAAACATCCTCCTGTTCACATTCACTGACTGTTACTGCAGGCATTTCTTTCATGTGACAGCTTGAAAAAGGGATGTGAAAGCTTTCCTTCTTGTCTTCCTGGCCTTTCTCTCCATCATCTGACCTTTATGAATGCTCTCCAGCAAACAGTTTGCCTTTCTTGCATGGTAGAATCTGGAAATAATTGCCTGTGCCACAGCACTTATTTTTATCAAAAAAGCTTGTGTAATTGTGCTGTGGTCTTTGCTCCATGATCCATTTTCTTAACTCAGAAATGTGTTTTTATTTTTTTTTTTCACCATTGCATATATTGTTTATCTCCATGATTCACTGTTGCCAATAAAGTAGGAAAATAAGAGATAATCACCACTTAAATTCTTTAAAACTGATGCCATGTGTAGGGGAAAAAACCCCAAACCAAGGAAAAAGTCTTAGCATTCTCAGAAGGAGTGTGCACCAAATATGTTCTAGCCAAAGTACTCGCTTTTTCTGATCATATAAAAACTCAAGGTCCTGATAATCTGACAAGCCACAGTTTGAATCCCCAAACACAACTCAAAGTTTGGCTCACTTGCATCAGAGGCTCGGTAGTTCTGGTTGTTGCTGATCATTTGTTTGTAGTTGGTGTAGCAAGCTCTGGGAGCAGCAAATGTCATAATCCTGTGTCACTGTGTAGCTCCAAGGAGATTGCTGATAAATAACAATAATATACACATACACATAATGAATAGAGGAAGCAGAAAACCCGGACAATAATTGCTATCGTGGTGGAGCTTATTAACTAAAATCAGGCAGAAAAAGTTTTTGGGGGCGGATGCCACCTTTATAATTTCTGGGGGAAAAAACCCGCCAATGTACATCTTTCAAAATATGTGCCCTGAGAAATGTGCTTTATGTGACAAGGAAGGAGCTATAGATATGTGTGTGAGGCTTTTTTTGATGGTATCTAGGGTTTGCCCCAAGACTGGCCATGGAGGACTAAACTGGCCCCATTTGACCTGGCTGTCACCGTGACCCAGTCCCCATCAGAGCCTGTTTCCTCACCAAGCATTGCTCCTGCACTTGCCTCCATGAAGTGATCCTAACCCAGCTGATCTGAAAGTCCTCCCTAAATCTGAGTCTATTTCAGTGTCTTGGGATGGCTCACTCCATTTTCAAAGCCCATGAGTCCCTGCCCTGGGTGCCCTGGTGCAGCTGTCTGACTTTCACACCTTCCAGCAGAACTACTCCTAGTTTTGCTAAAAATGTAGGAGGTTCACAGTACAACTGAGTGCCCAAACCATTTCTCTAGCTCCAGCATTAGCCAAAAGACAACCTGTAGCCAGCTACTTGGTTGCCCATCCATGGTCTCTATAGGAAATTATTCCAACAGAAAAAATTATTTCAGCAGAAAACCCAGGTAAAGGAGCTACTTTTTAAACAGATTCAACTCTTTTTTTACAGCTTGGGGTTGACCTAAAGAAGTAGGATAGCATACCTATCCTGAATACACACATTTTTAAGATAAAGGGGAAATCTTGGTTACAGTGAAATTTATGAGTCTTTTCCTAGGTTCGTGTTCACTACCCTGTGAGTCCTGTCTGAGATTCACCATCAAGCCAACATCTTCAGGTTTATCTTGACAGATGAACTTCACAGCTGGGGTTCATCAAGTTGACAACTCCCAAGGAGGGGTCCCTACAAGGCGGATTTTTGTCTCTGTTGGCTGGCATTAGTGTGAAGTCAGAGGAGTTATTCTCCGTACATACCGGTTTAATTAAAATTAGTCGTATCCTCCGTTAGTGGAAATTAGCGAAGAGGGAAATGTTAGGGAATTCCTTGCTGCTGAACTGTGGAGAAATATATGCAGCAATGGGATTCCCAGGTCCCTTGCTCAGCTAATGAGGTGCGTTGCACGGGCTGGGTCCTCTCGGTGCAAATGTGGGATAATCAGCGTGGTCTGGAATTGCACTCCTGGGAGAACCAGTCCATCATGCTCCTGCACTGCAGCTCGAGTCTTCTTCCATTCTGAGTTAATAATAAACACAACCCAGCTAAGTGATATACGTGACACATTTATTACCATGTCCTTTAGAAGCAATTTCCTTTCTGCTCTGTTTTCTCACAGACAGAATAATTACCAAGTTAAAGAGAACAGAGAAAAAATAAAAAAAGAAAAAAGTTTCCAGACTTGATCTTTCCCAGATGAAATGACAAAATTAATGAACCAGTGTATACTCTTCAGAGCTGTAAGAAGATATACCTTAGGGTTAGCAGCTGCATTTCAGCAAGTTTTCAAGTGAAGGAACACACTGAAATCAACTCCATAAAGGTACAGCTTAGCAACAGGAGATTTTCACATGATTATACTGAAGTCACTGTTTTGTGCCTAAATGGAAGGCAGGCATCATGACATTTCCAGCTATGTTCTGCAAGACAAACCCAGCCACCATTCCTGACATAAGAGATTGCTCAGTTCTGTACAGAAAAAAATGAAAATCGAGGCAAAATCCTCACACTGTTGGAGCAGGTGACTATTGACTTTATCAAAGCCAGGAATTCCCTAGCGTGTTGCCTTGTCTTGGCTTGCACAGGGGGAACACCATGGCTTTTTTGTTGCATGTTCTTCCCGTCCACTTTATAGCCCCATCACCAGGGAACCTGTTTAACTGAGGACCAGAAAATAATCTCCTCTATCGAAAATTGCTCAGCAGCAGCTGCCCTAAACTGTCCTATGCATAATATTTGCATAGTGAGCACGATGGTGCTGCGCTAATGACTGGACTTGATGATCTTAAATGTCTTCTCCGACCTTAATGATTCTATGCCTCTACAAACCAGAAGGCAGCATAAAAGGAGCGTGAGTGAGGGTGTGCAGGCCGAGAAGCATGACGGGAAAAAGGCCGTTGGATTTCTCTGCACCAGTGTGCCCAGTGAGAAATAGTTTCCATCCATGCTTTCAATCCCTTCTGCTCGGAAAGAAAGGACACAGCCCCAAGGCATGATCACTACAATGGGTTCTATGTAAGTTGCTGCTTATAAGCATTTGTCAAACTGCAGTGAGCGCAAGAGAGTGTGGCAACGTTCAGCAGTGCTTTCCATGGGCGATGGATTATGCTGGGAAATGGGCAGACTGCTGCTGGTTTCTGGCACAGGGAGGAAATCTAAGGTGCTTTTGTTTTAACTTCTAAAGTCCCAAATTATTTGGCTTCTGACATCCCCAGAGGGCCTGCATCAAGTGTCCTGGTCCAGGGGTCATCGTGAGCAGGAGCACTATCTGGATGGCAGGACCTGGGTGTTTAATTGTACCTGGGAAAGTGCTCTTTGCTTCCCTGTTGGTTGGAGATTTGGAAGCTTCAGAGCATACTGCAAAGCTTGCAGTTTTGTGTGAGTCTGCCCACTTCATATTAGCTTTCAAGAAGGGTAATTTAGCAGTAGGAAAACAAGGAGACAGAGAACGCTGGCAGGAGGATGATGTGGCAGAGCAGCAAAATACACGTGCAGTGTTGAGAGGCAGGCAAGGATCCCTCACTTACCCTTCTCCAGCACTGTCAGACGGAGGGCACCCCAAGGGCATCTCCAGACCAAGCACAAGGGAAATCCCTTAGAAGGGTCAAACCCCTCTTCCCTGTGGAGAAGGTCTCAGGAGCTGGTTTTTGGGCCTCCTGTCCTGTAGGGCTGGTCTTGAAAGCTGCCTCTGCCAGGGCAGGCATTGGGATCCCCCTGGAGCTTCCACAGCTCTGACAACCCTGTTATGTGACCCCTCATGGCCAAACCAAACAGTCAATGGGTCTGGTGCCACAGCACAGTTTCTGCTTCTTTCCAGGCAGCTGTCATGAGATCGGCTTGAATGGGAATGTTTACTACAACCAAGGGGAGAGAAGGACACCCTTGGGTCTGTGATGCTAGGATATCCCTGCATTGTGGGTTGAACATAAAGAAGTAATTAAGTTTAATCCTTCCAAGGCAGAAATTATGGGCCAGATTTCAGCTGGTGTAAATCAGCGTGGCTCTGCTGGGGTCAGTGGAACAAACCCATCCAGTGCCAGTACAGGCTCTGGATTGGTGCCCGCCATTGTGCACAGTCACAAACACTGCTGAGTGCCATGAAATTAGAAAGAAAGATTAATAAAATCATATTTTGTATTGTCCTCAGCACAGACAGGCATGTATTGCTGGTGACTTTGACCCATGTTGCTTTCAAAACAGACTGTTGTGTATAGAAATTAATATGGTTACATGGTGAAAAGTATTATCCTCTGCATTATTTGTTAGTTTAGCCTTATGGCTAAACAATTCACTTCATTTAGCCTTATAGTTTTTATTTTAATTTGCACATGGCACTTCCAAGTGCTTTAAAAGCTTAGCTGTTCTCTAGATGATATTCCTGTGAATTTAGGAGCTGGTGCCCCTCAGGGGTTTGCCCATAGACTGTCCATGATACCAGCTGAAACCAAGCGTGCCAAAGGAAGCATCTCTTCAGTTCTTCATTTCCTCCTGCAGTTTCTCAAGAATTCCTCTTTACTGACAAACTCTCCAAGACAAGGTTTCATTGCAATTTACAATAGCCATGGTCATTTGGCAAATTGAAGTCCACTCCTTTCCTTTTACAGTATGTATGATACTGAGTGAAAGCCTTAATATGCAGATTTTTTGTTTTGAAGTAGCATCTCAGGACTATATACCAGCCTAACATCCTGCCCCTTTTCCCCTAAATAAGAAAATAGGTTTTTCTAAAATCAAGCCATTTGCTGCCTATGGCTTAGACTCTGTCCCAGAAACTGTAATTGAATTTTGTAGGTTCTATATTTAACTTACTTGCTTAGGATATTAAAAAGATACAAAAGGATATCTTTTGCCTTAAAACCAGTAATATTAGATTTGCTGTTTAATCATATCATACTTACGATTTGCAACAGAAGCAACTTTGTGGTCCAGATGAAGACTGGAGCGGAAAGAAAAGCAGGTCAAATTTTATTTCTTGGAGGTGTAATTGCAATTACTCACCTATGTCTTCTCAGATTAGAGTTAATTACTGGAAAAGATAAGCTATTCTTTCTTTCATTGTTCCAGCTGGGGTTGTACTGGATCAGTGTGACATGGTACATGTTCATTGCACTTAGAGAGACATATTCTCCAGTGAAAAGTGACAGAACAATTTCAGCAGACATAAGACCTTCTCCTGAATTTCCACAAGGACTGCAGATGCTCCTGCCAGAGATGAAGTTTTTGCAGTATTTTCCATAGAGAAAAATCAGGAGAATGGCAATTGTGATGTTGCCTTAGAGATTATTAACTTATCGATCCTCAAATGCGTAACTGCTTCAAACTCATGCCCACGGCACACCCAGGGTGGTTCACTGTGCCTTTCCTCATAGAGAAAGAGCCTTGCTAGGCCAGCTGCATGACAACAAAAACCTTAATAGGCACACTTTGGATATGCTAAAGAGTTGTCAAGCATCTGCAGATCCCTGTTGTATTTCTTCTAAACTGGAAGAGACTTCCCAAGTTAGGGGGTTTCCAGACAGATGTTTCTGCAGCGGCTACCTTGGTTCCCGGCCTTCGCTGGGCTCAGGTTTCATCTGCTGCATGGCAGAAAACATCTTCATAGCTCAAACTGGCAAAGTTTGGTATCTTGTGGAGCAATCTTACCTGTGATACCTGTATTAGACATATCTCAAAGACACCTCTGATTTCTCCTGGAGCTCTTATTCCATGTCTTGCCAGTTAAGATGGATATTTTGGGCCACTGGGTCTGTATTGTATGAGTTACCACGGCAGATGTGTGAAGATGTGTTCCTTTGCCTGGAGTTCAAGGAGGTATTCCCTTGGTCTCTCTGTTGATTCAAGGACAGTGGAAGGAATAAGGATTGTCTAAACGGAACTCAGAGCTGCTGGCTGCTGTGATCTGTACTTCTCCCCTTCTTTTCTTTGACTGCTTAGGAAGCATCTTGGTGTTAGTCTGGGCTATTAACATCCTGTTTCTACTCTTCACAGCATTCTAACTCAGTTCTCTGCTTGTGTCTGATTTTGCACATCATTACCTGATGGTAATCACACATTCAAATTAATTTTGTCATTACACCAGGAAAACCTTCCCCGTCAGAAACAGGACATGAGAGTTGTTTCACTCACTGCTGCAGCTCCTGGTTTAGCTGTGAGCTGTGAGGGGATTCAAAGCCATCATTGCTCAGCCCATGTATGACAACAGGGCACTGGGCTGGGAGACGAGGAAGGGTGGCAGACAGCCTGCGGTCCCTCTTCAGTGAGGCCTTGCTGTCTAACCTGGAGATCATTTCCTCTCAGCATTCTCTGATTTAGCCCAGTTCTGTGAAACCCTCCACTATTACAGATGGGCTTGCCACCGGTCATGCCTATCTCGTATTGGCCTTTTTAGCCACCAACGCACTTGCAACAAACGTGGGTAGAGCCCTTCCTAAATCTTCGTTCGCAAAGCCTAGCCATGACAGATGGGCTACACTTTCCAAGCACTTTCAACTATTCATGCACCATCATGCTTGACTTCCACCCTGCCCTGGTTCCAGCCGGGACAGGGTTAATGTGTGCAGTAGTCAGGAGGGGACATGACTAGGACCCAGAAGCTTTTCTATACCACCTCACCTCATTTTCTGGGAACAGGGGAAGGGGTGCCTTCCGGTGAGTAAACTTGGTAGAGTGAGCAGTCAGGTAGCTCAGTTTCCCTCTGTTAATGATATTGTTGCTGTTATGGTTCCTCTTCTTATTTCATGGCAATTTCCAGCAAATTGTTCTTATCTCAACCCATGATCTTTACCCTTTGTGTCTCCAATTCTCTCCATCCCGCTGCAAGAGGAGGGGGAGGGTGGAGTTAGCCACACTATTTGCAGTGTTTCAGTGGGAACACTAAATTGGGGAATACATTCCTAAACCATGACACCTCCTATCTTCATTTAAATGCTCCTTGAACACTCAGTCCTTCCAAGAGGCCTATAAATGCTAACCTAACTGAAGATAATATCATTATCACTGCGATCAATGGAGTAACTCATCAAGTGCTGAAATAAATCACTTTCCCTGGGGATTACTGTCTAAAAGCCAAATGTAATCAGTAAAGCTTGGGTTTGACAAGGTTGTCACAGACAGAATTCATTTACTAATGAGTTGCAGCCGAATGTCCACATTGGTAATCTGTCTGTGGTTTTAATGAAACATTACAGAGACCTTTTTCTCAACATTTGTTGCTTGTTAGATATGCTGTTTGTCAGATAAGTCTTCCCACTTGATAAGCAAGTTTTTTCTTCCTCTTTCCCCAACTGAACAATATGTCTCTAAGCATCTTGCTGCCAAATGCTGCTTTCTAAAATCTTATTTGCTCCTTTGGAATAACGTACCTCTTCAGCCTGAATCAATATGCCAGCTATACTACTGCCCATCGATGGAGGGATACTGCTTTTTGAAGTGTTTTTTATAAAATGGTTCCTCCTGAAAAATGCTGAGTGAAAAAGAAAGGTGCTATCTGTTCACTGTGCTGCCAGGAAAAAACTTGAATCACCAATAAGGGTGGTATCTAAGCAACCAAATGCAGTCTACAACCATAATAACAGCACTTCAAAAGTAAATCACTCAGTCTGGTACATGCCCCACTCTCCAATTAATGGCAAATTCTTATCAGCTGTATTGTCTGGCAGACACACATTTAGAGGGCTGAAGTAGTTCTAAAACAACACTTCAAGTGGTAGAACAAAACTCAGAATCATCCAGATCTCCCAAAGTCTAATAGTTTTAAAGAGTTCTTGCAGAAAATGTCCTAAGGGTTTTAATGGAAAACACCAATTCTTACCCTCTACCCGATAGGATATTCCAGTGAATTGTGTCTCTATTCAAGGCTGACTGCTAAAAGCCACAGAAAAAGATATTGCCATAGGTTTTTGAATATTTTATCTAATTTTCGCCATAGAAAAGTGACCTAAGTACCATCAACCTAGTGTTTATTACAGTGCAGAAAACTCGCTCTTTGTGAGAGAATCATATACTGCATCGTCTGCTCTATTAAGTGTAAAAACCAGTTAAAATAGGATCAAAATGACCTTTTTCAGTAGGCAATATCACAGGGAGTAATACAGAAACCTGTAGAAAATACCTTTCCCTGTCACAGTCCACATCCTAAATGCGTCACTCCTCATCTCTATTCCCTGCCATGCATATTCTTTTCTTGTCTTACTTCTGAGAGGGTAATGCTGCCAGAGATTTGGTCCCCAATGAGCTGGTCTCAGAGGAGGTCCTGTCTGTGCCTGGTAGCCCTTCTCCTCTTCCTATGGGAAGGGATGCAACCCCCAGTTTCTCTTAGCTGGGGGGGGGGCAAGCCACACATCTTTATCTCCATCTTCCAGGTAACTTTTAAAAAGCAAGGACAGATTCAGGGAGACTGGCTGAGCCATGAAAAGGGAGGTAATGTTTTAAAATCCACTGCAGAAGAGAGCAGCCAGCAGGTAGTTTTTGCTCCTCATGCTTTTTGTGAGAAGGGAAAGGGCTGCAGTGACTGATTCTCAAGTGGTCCCATCAAGGACATACTGGGTGCTGGGCACTGTGGCCGTGGAGCATTTGGAAATGGGAGACTGGGGTTTTGACTGGGGTTACAGGCATTCTTTATGGTTAGGGACCAGCAGAGAGAGGTGGCAGGGAGTCGGGGGAAGCCTGCTTCCTCATGTGCTGATGCATGGTGTTGAAAGGGTCACAAGTCCTGTGGTCCACATGGGAACAAGGACCAGAACTTCAAAACAGCAGATGTTTCCTGGGGGAAACACAGGCATTGTGGCCACCCATGAGCCTGAGTAGCTTACAAAGAACTTTTCATTCTGCAGTTTGGGTCCTTTTAAGTGGCATGCTAAGATCTCCCCATAATTTCTCTTGGCATAGCTACAAAATGGGGGTGGAAATAATACATCTGCTCTTGTAGTATCTGGCACAGTGATAGTGCTGAACACCATTGGAATACAAGTAATACCAAACTGATTTCAATATCATGTCAGAGGAGTTGTAGAAGCTCAAGGATACAGCCTTCAAGCCTGCGCGATGGATTTTTTAGGTGAGATGCAGCCTGCGCGGAACTGAACCCACCCTTTAATCCTGAGGTTCATCTGCCAGGGCCGAGCGAGCTTGGATGGTGGCAGTGAGGTCCCCAGGACGTAGGTTTGATTAGAGTGACCTTCTCTTAGATGGATGGCCTTACAGGGCTAAACGAGCTCCATCTGCCTGGGTTTGGGATTAGAGTTGTCCTTCTCCTTAGAGTTGTCCTTCTCCAAGGATACAGCAAACAAGAGTGGAAATATGGGTCTAGAACTGGGGCAGGGAAAGACTGTAACTGTATTAGCTGCAGAGTTCTCTGTGCTAACACACCTTTGACAAATATTAAAAAAATATGGGATGGCATCATAGGGTCTGTCCACATGTAAAACACTTCTGACAAGCTCAACGTGTTTAGTTTTGGAAATAAAACCTCAATTTCTTTAGATGCATGAAAGAACCGACCTATCCACTTGCTCTCATGGAATGACATCTGATCAGAAGCCTCTACACGGGGCACCTTTTGGGGAGCAGAAGGTCCCTGAGCCCACAGAAGCAATCACATGACACTGATGTGTCTATGCCACCAAGACAATGCTTGGTGAAGGACTCAGAATGCCATTTAGGAAACAATGAGAGAGGGGGCAGAAAGAGAGGAACCCCTTTTACAGCAAGTATGATGGTATCTTTAACTGAGTCAGAGCAGACAGATTTGGAGACTTGATGAACAAGCCAGAGTTTTGGATACCTGCAGGTACTCTCATCTAATCCCAAAAAATTCTCCAGGATCCTGAGAAAAACTAAACCAAAGAAATGCAGTGATGGGTTCCTCCCCCCCAGATCTATGTATTTCTTGTGCTGCCTGATTAAAGAGCATGTTTTTGTTTAGAAGCCAAGATGAATCCTAGGAGCATTGAAGGTTCTTCAGTGTCTGAAAGGAAGGAGTCCAAGGAATGTTTGTTCTTGTGTAGAGATTATGTCATGTCTCTTTTATTTCAAGGCATATTTCACATGTATATATGAAGAAGGGAAGCTCTTTAATGTTCAGCTGAGACTGAAGAAGGAGCTTGTGAGCATGACATCCTTGTTGACATAGCAGGGGACTGCCATGCCTCTTCTGTGACTAAACTTGGGCCATAAAACCCACTCTGGAGGGGGTTTTGGTTCTGGGTGACCCCCTGATCTGCACTAGAAGGAACTCTTGAGGTGAGAGTAAGTTGATTCATTAGGTGGTATTGGATGCCCTGGGCTCATGACATGGGAGGGCCAGTAGGAGAGGCTGGGGTTGGAAATCCATTGCAGAGCTATCTCTTCTATTTTAGACCCATCACAGATATCCAAATGTGCACAAAGTAGTGGACTGATATTACTGAGACAGACCCTGCCTATGTCGTCTGTGGATGTGTTCTCATGGCACAGGGCCAAAACACTGAATAGCAGCTGTGCCGTGGAGAAGGCACAAAGAGTGGAAAGTTCTCGCCCCTAAATCCCCATCACAGTCAACCGTGTTATTAATTACCTGCAAGGAGGGAATTCAAAAGTTCAGAGGTATCTCCACAGCTCTTACAAAAGCAGAGTTAAGAAGCCCAGAACGTCCTTCTCAGGGCAGTTTGAGATATTTCTCTCCTTTAAAAAAAATGTCTATGTTGGCTTCTCAGCTGTACTTGCATATGGGGTACATATGGAGGAGAAAAAAAAAAGCAATGACTGGCGCCAAATGGGGCCTGCTGCAGCTTTTAACAGTCCTCTCTGCTTACCATTAAAATGCAGCTTTGCCCAGTGAAAATGCTGCTTTATTGCTGCAAAAATACTTCCCAGAGACATGGCCCTTGAAGCACAGTAGGGAAACGTGACATGAAGCAGGCGGCTCCAGAGTGGCAGGCAGAGGGGCTGAGCACAGCAGCCGGGTCAGGCTGTCCCACAGACACCCAGCCCTGCTGGCCATCAGCAGCATGGGGAGCTGCTTGTAGGTGGGCTGAGCAGTAGATGGGCTGGGGTTCTTAGGTGAATGATGCACAGTTCAAGCTGCCCTGGCTGATGCCTCAGGGAATGGGACTATGCTGAGCCTCCACCCATCCACTGTGTTCTGCTCCCCACCATGACTCCCCAGATGGTCATCTCTCCTCCATCTCGCCTGGACATTAAGTGGGGACACCTCTCCAGCTCCAAAAGGCTGCTTTCATCTGGGACCTGGCCCTCTACTCTTACCTGGCCCACTACTCTACTGCAGTACTGGCCTCATTTCCGTGTTCCCCAGTCTGCGTGCATCGAAAGGCAATTGTACATGCTTGCTGCATCCCACCAGCAGTCCCAGTCTGGGGCCAGCTAGTCCTCCTGCTGTCCTGTATTTCGCATGACACTGCCCAGAGGGGCCAGTCCTGGTGGGTGCTCCTCTTCCCATCAGCCCTGGCAGAGAGCAGGAGGAAAAGTGACAGCCAAGACCTGGAGGGTGACACGTCAACAGGGCCTGGAAAACCCATTGTTTTTTTACGCCTGCGGTGGGCTATGGCTCTGCTGCTGTACCCAGGAAGTGGCTGGCAACTCCTTTGAAGCTGCCTGACCCCCATCTGCCTTGCCAGCTACCCTTCCTGCTGTGGCTACCCACAAAGGTATCATGGATAGAAGGCAGAATGGGAAGGGTGCTGAGGCTCACCATTTAGTGGGATGGTGGGCTGCTCACGGTAGGGATGGGTGATGCAGCATTGGAGACCAATTTCTTTGAGTGGATGTTGTAAGCTAGGGCCAGAACCCTTTGGGTTTTCCTACCTTCTTCCACAGCACCTGGTAGTTGCTAAGTAGCAGGCCAAAATCTATTTCTGATCAAGGCGAATTGCACTTCAGTGGGATGCCAAATACCTGTGCAGACATACAGAAGCCATTTGGCTTGCAGCTGCATGAGGACAGGGCTGTTTACAGTATGAACCTGCATCAGGACAGTGCTGGTTTCTGCATAACCCTAAATCGCTGATTCAGAGATGTCTGAAAGCAGGGAACAAGGTATGGGCTCACCAAGGGCTGTGGGGTGTCTTAACCCTTTCTGCTGGTTCTTGCCAAAGCCCCTAGGAAAGAGAGCTCATTTTTCAAGAGTTATTTTCTTGCCTGCACTATCCATGCCCGTTCTCATGCACTGTATCCATCTCACCCCCCCAGCTGCATCCTCAGCGATCTATGATGGCTGTACGCCCTCTTTAAATGCAACAGCAGGTTGTGAAATACTCTGTTTTTAAAGCTCTGTCTTTTGCCTGCACCACATCTGCGATCAGTACACTTTAAAGCTTCTTGTGTGACACTGCAGTTTTCTTCACCTAACAGGACACAGAGCAGATGGGAAATGGTGCATTAGATATCCAAAACCCATGTAGATGTGGTGCTTACGGATGTGGTTTAGTGGTGGGCCTGGCAGTGCTGGGTTAATGGTTGGACTTGATGATCTTGGAGGTCTTTTCCAGCTTTAACAACTCTATGATTCTATAGTTTTGCTTTCCCTGTTTCAAATATATACACCTGCACTTATGCAGTAGGCAGCCTTTACAGTCAATACCTGCTCACGTTATCTCTTCATGCCAAAGCAAGACTTGACTTCATCTCTTCCTGTAGCAACCCCTTGGTGAAGGGCTGAACTTTTTAGCGGCTAGACTCAGCTAAGACCAATTTTTATGAAGTTACTTCAGAAATCAAAAGTGAAATTAGAAGTTTGATTAAATTGGGAAAGTACTAGTTGCATAGCATTAAGAGGTGGTGGGATTGGTAAAAAATTATAGAAAGAAAATAATGAAAATTCATGATTTTTTTTTTTTAAGCATTTTTAAGTTTTCAGAATATTTTGCCCACACTCAAAGTTATTCTTCTGTGAAAAAGAAAAGGATCTCCTTTTTTCAGGTCAGTCTCTGGGAAACTATGAGAAACCATAAATTCTGTCACCTCTATCATGCTGAAATTTCTGTGGTAGCCACAGGAGGAGATAGAGATGAAAAATACTGGGTTCGAATGGAAAGGAATGAGTGGCTGCTCTTGGGGTATAAGAAAATAACACAGGTGTTAAAGTGCCCTACAGTGCCAACCCAAACAAAGGGTGGTCTGTGCCGAATTTTCCTTGGAGTGACAGGGGTGTAGTTTCCAACTACAATGAAATTTCTTTCCATAAAATTTAGTTTAGGAATCAAGATTATGTTTTCAAACCGAAAAATTAACAAATCCAGGGATTTCTGGACTCATATGCTTTGACAAATGAGGTCAATTTTAATAGCATTACCACTGAGTGGACAAATGGGACTAATTTGCAGGATGGATTCCAGATATAAAAAAATTGTTGGTGATAAAGATTTATGGATACTGTGTTTGCGCTGATGAAATGCTTGGTTGTTGTTACTTACCATTTAATACCAGCTCCCCTTGGATTTTTTTCTTTTGTTTTCATCCTGCGCCCTTTTTGAGGGCAGGAAAAGAAGAAGACAGCAAATGGATTTAGAAGATGTGAGTGGGGTCAGGCTCTGCATGCACTAAAGAAACAACAAACTGTTTTAGGTCACAGACATTGTTAAATTGCACTCAAAATGTCCAGTGCTTTTGTTCCAGCTGATATCACAAAGCAGATATTTTGTTGTTTGTTGAATATGGAGATAAAGCTGAGTTGGTGTGGTGTGGATTGTCACAGTCTGCCTGGGGCACTGTGCCATTAGGAGATGCTTCAGACCGTGGCCGTCGTGCTTTTCCTCCTGACAAGAGCCATGATGTCTGCAGAGGTGACCAGGAAGGGGTGCTTGAGACCTTGAGTGTGATGAGAATGTCCTGACTGTGCTCCCTCCTGCTGCCTCCAAGGAAAAGAAGAAGAAAAGGTGTGGGAATTTCTAAGGCAAGGCATAACATCTGTTGCTGGACCCTTGGGGGGATTTCTAGGCTGTCCCAGGAGGAAAAGAGGTGGAAAGAGAGCAGCCTTTGTTGCCTCCTTGAGCCGTCCACGCCTCTGTGGGACATGTGGGTTTTCCCTCTCCTGTACAGCATCCATATGCAGGAGGAGGCAGAGCAGCTCTCGGATAGCCTTGGGCAGTGCTGAGTTCCTCATAAAGGCCACTCATTTCAGAGGCAGCTTTGCATCAAAATGTTTTTAAGCACTTGGGGTTTTTTGTACACTGAAGTGGCAGTACTCTGTGAAAGCTTTGGTGGGCTCTGAGCTCATCTAAACACATTTCCATCAGCACCTGATACCAGGGAATGGCATCAGGCGTGTCTTGCTGCAAGCAGTGTTATAAACCTGGTGGTAGCAAAATGGTTCTCTGCACCATTCTGCCTCTGGAACCTCTTGTCATGCACTGTTGAATGGGATGCTGAATAGTTTAAGTGGGATTTCTGTGGCTATTGAAATATTCTGACCTCTGAAGTGACCTTGTTCCTCTATCAATGACTAATATCAGTGACTAATAACCTTCAAGTTTCTTTTCTGACTGCTCTTTTTAAAAAACAATAATTCTTGGGTTTTGGTGTAAGGTAGCAACTGCAAATAGACAAAATTTCTTTAGACATACCAAAATACACAAACAATCCCAAAAAATGTCAGAAGAAGAATTGTCTGGGCAGGTAAAGTTCTATTGCTTTATGTAATGTTCCCTTTGTAATGTGGGTTTCCAGTTTCATATCATACCATAAAGAGCATATACCTCATGTGGCCTGCTGAAGGCTAATTTGTGTTACATGCCTTGTGTTCAGCTTTTATATATAAAAAAAATATGTGATCTGAATAATTTTCTGCCTCCTGCATTTCTTGCTTTTCTTCTTGCTTATTTTTGCCCTTAAAGATTCTTGGCATTGCTTTTTTTTTGGGAGGTTACATAAAAGACTTTAACAACTGTAGCTGTTGTTTAAACATTAACTGCAGCAAAATGAATGTAACATCATCATATTACTCTAATAGGAGGTGATTTCCCTGCTTTAGAAACCAGAAGATCCTCATGTAGCATCTGGTGAATTAAAGTCCAGGAGGAAAGAAGCTGGCAAATAAGACAGAAAGAGCCAGTGTTTTTTTCCTTTTAACTGTTGGCACCTTCAACCACCACACCTGCTCCATGGCCGCAACATTTGATGAGCTGATTTGATGGATCTGTACTCTTGGGCTTATTTACATATTTTGAGTTACGTGTCCAAGGTCTAGGGCTGGATTCATCCTGTATCTGGAACATCAGAAGTAAACATGCAGCTGACTAATTTCCCTAGTCTTTCATAACTGGGCATCTTTAGAGAGTGGTTCACATGTTGGGTAGGACATATTGTCATCTTTTCTAAAAAGACTATGGCCAGTTTTGCAAAATATTCTTACAAAATCATCTCTTCATTGAAAATTCAGGCAATTCAGGAAGTCTTGCCAAGGAAATGGACCTCCGAGTCACTACCCCAAAAGGAATCGGGCAGAGAAACCATTTCTGCTATTTGCCTAGCAAAAAAAAAGATTTGAAAACAGTATAGAAAAGCATCTTTCAGTCTCATTGCAAAGGTGTTTTGTACCAATGAAGATGAGGGTGGGTGCTCAGTGACATTGTCAGATGCCAACCGGTAATGCATTTCTGTCAAGAATGGGAGTTGGCAAGGCAACACTTTTCAGATTCTGCTAAGTAGAAGCTCCTTTTTCTAAGCTGGCCATTAAATGCTCAAGAATCTAAATCTCCCTGAAAATCCCATTCCTCGGGAGTTAAGTTGCTTTTCAAAATGGTATTTGGGACCCTAAGCCATTTTTCAAAATGCCTTTTTAAAACGTGTCATTGTAGATCCTCTTAGATGCTGCTTGTGACTAAAATATGTTGGGGAGGGGTTGTGATATCTGAGAAAATTTGATTATCAATTTTTTGAGCATGTTCTTAGGCAGACTGAGTGCAAAGAGTAATTTTATTTAGCTTGAAGTATCTGGTAAACATGAAGAGAAAAAGAGCTCTGTAGTTGGACAGGTCTTATCTCAGTATCTTTATTTACATGTTCAAAGAACACTGACGCAATTGAGCTACCAAAAGAACTGCTTTCCATCAGCCCGGGAACAGAAACAAATTGGTCTTTAATAGCGTTGTGTGAAAACTATGGCAAATGTTATGTAAAACTGTGCAAAAAGAATGTTTGTGTTCTAGTTCCAGGTCATTTAGTGGGCAAAAAGAGAGACATTTTCTGTGAAATAGCCATGAAGTGGTTTATTGTTATATAAGGATAGGAACTGCTAGATCAAACTAATGGTGACATACTGAGAAACAGATACTTCAAAGCAAAATGCAAGACATCCCAGTGTGAATAATTATGAAATAGTCTGACCATAGGGGAAATTTCTGCGTAAATTACTTTAGTCCTAAAAGGCTACATGTTTGCATTGCTTCTGAAAAGGTTTTAGGCTGATTTCCCACAGACATAGGGGTTATGCAACCAGTGTGCTGCCCAGCTGTGCAAATCTCTGATTCCCTCCCTCTCTGTCTACTCTCCTGTCTCCAGCAACCTCTGAACACATCCAATCTCTGCCATGTGGAGCAGAGCAGAGGAGGTCTAACAAATAGTTAATTTCCTACAGGTTTATGAATATAAGCTGCTCCCCAGTGAGGAAAGACAGGTAATTGTGCCAGCTCAAGGTGAGCTTACACCTCAATAGAAACCAGAGAAACCACATGGGAGAGCATCTTGTAAGTGGTCTTACTGTGGGAAAAGCTTCAACTATGGCTCTCCTTCAACATGACATGCAAATCCTAGGTAGCCACTGGCACTGCTGGTGCCATCTCTTTCTCCTATTGATTATAACTTTGGATATCCTCAGGATCTAATATAAATGCTTGATTCTTTGTGACTGAACATGTTCTTAGCTTTAACAACCTCCAGAGGCAATAAATGCTAGTTGAATAAAGTGCAGACAGGGCATTTCCTTTTGATACCAGAAATCTACAGATTTCACTGCAGCTCTTCCCATAAAGCAGCTGGGCTTAATTAGGGCATGATGCTCTTTATGGGCCAGCAGGCTGACTTTTAAATTAATTAGAAGTACGTTGAAGGCAGTCTCTGGCCTCTTGGGAATGCTAGAATTGTTTCAAGGTGTTGAAACCTTGTCTCTGCCACACTGGGCTGTTTGACCCTTCTCTGCAGTCAAAACCACATCAGAAGATTAATGTTATCCCTCTCCTCAGACCAGGACAGGGTCATTCCATGGCATCCACCTTTTTTACACTGGGTTGTTGTGGAGTCCTCAGGATGAAGATAGTGTTTTCAAAGCCTGGCCATCTTCTCAAGGACCTGGGCCACATTAAGCTGTCTCATGCCAATCCATTCCACTTTCACTGTCAAATGTCACATCTTGTACCACTTCTTCATCACCTTAACAGCAGTATGAAATAAATTAAGCCTCCTAGGAGAAGATCCATGGTCCTTGTCATAGTGCTCACATTGGCCCGGTTGGTGTTTAGATGTTGAAAAAGAGTTATGATGGGAAGTTCTACGGTGGAAAGGTGGGTCCTCTGAACTAGAAGGAGATATGTATATGTGTTTCCCACAGAATTCAGTAGCTGGTATAACATTGTTAATGGGGAAATTTATTCATATATATTTTGGCAAGTTCTCAATGGAGTCTCATTTCAATTGCAATTGCACAACTCTCTTTTTACTTTCCATTTTGTGCAAGGACCATATTGTTCCTAGGAGCAGTATTGTGAAGGCACTTGGACAGACCCACCTGTGGATTCCTTGCTCTTAAAATAGAATAAGCAAAATAACATCAATCTATATTTCATTTGGAAGCCCAAATGCTTTATAAGATGAATCAGCTCGTCAGGGACAGTCAGGACTGGCAAGTAATATGTCATGTCTGGGACAGTGGATTACATGGTTCAGCTCCTTTACTGCAAATCTCAAGTATGCAGGAAAACATAGTGCTGGAATCTGTTGAGGCAAGATATTAGAATAAGTTCAGAAATTCACACTGTATACATTTGTCCCCACAATGAGCAAAGCCATGTGTTCATTATGTTTTCTTGGAGATGTGGCTTTGATTCACACAGAAGTTCTTGAAAGAACCTGGTGGCCTGAGAGAGGAGCAGCAAAACATTGCAGATCCAAAGGGACACAGGCCCTGTTAAGCCCAAATAACTGATGGCAGTTCTTATCAGTTTCTTTCTGAAACAAGGCTCTGAAGAATTTTGCTTGGTCTTTTGGTCAAATAGCTGAGTGTTATGTGTTCTTGACAGGAAAACCTATTTCATGTAACATTGTGCTTCTCTGAGAAGCCACATCAGCATGTTATTTTCTGTACCTTTTCTTTGGCCCTTATACATTTGTGTCTGTGCATGCAATATGCTTTATGTTCCAGTCTTGTATGTCTACCACACATCCTTGTTTCCACCCTCCCACATAATCTGTTATAAAGGTGACATTTTTGGCTTTTAAGAGCGATGTTAACAAGGATCAGATGCTGCCATCACTTATGAAAGATGTATGTTTCCTTTAACATTTATAGTATTCACTGGTAAAAAAAAAATCCATCAGTGTGGACATTACAGTGAAGTTCTTGTATTTAGCAGGTGAAAAGCCAATATTTGAGCTGTAGTGAGATTTGCTCATGGAAAACCCCTGGAAGCTGTTTTTAGCAGCAAGGCATTAGTCATCCTTGGAAGGCTGCTAGCTGTTCTGCACTTCTGGCTCACACTGTGCCGTGCCACGCCACGTGCGAGGATTGCTTTGGATGCTGCACAGTGTTAACAGCCACTCCCACTTTGCCGCAGGTGTTGAGTTTAAGTGCACAGTTCCTGCTTATTTTAGGAAAACATGAGCTCATGTTCCAGACAGCTTTCTCTCCAGCCAGAAGATGTGGGTTATGGTCCTTCCCTGTTCTGGGAGACTGGGGGAACAGGGGTAATGCCCTAACATATGCGAGGAGCGTGTGGTGGGATTTCTGTTGAATCGATCTGGGAACATGGGGCGATAAAGAGACAATACAATGGTGACAAAGGGCCAAGAAAAAGATGGTTTCCATGTCAGATGGAGATCAGGCAAAGAGGAGACAGCAGAGCAATGAGGTCATGGAGAGAGGTCTGAGGAGTGGAATCTATTAGATCATCAAAAGTGGTGAATTAAGTCATGCTGCACTATGGCTAAGGCAACTCCTAAAAAAACATAAAGGGGAAAATACAGGTGATGAAGGAAGAATTCAGTTTAATAGACTGGAAAGCTGCCTTGCTTGCAGGGATGCCACCTCAGAGCAATGACTCTCCTTGGGAAGAAGAAAAGCAGATGCTGCCTGATGGACAGTTATTCATCCTCTGCAATCTCCAGTTCCCCCCAATCTACAGCACAGCTTGGCCAACCAGGGAGGGGACCCTCACTGCCCCAAGGGGAGTGCCAGATTTTGCTGGCTAGTGGAGCAGAGGGAGGAAAGCTCCAATGAGGATGGCACTGTGTTGGCTGTGCAGGCATTGGGATGAACTTTGGCAAGAATTAGCAGAGGCTCAGCCAGGTCCCTTTTCTGGGACCAACCAGCCCTTTCCTTCCTCTGTGGCTGAGACAGGGATTTGCAGAGAATAAAGGCTGCTAATACACAGTGTCATTGCTTTATAAGGAAATGTCTTGAAATAATACATACTTATGGCTGTTGTTGATGTCTTTATTTTATGGCAGTCTAGGAGTGTGTGGACTTGAATTGGATTCCAAGAGTTGAATTGGATAAACAGAGCTGGGAACACTTTTTCTGATGTAGGGTATTGAGTAAATATGAAAATGTTAGAAATGATACAGCACTTCATTTAGACATCTTGTGTTGAAACACTGTGCTGTGTTCTTTGGAGAATTTTCAGGGCCAGGTTACCCTTCATTCAAAATACCTAGAAAGTAAAACATGAAAAAGTATAACAGAAAAAACCAGGTTGAATGGAGGGTCTTGTTTGATACAAGGCTATTGGGAGAAGAAAACTGGTTGTCTCAGTTGCTAAACTGTTTCTTCAGGTTTTCTGCTAAGGCTCTCCTGGGCAATGATACAATGGGGTCTTAAATATTGACAGGGGATCCTCCTGGTGCAGGGGAACCTGGACCTGAGTGTCTCCAGGATGAGCAGGTTACTTAGCAGAGGCTACAGTTGTGTTTTGAGCAGGCATGTCTCTCTGTATAGGGCCAAAAGCATGTGGGAAGGCACAACGCAGCCGAGAAACTCTCTCCTCTGTTTCCATTTTGTGGCTTCTGCAATAATCTTTCCAAGGAACCTTGTAAACCTCTAAGTAGTGGGGTTTTTAAAACACTGCTGTTGTAGTAATAGTTTAGTGCTGCCTCCTTTGTTATGTGCTAATGGTGCCCTTCTCTTAGGTCTACTAATAAAAGAAATTTAAACCTCAGTGTGAAAGACCTTGTAAAGTTACAAATCAAACACAGTTTTGCTGTTTTCCCCTGATATACAAGACAGTGGTGTGGCTTCTGCATGGGAAGTTAGTGTCAGACCTTAACCAAGGAGCTTGACCGGTCAGCTGCGAGGCCTGTTGCTGTGCATTTGGGATCACCTCCTCTACCTACGGGGCAGAGCTGCAAAGGAGTGTTTTACATACTGAAAGATCTCTTAAATGAGAGGGGAAGGGATGGGGAAACTTCAGACAAATTAGAAATAATAGAGAATATGACATCTGGAATCTGGATAGAATGATTTATAATCTGTGTCACGCTTTGATCATCTCTTTAGTATAACTTTTGAATAAACCTATGCAATATATTCATATAGAATTTATTTCCCTGTAAGTGAATTCTCCAGGCTTGTTCACAGGTCTATGGAAAATTCTCCTTTTGGTTACAGCCTTTAATTCTATACATTGCTATTTAAAAAAATAGGAAAAGAAGAATGTGTCTGATTTTCCCAAACTGTCCTGGGTGTCACCTACATACTGTGTAGACAGCCCAGTCATAAAAGCACTAGACTACTGCTATCTTTGCAAGGAGGTGATGAGTGCATGTAGATTGGTAGAGACTGGGCATTTTTGGAGAAAGCTGTGGTTTAGATGGCATCTCAAGAAGCCTCCCAAATTTATATTTCTTATGGTTTCAGTGAGCAAATGCTTATTGGGGAAATAAATAAAAGAAAAATCCACAGGTGAGTGGGAAGTGTGGACTGATTTCTGAAGAAAAGTACAGTGGAAAAGACAGGAAGGCTGAACTTAGACAGATCTAGAAAATATAAAAATGATGCCAACTGTTCCTTTCCTGTTGCCAAGACAGTGTGCTTTTATAAAAAGAAAGACTAAACATCTCCATAAATCATTAAGAGGTCGTAGTTTTGCTCACCTGATCTTGTCTTTATTTGCTTTTGTGCAAAGGCAAGGACTGTTGCATGTGAACACTGTGAAGGTCAACTCTGGACCATAAAATGAGCTGCTGGAGGCAGAATCACATTTCCCACATATGCTGTGCTTTTCTTAGGGTGGCATAAGTAAGTCAAAAGCTTTCAAAAATGGGACAGAAAGTTAAAAAAATGAAATTATTTTCATAGTTGGAAAAAGGCAGAGAAAATAAGAGTGAGACCTTGACTGTAGCTTCATTTTTGTTGCCAGTGGTCCCAGAATGAAGGCAGGATCCTTATATATATAGATATATATATATATATATCCATCTGGTTTCTACCACAGGATACAGCAGAGCTGACAGGTTTCCACCGGGATGGTTAGATTCTGTTAAAGCAGCATTTTCTCATGGAAAATAGTTTCTAATGGAACATTTTTGACTAACTTTTGGCATGAACATGAAAGGTTCTGACAGCAGGGCTACAGTTACTTCATCCATTAAGAGCGCTGGAGGGGCAGGAGGGCGCTAAAGGCATAGCCCCTACCTCTCTGTGGTGGTGCTGAACATGGGCTACCCTGTCTGCAGCTCTGGCCACCTCCAAAATGCTGCAGTGGTGAAAGCCTTGGGGGCTTGCAAGCAGTGTGGTGCTTGGCTGAGTGGTGATGGCTACATCTGCCCACGCAGGGCTTGCTCCCCGTGGGCGAACCGGCCGTATTATGACTTTCAGCCTTCTTTTAATCCGATTGATGGAGTGGCCAGAGATGCTGATGAGATTAGAGCTCAGCAGGATGACGAAGCACTTGGGATTTGCCTTTGTGCTGATCCCTGTAGCGCACCAAAGGGGAATGGCTTCTTCTGATTTACAAGCTGCAAGAACCTTGCATTGAGGTGGAGTGTTTTCTCCAAGACATGGGTCCAACCCAAACACATCTCACGATCTGTAGCCAGAGCCTGGCCTGACATTTTTTTGACTGCGCCCAATGCCTTGTGCACGGTCTCAGGCATTGGGATATCACTGTTGCAGACCCAGAGGCACTGTGGAGCCGGTGGGTTTTGGGCTCTGTTTCCCATGAGGTGACCTGCCAGGCCGCAGCGCTGTGGGCACCTCTTTTCTCTCCACCGATCAGATGATAACTGACATAACTATTCCTGGGGCTGACAAGCTCACGAGAGATGACGGGCTGGAGTCCGCAGCAAGCGTAAATCACCCACTGCTCACTGGCAGCAGAAGAGCAAGGTGGAGTTGCACCATCTGTGAATTTCGTTCACTGCACTTAAATAGATTCCTTTTTGTTTTCCCCACATGAAAAAAGGAAAATTAAAGTAAACAATTTCTACACCTCCTGACTGCTTTGTTTATAGGAATGGTGTCTCTAAATGCTCCAGCCTGAAGTACTGGTGCTGCTAATAGAGTCAATTACAAGTATATTGCAGCAGTCATCCCAGCGGCTGTCACAGGAACAGAGCACTCCCTCTTGAGTGAGCCTCCCATTTTAAGCCCTGAAAGAGCAGCTTGACACCCTGTGACCTGCCTGGTAATGTTCCTAATCCACCTCGTTATAAACACACGTTCCCAAGAGGGGTGGTGGGGCAGCGGTGAAGGATAGTAGGTGCAGCAGGATAGTAATCTTGCAGCCTTGCGCTGTACTTGCAGGGAGCTGATGAAGGTGGTCACAGGCTAAGTGGATTAAACCCAGGGAACATCGGTTCAAAAATAGGAGCTGCAGCCTGACATAAAGATCTTGGGAAGGAGAGGATTTGCTGGTGAGCAGTGCCAGGCCCCCAGAGGAAGCAAGGGAGGGTCCAGTCTCGCCGGCATTTCCTATGTTGGCTGTGGACACGTCCTGGAGATGCCTGGGGGATCCTCGGGGTATGGCTCTGTCTGGCTCCAAGCCCTGCAGCTCACACATCCCTACAGGTTGCAGCTGGTGAGGCAAAACCAAAGTAAGGTCATCCAGGGGTGGCCACAAGCCACCTGCACCTCGTCCTGCCCTCATTTAAGCTCAACAGGTATCTGGGCTTGACTGGTGTGGCAATGCCTGACACCAAACCCTCTTCCAGAAGGACAGCAACACCTGGAGTTAAAAATAAGACACATTAATTAAAAAAATAGGAAGTTAATAAAATAACCATTAAAATAAGGGAGAGTTAAAAATAGGATTTAGAAATACAAGTAACGTAATAAGAAATAGCCTCCCCTCCTTGTGCCTCCCCAAAGTTTTTATTCCCTCTTTTCTTCACACAGAGACTGATATTCTTCATGACAGTGGGTGGTTTTACCTTCTTTCTTGTGCACTGATAGAGCATCTCCAGGCTTTGCTAATCACAGGAATTCCCAAGCTAATGACAGTTCTTGCTCCTCTATCATATCTGACATTTTTTGACTGTTCCTTTTGCACTTTGCCATATGTATTTTCTTCACATAGACTGATGTTAAGTCTGTCTTTTAAAAATAGTTGCCCTTGAAATCTAAAGTATGTGTTAATTGACTGTTTTAAAACTCAAAAACAGCTGAATGGCCTTTTGACCAAACATTAATAAAATGATTACTCTTGGACCCAGTTTAATCCTGTTAACTACTTTAAGTTTGAGGCTGCTAAGCAGGGAAGATGCGCAAATTAAAGTACAATGTGAGGGGTAGTGACTTTTTCTAGCTCAATATTATTATGATAATAAGGATATCTTGCTTTATATTTTTTCCTAGATTTAAGTACACAAAAGAAACCTTGTTAGGTTTCACACACATGGGTTCTGAGCTAAAAAGTGGCAGCTATGATCCGATATCTCTCTTTCAGCTCCTGGGTAAGGTTAGCTTTTTCTTTTTGTCCTAATACTGCAGGAGTTAACAGCTTAGAGGATGAAAATGTCTGAAAGTCTCCAGGAAGATAATACTTGGGAAGACAGGTTTAAGCTAAATAAGAAAGCAGATTTCGTCAGCCTTCTTGGAAACAACCTGACCAGAGACTTGAGATCCATTTCTAAATTTGGCTTTTGCATTTTCCACGTACAGGAAGTGATGAAAATGGCAGCAGTAATCCCTGGTGAATTTGGACATGCACATCAGGGGTTGAAGGCCTTTGTTTTTTATAGGGCTGTGGTAAGTTGAGTGTTGTAAACATGACTCATGACAAGTTTAATTAAGACAAAAAGCATGGGAAACATAGCAGAAGGTCATGCATCTTTGTTCACAGTTTTACCAACTGAAGGTTTTTCTGAGATTTAAATTTGCTGCACCAGCACAAATACAAATACAGGTTTTGTACTGATTTTCTCTTTCCCAAAATGACTTTTACCCTTGTTTTTTGGATGGTGCTAAAATAGTTTGAATAGAAAAAAAACTGACCTAATGCATAAGCATATTAACTTGTGGCAAGCCAAACTGCAGCTGATGAAAATAAAAGACGTGGTGAACATATGATAAAACTCCTACAGTCAATTTGGTCCTGCCCCAACAATGACAAATTTACTCCTGGATGAATCAGACTAAATGTATCAGACACTCAAACACACACTTGTCAGTGCAGAATGTGCCTGTTTCTCAGATTTCCAAATGTACATTTGGTGTTCAAATGAGCACACTTGCTGGTGGAGCGAGAATTTGTTCTGGACTCACTACCTGAGCTTTGCCTCTCTGCAGATGTTGTGTGGAGCCTCAGATTTTGATTCAGACAAGTTTCTTCCTAAGCCAGCTTATATGGTGAAAAAAGAATCTAAAAAAAAAAAAAAAAGAATTGAGAGCTACAGGCGCAGTGTTCTTGAGAAGATGGTGGTGATACTCCTTTTGCAGAGAGGGCAACAAATTCAGGCAGCGGGCATTGACTTACAGTTTTGTTCATGAGGGGCACTTCTGAGAACTTCCTGCATATTTGGAAATCTCAGTGATGCCCAGTCACAGCATAGTGCTTAGTGTCCTGTGAATAACACAGCATATGTTGAGATGAACTCCATCTATTTTAACACTGCTCACTTGAAAGCTAAGCATCCTTAAGTTAGTCAGTTGGACTCTTCCTATTAGTGAGGTGTGAGAATATCTGAAAGGCATTGATTTCACATGAGCAGCAGATTACACACCTCTGTGGGTTCCTATATCTCACCAGCGAAATCAGACAAGGGAGCCCTGGTGATTAGCTGAGACTGCTAGCCTAACTAACTTCATTAAATTAAATGAATCTCAGCCTCAGGGACAGGAGTACTTGTACCAAAACACTCCTCACATGCAGGACCTGTAAAAGCACACTTCTTCAAGACTTTAGACAAGTTTATACCAAATTGGAAACGTCTATTATCCAATAAAATCCTCTTGAGAGTTTTGAAGTCCAAGAAGAGCAAATTCATACAAGTGTGGGCAAAATCCCTTAGCATGTGAAATGGGTTAGCTGGGAAGAAGCTTTTAAAAATGTAAGAATTTTAGGTTAATGCAGCCTCTGGATTTTCCCCAGAAGTTGTGCTCTTAAATCCTCTGGAATAATTTGAAAACTTGCTAGCCAAATTAAAAAAAATGTATTAAATCTATGAACTGGGAAAATGAAATTTGGATTCTGAAGAAAGTTTAAGTCTCAGGGGTTGCAGAGTCTATCTCAGGATTCAGAAGTATTTTAAAATGCATCTCGAAAATTTCCAAATAATTACTCAAACAACACCAATTTTTTTTTAAAATCCATCCTTCAATTTCTACCCTTTCTCATTCCCTTTAATACAAAGCAGCAAAAAACCAAGTAATTTCAGATTGTCTGCTGGCCTTTGTGATTAAAACATCCCGTTCACAAATATTCACAAATATTTATGCTTGAGTGAAGGTTTTGCATAGCTTACTATCTAAAACGTATGTTTTGGATCATTCTGGTTGTGCATATGGATGTATTTATCAGAGGTTTCTCAATTAAATAACTGCATTATTTATTTTATTTTATTTTATTTTATTTTATTTTAGCTCCTTGCTAATAATTGTGAAACTAGATCAGTCTGATATTCTCATGAAGGTGTTTTGCATTCATATTAAATGTGTTTGCAGACCAGAAATGCATGCACATGAACAGTGTGAATTTCTGGAGAAACTAATGATGGGCAATTTTACCATCAGATTTTTCAAAAGCCTATGTACTTTGCTTTTCAGGGAAGAGTCTGGAAAGGTCCATTATTTACAGGGACAGAAAACACGGAAGGTGAAGCCCCACTCCATTGTGCAAAACTCCTATAAACGAATGCATAAAGACTCCAAAAATCAGCGATGGGGAAAAGCCCTTCCTCTGGGAGTGGCATAGGCAGTCACGCCACAAAAGGGAATGCTCCCAGCCACTGCAAAATGAGAGTAGGTTGCAATAATAGCCTCCAATCACCCCAGCTGCAAGCTGTTGCATTGGGAACACTGCAGGAGGAGTAAACGACGCACTGGAAGGGATTCACAAAGGCAAGGCTGCAGCCCTGTGCAGGTCCTTGGGCTGGATCGGTGACAGCGGGTGTTTCCTGACCTCTGTGCACCGCGGCTGTACAGCGGCAGCGACTCTGGCCAGCCAGTCTTTGCTCCCCGGGTGCGAAGTGCTCAGCACGAGCATTTCGGCAGGAATGAAAACTTGTGGACCGGGGCTGTTTTTGTCGAAGTCCCGGGTCTCTGTCTGGCTTGAGATGTGCAGCAGCAAACCCCGCATCCTGCAGGGTCCTGTCCAAACAGCCTGGCTGCAGCAAGTGAACTAATTAGCACCGACTCCTTAGTTTAATCTACTTGAATGCCCTGTGCACTCCTTTCAAATCTCCTTCAAACCCAAAGCTAAAGGGCAGATGAGCACTGCCATGAAGGGGGAAGTATCATGTTTTACTACCTGATTTGAGAAAAATCCTATTCATACCCCTTCTGGGACCATAATGGCTTCTGAAGCATATTTGGTCTTCAGAGCTGAACCAAGGATACAAGTCAGAATGACATGACTTCTGTGGAATTTGCATTTGCAAGAGGCAGAAGGGAGAAATTTGTACCCCCCAAAAATCTCTCTCAAATACCAAGGCAAGAATGCAGAAGTAGGATTTTTTTTCACTCCTTAATTTTTATTTTTCAGTGTGATTACATTTGGAGTTTTTTTGTTTGTTTGCTTGTTTTCTCAGTAGGATAGGCTTTTTAAGGATAAAAAGGAATTCTGGAGTATCAAATCAAGCATTTCTTAGATCAGAATGGTGACACCAGTAGCTCTGGTCAGATTGGTGTGCTCTCCTGTGCATTTTGTTCAAGTGGAATGATAATAACTAATGAAGAAAGGACTGTAAGGCTCCTACTGAGTCGGCAGAGGCAAAACTCCCCTTTTAAGTTAGGAAATTTTACCTGAGTAAGAGCTCAGCATAGACTGTAAAATCTGGTCATGAAATCCTCAGCTAAGCTGGTAAGAAACCAAAATCCTTCAGACAGAAAAGTAAAATAGGATTTCCAACCTCCATAGTTATTCACATCCTACTAATGAGCTCTGGCATCTGTGGCAGAATTGTTAAAGGAGTATTGATCTCCTGCAAAATTTGATGTGTAATAGTGATTTGCAGACACAGGGAGAATATTGAATCCTCCTCCCTTGTTATGTCCCAGTGGGATGATCAGCTGGGGAATACTAGAAATGCAGATGGCGTTTCCGTGTCTCCTTTTCATCCATCAAGTGGTTATTTGATGGTCCATCTGATTAGTGTGACTGGTTTGATCTTTTTCTCCCTTTTCACAAATAATGTTATTGAATGTTGATGTTTGACACAGTCATATACTATAAAGCAAAGGCTTAATGAAGGGAACTAGTTATAAACAGGCCCTAGCTCCTGACTAGAATGAAAGCAATTTCTTTTTTGGTAGTTTTAAAAATAGCCAGTGCTGTTGAATATATTTGTATTTCAATGCATATTTTTCCTGCTCTTTCAAATGTTGCTGTGTCCTTTACTGAGACCTGCATCTGCAGGCAGGACTGTGAAGCAGTTTTTCAAGAAGAACAGTCATGAGCACACCTGTACCACCTTCCCCAAAGGGAGTTAGCTGTGGTTTTACCAGCTGATGGCACATTCAGCCATAGCAGGGAGCAAGACACAGAGTATCACTTCATATCCAGGATCAGACCCTCCCAGAAGACTCCCTTGGGATGATCTCACATACATCTTAGAAGAAGAATAAGTTATATTGTCCTCAGGGAAAACCACTGCTACCTTTTCCTGAGGACTGCTTGTGCCATTACAATCTGGAACAGGGAACTGGAGTCAGTGAGCTTGTGTTGGATGCCTGACCTCTTCACCTCTTTTGGAAAAGCTACCCAAATTTGGTCAAGTGATAAATGTCTATAAAAAAATCCATTCTTATGTGATCCATGGAGACTTCTGTCTCCAGAGGAGGGTTTGAGAAGTAATGAAGCACGAGACCATGTGCTGGAGAAGAAAACAAGATATTGAATGGCTGTTCATTAATCAAGTGCTGGGAACAGAGTGAGAGAAGTACAGTGGTAAAAAGTAGCATGCAGTTCTTATAATTAAGGGCTGTTTCAGGATGCATATGTACAGAGAGAGGTGGGGATGTGAAATAATATTACATGAGCAACCTTAATTTACACATGCCTTACTTCTGGAGAGCTTAAGTTGGTAATTCTGCTGCTGTTTTATGGGCACAAGAGTGGTTTTTTTCTATTGTATAGAGCAGCTTGCTGCCTTTCAGTTCCCTGTACTTCCCTGTCCTTAAAAGATGTGGAATATTTGTGACTGCCTTGTGCTGCAATGATGCGATTGCAGAGCTCTTTTCAGCTCAGTGAAAGAAATGAAAGGTTGGGCTCACTGTGAGCAGTTGCTAGGAAAGAAAGAAAGAAACCCTATTTTAAGCTGTTCCACAGAAGCACATTCTGCCTTGATTGGTTATTGATTCCAGTTTCATTATGGAGAAAGCACATTTTTAGCCACAAACATGTGCAGCCACATGTTGAACTGCAAGTGTGAAAACTGCATCAACTGTAAGTCTCTGCTGTGGGCTGCACTAAGCCCAAGCATCCAAAAAGCTGAGGACCCACATTCCCCACTCTAGCAAATGTCACCAGTCTCTTGAGAAAAGTTTTCTTGGCTCCTTCAGCTATATTGAGCTTTGGATTCAATTCAGTTAGGAGTCGGTTGTGACTTGGATCTCGTAGGCTGTCCCTAGACTGGTAAACGAAACAAAGCCTCAGACTGTTTTGGACATTGGAGCGTGACTGTCTATTCTGCAAAACTGTTGGACTGGTCCAGGGAGTGGTGGAGTCTGCATAAATTATTGCCCTCCCAAACAGTGCCTAGATGTGGGGGTGCAAGAATTTAGGAGGGTGCTGCAGGCCCTTCTGTGCAGCATGGCTTTGGCATCAGACAAAATTCGTGGGCATGTTCAGTTTGGTAGGAGGATGTAGGTACGCTTCAATATATGTGTATATATATAAACACAGGCAGCCATACTTGCCATTAATATACAGCTAGGTAATGTCTTACAAGTCTGTGGATTTCAGTAGATATACGAAGAAGCAAACTTGTACATCCTGCATCAGAGTGCATGGAAAGAAGAGGCATTTGGGGCTGCACAGTTTTGGGTCGGCTTTTACCCCAGCTAAGCCAAAATGGAAGTTTTGTGGCAATTTTTGTGGCAATTCACCGTTAGCCAAGGGCAAGAAGAATATGGGCAGGGAACAGGAACAAGACTACGGATACTGGTCTTTTGATATACTCTTTCTTCAGAGCTGTGCCAGTTTAGTCGTTAGTTCAGAATAAATAACAACAAAGTACCTCCCTGAATCAATGTTTGTAGGAACAGAGCCCAAGGTCAGACACATTTAAAAGGGACATTTATCCCCCTAAAGAAAGGCAGAGTCTGAAAATGAACAAGGGAAAGACTTGGAAACTGTTAGCTATTTTCTGGAGGCTTTTCTTATTGCTTTTCGTGCAAGTCAATGTGTGCTTTGCCTGAATGGAAGTGGGTATTCTTTTTTCAGAAGTACTGGAGATATCTTATTTTCCTTTTGTAGGACGGTTCCAGGCCCTGTAAACTTTCTCTATTTCATGGCCTGAAAGAATTAAAATGTGGTCACTTTTGTGGGCTGCAAAAGTCATCTGTTTAGGCCTGTTTTCAGAGGAGGCTTGAGACAGACATCCCACAACAATGAAAGAAGAGAAAGGAGTCCTCTCAGTGCTTATTGGCACTGAGTTGCTATTGAGACAGTTGTTTCCGAAATTCCTATGCTGACCTGCGGATCTAAATGATTGTCATCCAAATTCTGATAGTCTATTTGTCATCTGCAGGACTCCGGCCAAAGTCTGCAATGACAGTTGACTGGCCTGCAGATCCAGGTTTTCCTTTTGAAATTGGCAGGAAAGAGGGCAGGTTATTACTAGAAATGTGCCCTATATAGGACTGGAATATGGCCTAAATGCACATCTGGATCCATATTTCTCCAGTTTAAACCAGCCCCATCTCTCATTACAGTTTCCTTTAATATTAGATTGGTTGATCAATCTTCCTTTTTGGTCCAATGAATATTTAATCATGTATATAAAATCAGACAGCTCCAAAATGAGCAATTTGGAACCATTCTCCCCAGCCACAGCATACAGCTGTGTAATGACTAATGGAGACTTCAGAGCCCTGACAAGCTTCTGCTCTGACTCAACACGAAAGTTTGAGCCTGGACTTCTCCCGCACCCATGTTTTATGGTCCCAAGCAAAGAGAGATCTTTTCTTGGACTTGTCTTATGGTTTCAGTCCTACCAGTTACATTTTGGCTGTTTTTGAAGACTGAGTCTATGTTTCTGAGCCAGGACCTGAACCTGGCCTCCCATGCAATGGGCTAGTTTGAGTCCCCGTTGCTCAGAGCTATTTCTCAGGACAGTAGATTTGACTCGGAGAGAGCTGGTTAGAGTAAACAAGCGGAGCTGGGAACTGAGTATTGCTGGGTTCCAGGACTTCTGTTCTTTCCTAGTCCTTGGAAGGGCTAGGAATGTACCCAGGATGCCCAGCTCCCCTCAGCCCTCGTATGGAGGGAGCCTGGTTTCTTGGCTGAGGACGAAGAATTCACTAGGCAGCAGTGGGATGAGGAGGAGGAGAGCATTGCAATGCTAGAGCAGACTTGAGGGCCTGTTCCTTGGTGCCTGGCCTTGGTACTACATTAGTTAATACTAGACTCAAACACATCTGTGTTCTGGGGTCCCCTTTTTTTGAAGAAGCAAGAGGATAGATTTTATATCAGGAATACAATGCCATTCAGTAACAAGCTGGAAAAACTTGCTTGCACCATGCTGGTCACCATAAATAAAAAAAATTAAGCCCTTTGTTTTTGTTTTGAATGTATCATAAGCCTGATTTCTCGAAGTGCTTCTTTTTTTGATACACTTTAAGCAAGGGCCTCAAAATGAGGAGAGTAGGATCAAACTTAACATCTCATGTTTCTCACTACTTCTCCAGCAGAAAATAAATTTCCAAAAGAAAATCAGGATCACATTAAAATCATATCATCCCATGTCCATTTCTGCTTAATGAGGCGTATTCATATAGATCAGTTAGCACAAACACTTATTCGTTCATCCTTTCACTAACCAGTGAACCACAAAAATATAAACGGCATTTAAATGGTGCAGGAGGAGAGACAGGCAGGTTAGTCAGGCTGGAGGTAGGACCAGTAACTCCACAGTGTAATAAGAAGGCTCTCAAACACCATATGAATTAATGAAGCTGAACTGGAAGATATGGGTTTTGCTAAGGTTAATAACAGCTGACAGCTTGACCTATTCTTGCAGTTTACTGTACCAGCATCAGTCCCAGGCTCTACTTGTATCTTCTCTCTGTCTAGAGGTTAAAGATGGTGATGAGAGAGTTGAGAATCAAGGGGCAATGCCAACAAGGCAGGTATCCTGGTGGAAGTCTGTTACAGACCGCACAACCAAGGTGAAGAGGTAGGCAAAATATTCTATAAGCAGTTGGGAGAAGTCTCACAATCACTGGTCCTTGTTCTTGTGGGAGATTTCAGATTATCAGATGTCTGCTGGAAATACAACACAGGAGGTTCCTGGAGTGTGTGGAAGTTAACTAGCTGGCACAGTTGGTGATGGAGCCAACAAGGAGAGGTGCCCCACTGGACCTGCTGTTTGTGAACAGAGAAGGGCTGGTGGCTGATGTGATGGTCAGAGGCAGTCTTGGGTACAGTGACCATGAAATGACAGAGGTTTTGGTTCTTGGGAAAGTAAAAGAGGGATGTCAGCAGAACTGCAGTCTTGGACTTCTGGAGGGCAAACTTTGGCCTGTTTAGGACATTGGTTGAAAGAGTCCCTTGGGAGGCAGTCCTGAAGGGCAAAGGGGTCCAGGAAGGCTGGACATTATTCAAGAAGGAAATCTTAAAAGTGCAGGAGCTGGTGGTCCCCATGTGCTGAAAGACAAGTCAGTGGGGAAGAAGATAAGAAGCCTGGATGAATAGAGTGCTTTGGCTGAAACTCAGGGATAAAAGAGGAGTTTACAAACTTTGGAAGAAGGGACAGGCAACTCAGGAGGACTACAAGGATGTAGTGATGTTATGCAGGGAGAAAATTAGAAGGGCTAACACTGAACTAGAACTTAATCTGGCTACTGCCATAAAGACAATAAAAAATGTTTGTGTAGATACATCAGCAACACAAGGAGGAGTAAGGAGAATATCCATCCTTATGGAGGATGGCTCATGCCTTGGACAGGTGCACTGTTTGCTGAGTAGAAAACAGGCTGGATGACTGGGTCCAGAGATTGGTGGTGGGTGGAGTTAAATCCAGTTGGTGGCCAGTCACAAGTGGTGTTAGCCAGTGTTAGGATTTGGGGCCAGTACTGTTTAATATCTTTGTCAACAATCTGGATGAGGGGATTGAGTGCACCCTCAGTCAGTCTGCAAAGGACACCAATTTGGGTGGGAGTGTTGATCTGCTGGAGGGTAGGAAGGTTCTGCAGAGGGATCTGGAGAGGCTGGATCAATGGGCCAAGGCCAACTGTATGAGGTTCAATAAGGCGAAATGCCAGGTTCTGCACTTTGGCCACAACAACCCCATGCAGTGTTACAGACTGGGGGAGGAGTGGCTGGAAAGCTGCCTGGCAGAAAAGGACCTGGGAGTGCTGGTTTACAGCCAGCTGAACATGAGCCAGCAGTGTGTCCAGGTGGCCAAGAAGGCCAATGGAATCATGCCTTGTATCAGGAATAGTGTGGCCAGCAAGACTAGGGAAGAGATTGTCCTTCTGTACTCAGTACTGGTGAGGCAGCACCTCTAATCCTGTGTTCAGTTTTGGGCCCTTCACTACAAGAAAGGCATTGAGGTGCTGGAGCAACTCCAGAGAAGGGCAATGAATCTGGGAAATGGTCTGGAACACAAGTCTTATGAAGAGCAGCTGAGGGAGCTGGAGTGTCTCAATCTGGAGAAAAGGAAGCTTGGGGAGACCTTATCACTCTCTACAACTACCTGAGGTTGTAGTGAAGGGGAGCAGTCTCTTCTCTCAAGTAACAGGCTATAGAAGAAGAAGAAGCAGCCTCAAGTTTGCATCAGGGTAGGTTTAGATCAGATAGTAGGAAAAAAAATCTTCATCGAAAGTGTTATCAAGCATTGGAACAAGCTGTGCAGGGTAGTGGTGAAGTCACTATCCCTGGAGGTATGTAAAGGGCATGTAGATATGACAACTTAGGGACGTGGTTTAGTGGTGACCTTGGCAGTGCTGGGTTAATGGTTGGACTCAGTGATCTTAAAGGTACTTTCCAACCTAAATGATTCTATGATTCTAAATGTCCAGTGCTGGATTTAGCCACTGCACAGAGTTGGGCAGTACCACTATTTGCATGCTGCCACCCAGCCCTGGTCTCCACTTCCAGGTGTACCCAGGCACACAGCTGGGACATCTCCACCTGGCTCCCTAGTGTCCCTCACCCCTGCTGTTGGAAGCACAGGGCAAACACTGATGGTGGAGTTAGTAGGGTGTGAATGAATATTGAGGTTTTTCATTATATAGCTTGTGAGTATGTTTACCAGCTGCTTCTGTTACCTGACATTAGACTCTGTTTATAGGAGTCCATTAGGAGACTTTTCATACCATATTTATTCTTGGGGAAAAGACATTAAAACAACATGACCTCAAACTGACTAACAAACCTGAAAACTGTATAGTAAATTACCACAGAGAAAAGGCACACTCTCAGTGTGTACCTGGTAACGATGCTTTCTTGCTCTTCTGTTGTTCTAACCTAATGTTTCTATGCAGGTAGCATAAGGCCACAGGCAGAAGCATCTCACAAGTATGCATTGACTCCAAATGTGTCAGGTCACAGTGGATTTCATAGTTGTTGTCACTGATAGTTATCACCTTGCAGCTTAATGACACAAAGGCAAGAGCAGCTTTAAGTCTCAGGTGATGTGTATGTTTGCAACGCATTTTTAAGGCCACATCTTGAGCCCTGGGTAAGGCTTGAAGGCATGCACCAACCCTGCCAGGTGGAACTGGAAAGTGATCCTTACGATTGCTATCTCTGCAGGAACCACCAGACCACCAGAGAGGAAGGGGCAGGCTGAGGGCAATGTCTCATATGGACACCATTCCTCTTTAATGAGAGTTGGGACTCTTCATCTAGGATATTACATCCACCAGGATAACCATACAGAGGTGTCAGACCTCCAAAGCTAAGGCAGAAATAAGGTTTCGGTCCTGAAATAAACCCAAGCATAATCATGGGGGACTGGTATTATAGGGAAGATGCTGATGTGGGTAATCTCGTCTGTTTAGGTTGTAGTTTCCAAAACACAGTAACAACTACAGTTAAAAGGTTCAGCAGTGGTGTTGTGAAGGTGTGGAAGGCTTAGATACTCTGTGTAGGATTCATCATTGGATGGCAAAGTCTGAGGTTCCCCTTACCACCCATGGAAAGCAAGGTTCATTTGGCTGAGCTTGTCTTAGGATGTGATGGCTTTTCCTCTGAAGGTTGCTCTTTCCCTTTCTCAATTAGAAAAATATCCTGGAAAGAACTTGTTCTGACCTGGACATGTTTCCTATAAATATCTGAGTGAGACCAGATGGTTCTTACCACCCATGTAGAAAGGAGATCTGTAATGTGAGCTACAAATAGGAGCAATGGATGTTGGTCCTTGGCTTGTACTGTTAATCCTGCCATGGAGCTGGCCTTGGCTTTCCAAATTGCAGCAGAAGTGCAACTGGCAACAACTGCAGTGATTTTTCTTTATTACTTTGCACCAGGGGGTACCAAGCAAAAACTTCTGATGTTAAGGGATATTCTGGGTACCTTTCACAGATATTTTTTACTCTCGAAGACTGGTAGGCAGAAATTTAATCCCTCTCCTAAAATTACTTGCTTCCTTCTTTTGTGTAGAAAATTGAGTTGGCTTGCTTCTCTTTGAGCATGTTCTCTCCCTAGTCTACACAAAGTTAGAATACAAGGACAGCAGTACAGATCTCTGTGGTTTTGCTGTCCTGCCGCTGTTCCTATTAAGTTCAACACTATTGCAGCTTCATGCTTGCCCCTGCATGCTCATTCTGATCTGGGACCCCTACCAGCTGCTGTGGCCATGTCCTGATACCAGCTGGGATGCACAGGTGTTGCAGCAATAGGATGACACTCTGAATACTGGACCTCTGTTTTTGAGATTTTGTGGGAGTTGAAAGCAACTTCTAAGCAACTTCTCTGTGAGTCTTCAGCCTCTTCAGGATGGGCTGACTCCCAAAGGCAAAGATCTTTCTCAGCTCCCATTTTCTTGGATTTTTGGATCTTATGGATTTCCATGAGATGTGTGGGCACTTGACACTTTGGATTAATGAGCTCTTTTTCTGCCAAAGCAGATATTTGCGAGCACCCACTGTACCCAACTTGGAAGAGCTGCTTCCAGAAATCACCCTCTTAGAAGCCTCAACCCTGTTCTGGGAGTTCCTGCAACTGGATCAGGCTTTGCCTTTATTTATGGGGGAGGAGAATAGTTGTATTTTAGTCAGACCCTCTGTGAGCCTGAAGAAAAACAAAGCTGAACATCTCCTCCCAATGTTACCAATTGGTCCTATTGTACAGTGGTTTTGTCAGCAAGTTATTTAAGATCTTAATCCCTTTCAGCTATTAGGGGGAACTCCGAGGCAGAGTGAGGCTGGAAGCAGGAATGATTTTCGCTTGGATTTTCATCCTTTCTTTTCTGTAGTGCTGTAACCTGATGAAGAGGCAATGCTGTTTCACAATGTGTATTCCATTCACTGCTGCCTGCTTAAAATGAGGAAGGTGGAGGAGTAAGAAGAAAAGACTCCTTTAAATCCGTAGAGGAGCACTGGTGCCTGTAAGGGCTATTTAAAGAAGTAAAGCCACTTCATCTTGTTGATCTATTTCTGCATTGTAATTTATGCTGCTGTTCACACAGTGTCAGAAAGCTATTGTAAACCCTTGTATAAACCCACCCTGTAGACTTGAGGGGCTTGAGTCCATGGCTATGCCAGCACTAGCATACTGGCAATAGGATAATAGCAGGTTTCACTCTTAGAAGCTTTTTTTCTTTCGGGGGGGGGGGGTGTGGTGTTAATATACAAGAGGAAGAATTTTAATGACTCTCAGACCACCTACTTAGCTATTAGCAATAGGCAAGCTACAGTTATGCATCCTGGTAGAGGTGAGTTTTGAGAAGAGATGTGAAATATGAGCTGGGAGCTTTCACAAATGATTTCTGGAAGGCACTTCATGAAATGCCGCATCAGTGGTATACCTTAGAAGAAAGCCCAGGCTGGGAATTCCTTCAAAGCAGCAGCTGGAGGAAAGTTACCATTTCTTTGGGCATTGCCACTTACAGGAAGGAAAGCTGGATGAAAGATCATTCAGGAGGATAACGTGCTGGGAGCAACAGGGAAATTGGCAGAATAGAGATATAAAGGAAAGATGCTTAAGGATAGGTTTTGTCTCAGCTAACACTAAACATCTAGGCTGTCTTTGTGGTCAGGAGAGCACATGACTCTGAAGCCATGATTCATCTGACCTATTTTGGGCACTAGCCTATGTAGGATGAGGTGAGTTACACTTTATATGTGCCTGTTTCTTCCTACTGGTACCGGGAGGAGCTTCAGGCACATAGCATAGATACGGACATCTGTATTTTAGACACGTCAAGAGAGGTGAGACAAATCCTCCTCTTCACACAGAGTGGGACTGTAAGAGTGGACATGGATGGCCACGTGGCATCCTGTGAATCTGGGACGGCATCCAGTCACCCTCTGCCCTTGTCTCCAGAAGAGACAAGGAACTAGAACAACAGAGGATGGAAACCAAGAAAGGAAGAGAGGGGAAAGAGAACAGGGAGGTCTGTTTCAGCCATGTTATGTTTCAGCTCTCAGTAAGAGCTGCTGCAAAGAACACTGGAGAGGTAGGCTGAGGAGAAGAACACAATAAATTAGAAATGGAAAAATGAGTTTTACAAGTGTTGCTAAGAAGTGAGCTTCTTTGTGAACAACCAACATTATTATAGCTATCAGCTAAAAAAAGAACAGTGACATTTTATTATTACCATTTTGTTCTGAAATTGCGTTCCAAAATCTTTATGGATTGTCTTAAATTTGCTGAAATGTATATTTTGCGCTGAAAATCAGGTTTTGCATGAGCAAAAAAGAGAAAGCTTTTGTGATGACTGCAGCACAAATTTCTATGAATGGTTCTTTAAACTGCATTGCCAGAAATGTCATGAATCTGCTCAGAACTCCAAGGAGGGGAAGTGGTTTAAAATTCCTAACACTGCTCTTTCAGCCAGAATAGCCATTTTGGGTGTATTTCACATGAAGCACGGCTTCAGGGCTTGATACATCTTCATGCTGGGCCCCGTATTGTGCCAAGGAAGTTCTCAATGTTTAACAAATAATAATAGAAATAAGCTGTGTAAGCATATGTGAATCTTCATGTTATAATTTTACACGTAGAAAAATGATCTCATAGGCACATAGGAAATAGAGCAGATGGTAAAATGTGTGTTGGACTGAACTCAGGCTGGAGACTAAGTCTCCTAGACAATAAAAGCACAAATGCTGGATGGTCCCCTCAAGCCATGCACATGAAGTACGCCTTGTGAACTGAGATAGGGGAGCAGAGATCAAAACAAATTAAGATGCCACCTTTGATCTGTTGTTTTCCCCTATTACTGTAAGTTGTAGTACTGTGATCTGTCATTTTCTGTGTGGATATTCAAAGGTCTGCATGTGCTAGGATAGCCCTCTTTTACTGGGAGACAGGTACCCTGCTGCATTATTCCAATTTTGAACATGTGCAATTCCACCCATTTTGGAGGTGTTTCATCAGCAATGAAACTGTCTCAAGGAGGTGGTTCTGGATAAGGTCTTATAGCTCAGCCCTGCTGCTTTTTTCCTCCAGAGATTCGCCTCGGTGGGGATGGATGTATCCTAGTCCACACTCCTATTTCAAGGCATGTGCTTCTCTCAGAGACTAGAGCCAATGTGCAGCCCTGAGCAATAACAAGGTAATCCGGGAATATCAGGAATAACCATGAACTGTCAGAGTTCAAAATTTCTTCTATAAAAAGAAGACTGAGAAATGGAGTCATGGCAGATTGTAAGGAAGCTTTGCTCTGTATGCTAGCAAAACAGAGACCAGCAGAGCATTATAAAAGCAAAAACACAGCAAACAAAGCCTCTTCACAACATAATTCTCACCAGAAAGTTTGTAGGTAAACAAAAGCTGTACATCCCAGGTCTGTTAAAAGACTAAGCTGAGCTGAAAGATTCTTTCAATTGTGTCAATATAAATATTCTTAGTGCAGATCTGGCCAACTAGTAGCCCCTGTTTGATGTACAACATTAGATTCATGCCTGTCTCAGGAAAAGAATTATCTTCTGCTGTCATGTCATTTTTTTCCTCTTTCTATTTGCTATAGGATTCCTGATGAGCTATTCTGGAGCGTTAAATACAAATCATCACAGTGCTCTATTAAATAAACTTCTCTACATTGGCAGATCACATGCTTCAGAGATCAAATCAACTCATGTCTATCTAGCAGCAACTTCCATTCATATCAATGGCTGTGGCTTTGGCACAACTATCTAGGATTTCATGGCAGAATGTAGTGAGGAAACTGCTAGAATAATTTCATTTCACTTTACAAAATATTTTTCCCTTTTTTTTACTGTAGATAATAGACTTTCTTCTACAGTAATGATAGGATAAAGTAATTATTGTACAGGGAACATGATTTCAAAATGGAAGAATGGGCAATGAAAATTTTGCATTGGGATACTGAAATCTCAATGCTGAGATACACTGAAGTAATAAGATCTAGAGTTTGGGTTGTTGGGGGGTTTGTTTGTGTTTGTTGGGTTTTGTTTGTTTGTGGTTTGGATTTTTTTTTTTTAGAACAGTTACTCTATTAGTAGGCTAATATGTTAATTTAAGGCACAGAACCCTGGAAAAATCTTCTCCTTTCACCCCAGTGAAATGCCTTTGCACTGCTCTTTTCTCAAAAGTAATCCAGAGGCAACCATGTCTACTTACATGATATATTAATTCAGACCACGTTACTCATAACAGGCATCCTGAGTCCCTGGAAGAGCACTTCCCCTATTTAAAGTATACTGGTATTAGAAGTTGCAACCTGCTTTGAAGTAAGCCACACAGAGATTTTTACTGGTGGAGGTCAGTGGGAGGCAGGAACAAAGGAAGGAGGTGGGAGGTGCTGACTTGAGAGGAAACTGTCTTTGTGATCTTTGTAACTTGCCTTCTTGACAACTAGAGGGGGATTTTCCTAATAGAAAACCTGTGAGCTATATTAGGAGGGTAATCCACTTGACCCTTGCCCTCTCCTAAGCCTTCAAGTCATCACAGCATTTCATTTCTTACCAGCTGCAAGACCACTTCTGGGGATTCATTTTGACTGCAATACAAAGACAGCATTGCTTAGTCCATGAGGAAGACCAGAATAAAGATGTCGGAACAGGTTATGTGGCGAGGACATAGCAATCATACTTGGAGACGGTGAGAGCTGGTGGCAGCAAGGAAGATAAACAGGGTGTGTTTGTGCAAGTGACCTTATTTATTTCAGCATGCTGAGGAGGCCCCAGATGTACTGCACTGAAGGAAGTGAGTCCACGCACATATGGGAGTGGGTCCAGCACTACGTGGCTGGCACAAGCTCAGGAGCTGCTTTGCAGCGTTTGGGGTTCTCAGGGCAGCGGCCATCCTCAGTGCTGCACTTTTAGAGCTCCTAGCATTGCAGGCTGTGCTGAAATAGGCAGGGTGGTTATTAAGCACTGGTGGGAAAGGTGGTCTGCTCTGGCATGCACTGCCCCTCTGGCGGGCACCAGCAGTGGGGAGGGACCCACAGCCTCCCACAGCACTGAATAGACTCCCTGCGAGCAACTCATTCAAAATCCTAATTTGTTAGTTCAACATTTGGCTGCTGAATGGCCCATGGACCAATCCTGACAGGGGTTTTTTTAATACTGTTTTTGGGTGAGTAATTATCCAGTGTGTACTGTGTATTGCAGAACCCAGGAATATTTGCTTTGGCTTTTCTTCCTGGTTAGTTAGGGTGTGTGGTTGCTGGCCCAGATCTCATGGCATTGTTTCTGACTACGTAAATGAAATTTTTATACAAGAGAATAATGAATACAGACCAGAGAATAAGGCACATCCTGTGGCAATTTCACACAGGCAATTTTTCTTGCTAAAACCCATGAGGGGCTCAGCAGTTGTGATTATTTACACATGTACATAATGGCTGTCCACATATGACTGATGTAGGATAACAGACACCTGGTAACCAGAGATGACTGAGTGTGTGGGTGCCTTGAATCATCCCTCTTTTTGTCTGTGTTTTCTTTCCCTCTCCTACTTTCTGTTTGACTATAGAAGCACTTCTGAGGATGAGGAAGAAAACCTTCATTTGAAACTGCATGAAAACAAAGACTGGATGTAACTAGCTTCAAATCCAGGCAAGAGTCGGTGTGTAACTTCATGTATTACTGTTTTCGTCATTCAGCATATCACACAGATGGGGTGGCATTTTAAAACACACAGAGGATTGCCACCACACATGGGGTAATGTATGCACACACATGCACACTCATCGCTGTACACATACTTCACACTGCAGCCAGTTCATCTGTGGTGCCAGCAGCAGCCTCGCTGTGGTGAAGAAAGCTCAGCCTGAATGTTTCCTCAGCTCCCCATAAGAATTTTAACCTCTATACCAAGACCCACTTTGTCACAGCTGAAATGGTACCTGGCCTGCTGTTGTAAAGCGTTTATCCACATTAGGTGACAAGTCCTGGCAAAAGCTAAAGATATTTCTTTTTCCAACTCTTTGAATATGATCTTGTGGTTGTGTTAATGCATGCATGGCTTCAAGAGATTGAAACTTCAGCATCAAGTGTCACAAATGTATGTCCAGGCCCCAAATGTGATCACACTACTCAGACAGCAGCTTACTGAGAGTTCAATCTATGACTTCTCATCCTAGAAAAAAATTGCTGGCAAATCTTCCTGATGGTCTTCTTAAAGTAAAAGAGATCAAATATAAGAAAAAAATATTTTGAATGCATCTAGAATATAATCGATAGAACACTGGAAACCACAAATTCCACTGACATGGGATTTTGTTACCTGCCAGTGCTTTTGTTCACTGCCTGTGCAGGTCCAGACCTAAACTTGGGTATGTAATGGGAACTTGCTACAAGAGGACATGGGTGGAGATGAGGAGGTAGGCATAGAAGTTATTTGCAAGTTACCAAACTCACTGCTTGTGAGAGAATGGAAAATCTTTACCTGGCAAAGAGCTTTCTGTGGGGTTTGAAGGCAAGGCTCTGCCTGCCATCCACACACCAAGGGAGCTCTGATAGGATATCTTCTGCTGTGATCCCATCTAATCTTGGGAAGCAATACAACCCAGCAAGCGTGATGCCTTCACTAGCTGCCTTGTCAGCCACAACGCTCCCTTTCCATCGCTGCATACTGTTCCTGAGATTAGGGAGGATCGGTACTGGTGTGAGCCCGCACATATCGCAGGCTGCCAGTTGCTCAGAAATCCCTGCTCTTGAATGGGTGAACGGATAGTTTCACGGTGGATTGAAAATACAGTCCCGTCCTCAATGTAACCTTTAATCTTGATTAAAAAGCTTCCAGGGCCAGGCAGCCTGGGCTGCATCCTTTGTTCAATTCTGGCAGTGACTCTTGCATTCCCTAATCCCTGTTAATATCACTGCTTGTCAAAGAAGATTTGTGCCTTTCCTGGAAGATGGCCGCCTATTTTGTACCAACTGGGGGAGGAGATGCCTCATCAGCTGGTGCCAGGAACAGCAAGTGGCAGACAAGAAAGGCATCCTGTTTTCTGGGGAGAAGGCGCGGGAGGTGGGTGAGCATCTGGCTTCGGCTATTAACTCTGGCTGCTGGCACCACTCCTGTCTTTTCAGAATGCAACACAATCCTCTATTTTAACTATGCACAATCTGTGAACCTGTCATGGCAGTGTTTGTGGCCAAGGTACCAACTTTTGTATCCCAGCCAAACTGTGGGTCAGATTATGCTCTCTTGACCTATATTCCCCTAAAGTCATTTTCAATTAGTGTAGTAGTTAGTCCTCCTTTGTGCACTGATAAATTTCTCCATGCCATAATATTGAGCTGAGATTCCAGAGGCCATGCTCTAGGGGGCATTTTGCTGGGTCTTTAGAGCAGACAGAGAAACACTTCCCTAAAACAAGCCCCTCATAATCTCATGTTTCCTTGGAAAGCCTGTCCCACTGCTGCAGGGAAACATAACTGCTCTAGGTGAAGACGGAAGAAGTCTGATCCCCAGCCATGTCTTGGTTGATTCCTTTGGGGTCAGGAAACAAAAACCCAAACACTGTGGGTGATTCATGTGGGGCTATTTAGCCCAGCTAGTGCAGGCTGCTCTCTGTGACCTATCAAGACTGGAGAAATTAAAGGTGACTTCTTACTAAAGGTAGGAAGGGTTGTAGAGGCAGCAGGAGGAATACCTACAAAGGTCCTTTCCTACAAGGGAGGGGGTTGTGAGTGGGGAGAGCAGCTTTTGTGACAGGCTGAACAACAAGCATTTTGAGGGAAGTGATGTTGCCCTTCTTCTCCACGCTGGTGAGACAGATCTGGAGTGCTGGATCCAGTGCTGGGCTTCCTAGTTCAGGACGCACATGGACATATTGGAGTAAGTCCAGCGAAGGCCCATCTTGGATATGAGCATGGGCTGAGAGAGCTGGGAGTGTTCCTCCTTGGAGCAGATAAGGCTCAGAGGGATGTCATCAGTGTGTATAAATAGCTGATGGAGTTAATATACAAACTTTCCTTCCTGCCAGTCTGGCAGTCTTGTACAGGTCTGTCTGTGAGGTGAGAAAGTGTGCGGAATCCATCTTCCTCTTCCATCACCCATTGCTGTTTCATTCCTTTTCTGATGGGAAATACAGGAAGTTGATGTCAGTTATTCATTCAGCAAGAACGGATTGCTGTATTGTATTTTTAAGTAAGAGAAATATACTGAGGTTAATAGCCCTCAATTATATCAGAGAATTGATCTATATTACCAATTTGTGCTCTATTTTGAAACAGTCTCATACAACCGCACAGGCACTATCCTAGCAAAGTTTTCCATGTTATCTTCTTGCTATGAGACTATAAACTCCTCTGACACCTGGAAGAACCTCTCTGTGTAGTCCTTGTCATTACAGTAAGATGAAACATATCTTAAAAGTATCTTCTGATGTGACATTCCTCTGGGTATCAAAATAAAATATTGGTTTTGATTGTAGCTGTAATAATGTGACTGAAAACACAAACCTCTTCTTACCTGGGCTTTTCTTTATCTTTTCTTTTTCTGCTTTTGTTGCTAGGCTCAAAGGAATGGCTATTGGTCAGGATTTTATCCCCTCTTTTTCCCATATTTTATTTCAGTTTTGAAAAAATTGGGGAGGAGTTCTGCTCTACGTCCTCCTTAGGTGTTAGTCATTTCTTCTTTTTGTGTGAAACTTACACAACCTGGGGAGGAAACAAACTTTATCTTTGACAGGGGAATTTGAAAAACAAAACTTCAGTTTTGATTACATAAAATAAAAATCTATTTCTAGTTCAAAATTTTTCATATTCAAAATCAGAACTTTTTCAATAAGCATTTGGTAAACTCCTAATTTTGTAGACAGGGTACATTTTCAGTTGAATGTTTTTAACAGTTATGATGGTATTTATTCTCTTTCTTTTTTTCTGGTAAATCAGTATTGTTGGACAGAGATAGTTATGAATGTTTCTGTCCTTTTCCATCTCTCCAAGAATCAGCACACTCCTATGAGAAAGTCAGAGAACCTCTGTTTATGAAATAATAACATTTTGTTTCATATATTTTAATGTACAATTTCATTAGAGGAGCAGTGCACAAGGCAGATTTGGCTAAAGCATATGTTGAGTTTTGGGAAGTCTGGGAGTGAAGCTAATCCATCTGCAAAGATCCTGGGTCAAGGCACTATTTCCAGAGCTGAGGCTGCTAACCCATGGCTGTAGCTGCCTGTCTTCCCTCTGCAAGACCTGCAGAGTCAGCCTGACTGGGAGCATGCAAAAGGGTTTGACACCCACTCATGCAACTTACCCGTTGGATTTAACTATTAACCTCTTGAACAAAACATCTGTGGGATCCAGAGCACGACCTTCACCCAAACAGCCCTGTGGTCAAGGATCCTTAGATCTGTGCCAGCACCAGAACTTTGCATGGGACAAACATACTTTGTTGATGAGGTAGAGCAAAGATGAGTGGCTGCATCCCTGCCAGGGTCATGCTATCACTTGATAAGGTGACACTTGCTGGTCTGAGGTAACAAGAAAGCAGTGATTAATTGCTAGGTGAAGGATTTGTCATCTTGACTTCTCACATTTTTTATTTTCCTTTTAAGCATCAAAATGTGTAGAGGCTGATGTCACCCCTGCTGCAAGAGTGCTGTGAATTTGGGCAGGTGTTTTTTGCTTTCCTGCTGCATCACAGGCTCGTGGTGCTGTTATCTATCATGGAGCCAGGCTGGACCAAGTAAAACCCTCCCAGGACTTCACTGCCATGCTGTGAGCATGGGCATATCACTTCAGGGCCTTCATCCCTGCCACACAACTGCCAGAAGGGGGCTGTTCATTTCTAGAGGAGTTTGGTTGCAGATACTCATGTTCACACAAGAAAAACATGGTTAAGAGAGGCTTTTCCTCAAGATGGGCATCCTGGCCAGATCATGGGCTCTCAGGGAGCAAGGGATTTGCATTCATTTGTGTGTTCACAAGTATCTGAGCTCCTGTTGTGGCTAATGAGGACCAGGGCCTTCATTCAGCTGCACAAATACGAACATTTAGTGCCATACAAGGTGCTCCTGAGTTTCTGGAAGGGTTGGTAAATGTGACCAGATCCAAGGGGTTACCTGTGCCTGTGGGTCCACTGAGCTGTCTCACAGCAACAGACCTTTTTCAGGGTCACTGTAAGGGTGTCAGTGTCTGTGGGTGCTCTGCTTTTCCATATCTGGGAAGTGGGAGACAAATCCACCAGGTAACTTCAGGACCCAAACTCTTTGACATGGACACTCCTTCCTCACCACTCTGCCCTGTCACTCAAGGGCACCCTGAACCCAGTGCAGGCTCCTTAGCTCCACCAGACATTGCTTACCCAGGAACAGTGTCAGTGCCATGGTGAGGTGATATGGTTTTTGCAGATGTCGCTTGTGCCTGACTGGCTCAGAGCAGCAGCACAAGGAGTGAGTGTCTGTGGGTGGGTCCATGTGCTGATGGTTCCTTGCGCAGACCTGCAGGAGGAACCATGGCATCAGGCATCTCACTTGGTGCCACATCCTGCGGGAAGGTCCCAGGCCCTGTGTTAGCAGGATGTCTGTGATGTGGAGCTCTTTTTCTCTCTCCTGCCATTAACTTCTTCATTTGCTGCAGCCTGATGCCTCGCACTGGTATGAGGGAGGCAGAGGATCACACCAGGGCTTGACTGGTCTATTGCCAGGGTGACTGAGCTGCCACATGTGGGTTCCCTGGAGAGTTAGGGTTGCTGCTGGCACAGAAGGAGCACTGGTCATCTGGCCTCTATTTCTGTGCAGTGCATTCTGCATTACCAGGCAGGCTTCAAAATAACTACATCATCATTGTTCTACATTCCTTCCCAGGCCCCAGCCTTGCTATCAAACCCCAAGCAGGTAAGATTCAAAGAGAGCTGTGGCTTACAATGGTGCTAAGCAGAATGATGCTCTGGGTACCTCTTGGAATATGTGTGCCAAGTGCTCCCAGGGCAGCTGTGTACCCTGTCTCCAGCTCAGCACAGGCTGTTGGCCGGTGACAGCTCAGAAAAGTGTCTTTTGCCATCTGGAATTTGCAGCTGCTTCTGCTGCAATCTCCATTAGTTGGCTGAGGTAGTCTGACCAGCGTTACAAAATGGGAGAAAAGGACCCGAAAGGCCACTTGGTCTGTTCCTCTTGGCAAGGCAGGATTACATGTGTCCGTGCATTTAGAGAGTCCTCCTCGGGAATCACTTCTGTCACTATTCCTTTCCTGGCTACTGCCCATGCAACATCTGAAAGGCAGCTAATATAATTAGCAAGACTTAATGAGAGACAGTGCTGTTGGTCAGTGCCTTCAGCAGGGCTGCTGAGTCCTGTTTGCATCAGAGCAGAAACCACTCTGTTATCGACCAACTGCCTTGAAAACTGGATGAGATTTTATCCTTTGCTTTCAGGTTTACTATGAAAAGCTGTGATTCAGCTTTGTATGGAGAGCTCTTCATCAAGCTCACAGAAAATCTGACTCAGCTGGGATCTCCCCCACACCAGTAAAACTCTCAATGGTATCATGGTGATAGTGGGGCATAAGGACTACAATTGGAGAGTTTCTAAATCATCACTGTTGTTTATTCATATGTGTTGAATATTTTTATGCTCAACAGTTTCTTTGGATCTCTGGTATTAATAAGCTGTATAAAATACATACATCATCCTCCCTTATCCATGAAAATGAGAACTTTTCTTGCCTGCAGGTTTTAAATTTTGCCTTCTTGGTTGCACAATATGAAAAAAATTACACCCTGAAAAATGAAAACCAGAAACCTCATGGCCTGAGGTGTTCTTCAGTATGATGCATGGATTTGAAAAATCATTTGGGTTGGAGCCATGGCATTTGGTGACTGGATTTGTGCCTCATTATTGTTACACAAGCAGGATAGCTGATGGGGATGCAGCTTAAACCACTGTCCAGGTGGAAGAAACCAGCTGAAACAGTAGGATCAAGGATAGTTGATAATACAAACCAAAACTTTTTTCTCTTTATCTTTTCTCACTAGGTTCTTGATAGGTCGTCATTGTGGTTCAGCCCTAGTGAGCAATGAAGCCCGCACAGCCACTCGTTCACTCGCTCCCCATTGGAATAGGGAAGAGAATCAGAAGAGTAAAAGTAAGAAAATTCATGGGTTGAGATGAAGTGTTTAACAGGTAAAGTAAAATCTACACACACAAGCAAAGCAGAACCAGGAATCCATTCCTCACTTCCCATGAGCAGGCAGGTGTTCAGCCATCCCAAGGAAAGAAGGACTTCATCATATGTAACAGTGACTCGGGAAGACAAACACCATCAGTCCAAATGTCCACCTTCCCACTTCCCCCTCTCTGTTCTTCTTCTTCTCCCAGCTTTATAAGCTGAGCACGATGCCATATGGTCTGGAATATCCCTGTGGTCAGTTGGGGTCAGCTGTCCTGGCTGTGTCCCTCCTCAACTCCTTGCACACCCCCAGCCTCCTCGCTGGTGAGGTGGGGTGAGAGGCAGAAAAGGCCTTGACTCTGTGTCAGAACTGCTCAGCAGTAACAAAAACATCCCTGTATTATCAACATTGTTTTGGTCACAAATCCAAGCCATAACCCCATATCAGCTAAGGGAAAGAAAATTATCTCAGCTAAAACCAGCACAGACCTACAGGTTGTTCTTCTAGAAGTACTATTGGAAGACTTTTGTTCATAAAGAAATGAGACTGGAAAAAAGTGACTCCAGCCTGCTACCTTGGCATACCTGAGGTATGGAATGTAATTCAGCTGGTATTTCTCAAATCTCTTCCTATATTTTTTGTAACAAGTGATAAACTTGTGTTTTTTGTTAATCACTAACCCTTATTTGCTATGAAAAACAGATCAACCCCATTTACACCGACTGTCTACATCAGAAGGTGATGAGTATATTCTAAAGAAGCAGTATATAATGATTTTATTTTTCTTCAAGGTGGTCCTTAAATTAGCTGTTTAAAACCACATTGCTTAAATCTAATTTATGGGAGCCAAAGGCACATACAAGCAATCACTATCAACTCTTGCACTGGTGCCTAAATCCATAATGTCACTTCATGAGATAAAATCTCCAGTATCCATGCTGACACAGGGTGTTCCTGACACATAATGTATGTCCTTGCCCTTGTCCCTGTGCATGGCACAACAGTCCCCCACTTCCCAGGCACAATTTGCACAGCACTAGGAATTGAACTGAAGAACTGATCTGGCTCAAAGAACATCTGCCAAAACCCTTCCCCCTCCTTCTTCTTTTTTAATCTGGATCAATTCTTCAGTCTGTCCCTGGTGTTAATAAAGCTGACAGAGAAGAAGAAACCTGGATGATGAGGGGAGAAAAGGTGAGAGATTAAGAAAAATCTTCATCTCATCCTATTGCTGTTGACTCTGTCTCATGAGACCCCACAGCCTGAGCTGTGTATCATCAGGCACCACATTGGGAAAGGTCACCCCAAACCTTTCAACTTTTTTGAGTCTTTGCTTCAGCAGAAGTGATCTCAGGGGAATCTCCATCAGGCCGTGGCTCCTGGAGGGATATCAGGCAGCAGCAGGGAGGATGTGGTGAGTGCTAGGGAAAGAATGAAGGAGCTGCTGGAAGAAATACTACTTTACCTGGGAAAAAGAGTGGGAACTGTCTAAACAGGTGTCTTTTTAGTACATGCACCTGTATGCTGAAGAAAGTGCATGCCATTCAGGGAAGGGTAATTAACGCAGACTCTGTTGCACTCAGGCACAATGTCACCTGTGCGTCAGTTGATGGGAAAAAGATTGCTTTTTTTTTCTTCAACAAACGGTAATTTTATGTATATACATATGTATTAATATGGGGCGAGCCACATGTGGCCACAACCAGCCTTTTCACATCCACCCTGAGGTGCACATGAAGCCTTGTCTCTAGGAACTCTTTTTGTACAGCCAAGCAATTCACAGACTATGACCCCAAACCATCAGTAGATACCGTTGTTATTGCCCTAGATGTTTGTCTGCATCCCAAGGGTGTATAAAATTCGTTTTCCATTCCCTTCCCTGTTTTAAATAGTAATAGGTCATCCCAGAAGCATGTTTACTTCCTTGTAATTTTCAGACTTAAATATAGAGCAGCTCAAATTGCTTCATACTTAAAATTTTCTAATTAAACAGTGGGAAACAGTGGAAGAACTTTGCAAAGTACAATGCGCAGCTAAGCTCAGTGATCATCCTTGAGTTCAAGCATTGCCACTTGCAGGAGTTTTTTCTTTCTTTCCTCCATTTGTACAGGCTTTAAGAACTTTCAGTAAGTAAGATTTTTTGTATAAGCCCAGATCAAGCCCATTCCCTTTATGCAGGCATAACTGCATTGCACTGTGATGGTAGTTATTGGGATAAACTTCTGGAAGGGGAGTGAGAAGGGAGAGGACTGTGCTTGTCCTAGGCAAAGGGAGCATCATTAAAGTCAGACAGAAATAGAATGCTCATAATTAATAGGAGGAATTTATTCTACTTAGTGAAACTAGCAAAAATACAGCTCTGGGCTTTATTTCAGCCTTGGACTATTTTCTTCATTTTGTCCAAGTCTAATTTACTTTTTCATGGCTCTTTGGTGATTTCAAACTCTTAAAAATGCTCATTTTGAATAGCTTTGTCTGCTCTGATTACTCTGCTCATTCTTCTACATAGATATTGCTGCATTGGCTCTGGTCAGTGGAGAGCTAAGACACTGTAGCAAGTGAGGGAACAGCATCCTGTGCAAGAGCCTCCACTTATCGCTCTTTGAGCTGCGTGGAGAGGTAAACCTTCAGGACTCATGCAGTGGAGAAACCTCCAAGGCACTGGTGGAATCTGATTTCTCCAGCTTACCAGTTGCTGAACAGGTAGAGGAAAAGCTTTTTACTGCAAGCAAGAATGACAGGGCAGCCCCAAAGCCCCACCTACACAACACACAGTTGACTCCCGATCCTTCAGAGATGGGCTTGGCAGAGTGCCTGAGTCTGTCTCCAGCACAGGGCTGGGACTCTGTAGGTCTTAGTGTGCTGCAAAAGGAGACAGTTTTTTGACACATTTCTTTTATGTAGAGGCATCTGAAGATTATGACATGCAAGGAGCTGATCAGATTATGAGTTTCTTGTATTACCTTTGCTGTTATATTATGTAAGGAAGGCAGAGTGTCCTCATATTATTATTGTAATTAAAGAATATTGTGATTTTAATTTGCACAGTTCCTTCCTCAGCATTGTTTGATATGAATAGATGATAATAGACTAGTTATTGTGAGTTATTAATAACATGTTATTTGCTCACCATATGCCTAGGAGCCAGTAAGCCTTGCAGTAAGCAAGGCTGCTATGTCCTAGGTGTCCCTCCCTGCACACACAAATAAAGGGATCATCTTTGATCTCTCTTTGCCTCCTGAGGTCTCTCTTCAATTTGGACTTACTGCTTACTATTCCTTTTGCACCCACCCCTGGCTACCTCTGGGTTAGAGGGATTCTGGAAAAAAGAAAAACAGTTTTTTCTGCCTTCTGCATTACCTCTTGCATTTTTATGGAGTGGATGCTCTAGTCTGTTTTTAATTTCCATGATTCTATACTGCTTTTGAGTCCAAGGTGCTAAATATAGATCTAACCCATAATAGCCAGCCTCTTTTTCGTTTCTGTCTTACGATGTTATTTTCTGCTTTTATCGTTTAAGCCTAATGGATTAATAGGAGCTCTCCAGTGTGTACAATGTGGTTACAAACAAGACGAATGCCTCAAAAGTTTCTAGGAATATTTGTTTGAATAAGAACAAGAGAAAAAATGACTCTTCCCTCACTTCCTGCAGGAAGAGGACTGGTACAATAAAGGCACCTTCTCTCTCTCCTTTGTACTACAAACCTGTGTATGCCCTCTGGTAGGGGAAACACATCCACCACACTGCCTAGAAAAATGACACTCTGGAGAAAAATCAGCAGACGGCATGAAAAGTGCTGGCTCAGATATCTTGTGTTGGCAGACTCCTACCAAAATTAGTTCTGGATAAGCCAGTACATCTGTAGTCAGAACAAAGTATTCCTCTTTCTTCCTATTCCTAACACACTCATGCCCAAAAAAATACAAGTCAGGAAAACATTTGGGGAAACTATTAAGGAGCATGAAGGGAAAAGAATATTCAGACAAATATGGAGCCATTTGAGACAAATATGAAGTCCTCTGTAATAAACAGCTTGACTTTATAGGGCCAAAAACAAGCCAAACACAAGTGATAGCTTTTTGGGACTGAACTGCCCAAACCAGCCAAGGAAAGAATGTGGTGGATATAAAAGGCCAGGCCCACAGGAGACATGAAGACCACTTGGTACAAAATTAGAGCCATACCCGTGCTTTTCCAAACCTAGTTGGCACCACTGGCCTAAACCAGTAGCTGGTGAGGAGTGGGGTAAAAGGAAGCCTTGGTCACTTCATTTCATTTCTGTCAAAGTATCTTCCTCCCTGGGCATTTAAGAGGAGGGACTTCTGTGTCCTTTGTTCCTTCCTTGTTGAGCTTGGTTGGGGTAAGGGTCTCTTTGTGCAAGAGTCCAAGGAGCATGTCTGAAGACTCACTACAAGGTACAGACATTGATGACTCACCTCTCCAGAAGAAATAAAGGTTGGAACCTACATGAACAGCTGCCCTGGGCATAGTCGACTTCTCTTTACTCAGAGAAGCTCATCATGCTTAGCTTGGCTATTGAAGTGTTATCTGAAAAGGGGGTGAGATACACAGAGGCATGCCATGGAATTCAGAGTTTGAATATTTTCACATTGTCAGGTGCCTCTCAAGGGACACCTGTAATGGTTTTGGGAAAGACGAGTCTTCAGTACCACCCTTAGTCATGGTCCCTCCAGTCGTTCACTTTGCACTACTAACAGATGACCTGGGGTTGTCTTCGGAAGGAGCAAGCTAGTTTCCTCTGAAATAAACTTCCAGTACAGCTATGAACATAGTTCACTCCAGGCTTTGCTTCTAGTAGGCACTATGGATGGTAGACCAAGCCTGGCTGCTCTACAAAGCCCTCCAGCGCTAAACCAGCACTCTGTGCATCTTGAAATATGACATTATGCCCATAAGCCATGCTCATGAGAGACACTGCAAGGAAGATAGTTGGCTTATTCACACTCTCTAGTTTGCTGCTGGAAGCATTGATTTCCATGGTAGAAGACCAGAGGAGAAATCTGTTGCTGCTGGAAATCGCAGTAGCACTATAGGTCTAGGTTGCTGCAAGTAGGACAGATGGCCCAGGAGTTCTGCAGGCCTAACTGCTGCACCCATCTAGAAAGTCCATTGCACAAGCCAGGACCAACCTGGTCCCAGTGGTATCCTGGCAAAGGAAGAAAGGTATGCTATGTAGGAAGGGAGTAGGTATTTACTTTGAGTGTGCTGATGACCGTGTACCTCAGTGGGTGGGGAAGCTCAAATATGACAAGTTCAGTTAGACTTAATTTTTCCTAGCAAGAAATGCCAGAGCACTGATGCACATGGCCAAAGTTTTGCTGCAACCTGGTGAAAAGGGATTTTCCTACACTGCTCCAGACTGTCCTGGAACCAGTTAATCCTGTCTCTCCTGTCTGCAGTTTCTGAAGATTTGTGCTGTTCCTACTATCCCAAAAATTAATCCTGGATATTCAGAGACTGATCATTTTAAATGCATTAGGAGCACGCAGGTGCTGGAAGTCCAAAAAAACCAAAAACCAAAAAACCCCCAGAACCCCACAAACAAACAAACACCCTCCCCCCCAAAAAAAAAATCCAACCAAAAAAAAGACAGAAGGTGGGGTGATAACATGGAAGAGAAATTAAAATGATATGATGTTCGATGAGTACATGAACTCAGTGACAGAGAACAGACTAAGATCTTCCAGACCAATGCTCCAAACTCCAAGCCCCAGAGCTCACAGGGGCAGGTCTGCCCAAAGAGAGCACCCCACAAGAGCAAGGCTGAGTGTTGTGTCCACCATAGGTCTTCTGTGAGCCCTCCACTCAGTTAGGGCAACCTTAAACCAGATAGAGGCTGTGTGTATACTAGTAAGCTGAAAATGGTCAGGGTATGACTCTGAACAATATCTCATACTATTCATACTACAAATTATGGAGACAGTCCAACTTGCACTTTTCCAGGCAGTGCAGCACCATAGTTAGCAGATGGTTAACCCACTCCCAACAGTGGTCTGGAGAGAGCTCAGCTTTGAGGAATACTTGAATCTGTCCTGTATCATCCCAACCACTAAAACCTAACTAGCAAAGCCCTAAATCAGATCATCTTTTAGCTCCTCTTGACTTGCCCTCCTCCTGGCTAGTAATGCCTCTTTTGAGGCCAGCTCTAAATTATCTGCCAGAGGGAAGTTCTTAAAAAGCTTTATGCTGAAGTAGCCTGCCTTATGTTCTCCATTAGGCAGGCTTTATTCCTCCCATGTTCAGCGTTACACCAGCAGAAGTTAGATTAGACTTGTATTTCTTGGCTAAACAATGACTATAGGAAACACGATAACTATCTACAAGTATTTGATGGGTGTAAACTCCAGTGGGGAAGAGGAATTGTTTAGTGTGGTTAAAGGACTTTTATGGCTAAAGCAATTGGATTAAACCGAACAAAGCAAAGCATAAACTGAATCCCCTTTATAACACTAGCAGGCTGCAAGGGCAGCTCCCAAGAGATGTGGTAGAAGTAGTGATGTCTGGGTCAGCTGAAACGTCACAGGGAGCCGAGCAGTATTTATGTTACTGACCTAAGAACACTATCCCATGAACAGCATGTCCACTTTCCCCACCATGTCCACACACACATTTCCCTTCATCTACGTGGGTGTACACCCCGATGAACAAGGAGGGAAGAAGAGTGTCAAAGGATGGTTCAGCCTCTGCCTGCACCTGATTTGTCCGCTTCATCTGGTGGTGTTATCCATTACCTTAAACAATAAGTTTTCATTCTGCTGACAGTGATTCTAATCTTGTGACTGTTAAGGGAGAAGTTATGCTTACACTTTCCATAGTGAGCCATGAGTAAGCTTTCCTCAGTACTTCGGCAGGATGGGGCTTAAGCCCCAGTTATCTTAAGCTTACTATTAATCTTGGGTTATCACATACCTACAGAAATGCCATCAGCATTCTCTTCAGGTCATACCTTTGTCATCCGGCAGGATGTGGTATAGGGTGAACAACTCTGTACAAGAAGGGAACGAACAGGAGTACACAGTTCCTCTGAAAATATACTGGTGGTCCTTTATTCACTGATGGAAAAAACGAGCTTAGTCTCTCACATGTGAGAAGTAGTATGCCATAATTTCATCTTGCCCTTTTCCTCTGGAAACCAAACACAAGAGCGTGCAATCCCATCCATCAGGAGTTTCTGATGGAGATCATGAGCTGACTTGGGCACTGAAAACAAATGTCAGTGTCTCGAGCACTGTTATACTCCTCAGAATCCTGCAGCCTCTGAGGAAAAAAGAAATACAGAGAAACATGGGGTTTGATGAGTCACGATGCTTTCTCTGGGCATGATTGTTTCTCTGCCTAATTACACAGACACAGTAGCAAAGAAATTAGATAAGCCAGGTAAGATCTGTTGTGAATGTTCTGGTTGTCTAAGAGACAAGAACTTTATTTACCTGACATGACTTGTAAACAAATGTACCCTGTTTTTAAAACAGCGTATTGCTTCCAAATTGCAGGTTATCCTTCTGAAACAACACCACTTAATGGGTTATCTCCCCCTTTAATCGGGTGCCATTGTTGACATGTCATTAAATCCCACTTAGCACAAGTGTGAGAAGCCTGCTGTTAAAAGCTGCAAGCAGAAAGACAATGAGGACATAGGCATCCTCCCATGGTGCTTTCAAAGAAGGCCCTGATCTGTTCATAAAAGGTCAGGAAGGCAGCAAGGAATTCAAAAGCCTTAAAAAACCATCCTGCACTGTAGTCTTCAGTAGTGCGTCATCACAAGTTCTCTTCTCCCGAGGGAGTAATTCTTCAGATGTTTTACATGCCCCTTGCTGGTGTCTCTCCTGTTTATCTTCAGGAGAGATTTTTCTATTTGTACATTTATTGAGCTTCCTCTGTTTAAACAGAGGAAGAGCTAATAGACATCTCTGCCTATGGTAGAGAATAACAGGGTTAATTAACACTGCCTCCCTTGCATGTCCACCGTGCAAATGCTAACACTACCTGGTTAGGTGTGCACACTAGGGACCATCCAACAGAACAGGCATGGCACTATTGCAGACTCCCTGTTGTGCTGATACATTCTTCCTCCCACACCTGGCTGGCTGCAAAGAGCTCAGTTAATAACATATTTTCTGGTTTATTCTCATAGGCACGGAATACCAATCTTGGTGGCTTCACAAAAAATTGCATGCTTAAGGATGCCATTTTACATAGGTTAGTTTCCCATCCTGGCCAAGATTTTTCTTCATATAAAAGGCTGGCAGGTGGTCATGCTTTTGGTAATGTTTAGAAAAGATTAAATTTTGAGGCAACCCTCACAGGATTGCCTTCTCTTTTCCTTACTCTTGTGTCTTCCAGTAGAAGATCAGTATGCAACCAGGGAGCTATATTTGTCAGGTCAAAAGACCCAACAGGTGTTCTTAACATTTAATTAGACTTTCATTTCAAAAATACGTCACCAATAAGGTATCTGAGGACATGACTACCAGAATTGCCACCTGGCCATTTACCAGCTATGGAGTACATCTTACAGTGATCCCCTGGAATGACCTTTCTGGGTGGAATAGCTCATCCTGCCTGAGCAAATACCAGAAGTGCAGCAGAATCACAGAACAGGTAAGATTGGAAGGGACCAGACCTTCTTCCTAGTCTCCTGGGTCAGCAAGCCCCAAGGGCTGACCTTGGCAGTGAAGACTGAAACAAGAACACGTGCAATATCTCAGACTTCTCTGCAACCTCTGTTCCTTTCAGCAGGGGGCCCACATTTTCCTGAGTATTCCTCTTGTTATTGATGTATTTGAAGAAGACCTTCTTGTTATCCTGAACATCCTTAGTCAGATTTCCTTCCAAATGGGCCTTGGCCTTCCTTGTTGCATTTCTGCATACTCTGACAACGTTGGGGACCTGTTCCTGCTTCCACCTTATGTATCTCCTGCTTAAGTCTGGGTTTTGACAGGGGAGTTCCTTGTTCATTCATGCAGGTCTCCCGCTCCATTTGCTCAATTTCTTGCCTCTGGGACTGTCTTGTGGGCACTTCCTGGGCTGCATGCACTTAGCGGAAATGATCCCACTTGAGCCTTGTTTTGCTGTGTGGGAGAAAGGTACCTTGTCCCAATTTTAGGGGTAAGAAGAGGCTCAGGTTCAAAAATGCCCTGTGGTGCATCTGCAAAACCTTAGGCAGCATGCCAAAGCATAAGCCTAACCAACTCCCTTCCTTGCTTTACACATTATTTATTTTTCTACCTAGCAATGCAACATATATGAGTCATCCCTGGCACTCCTCTTTTCCCAGGGCAGGGACTCCCCTCCTATTGCACAGCCACTTCCTGGCTTGGCCACTGTCTCTTGGCAGCTCTGTGAGCCTTGCTTTCTCACCCAGAGGTCAGTTAGCATGACACAAAGGCATCAGCTCCAAATTCAGACTGTGGTGCTTAGGACTGCTCTGAGGACCGGAAAAATGCTCCTGAGATGGTAGGGGACCGGAACCTAGTTTCCTCCCCATGAGGCGGAGAACTCATCCTGTGTCCCATTTGAAGGAGACAGGTAGATTACGAGGTATCTCTTCTTTGCAAGGAGAAAGACTTAGGGATGTTGGTTGATGAAAAGCTGGACATGAGCAAACAATGTGTGCTTGCAGCCCAGAGAGCCAACCATGTCTTGGGCTGCATCAAAAGAAGTATGGTCAGCAGTTCAAGAGAGATGATTCTGGTCCTCTACTCTGCTTTCCAGAGATCCCACCTGGAGTGCTGTATCCAGGCCCCAACATAAGAAGGGTGTGGATCTGCTGGCATGAGTCCAGAAGAGGGTCATGAATATAATCAGTGGGCTGGAGCACCTATCTATGAAGACAAGGTGAAACAGCCTGAAGAAGAGAAGCTCCAGGGAGATCTAGCAGCCTTCCAGTACCTAAAGGGGGCTACAAGAGAGCTGAAGAGGGACTTTTTACAAGGGCATGTAGTGACAGAACAATGCATAATGGCTTTAAATTGAAAGAGCAGGTTTAGATTAGATATCAGGAAGAAATTCTTCACTCTGGGTGATGAGGGTTGCCCAGAGAAGTTGTGGTTGTCCCACCCCTGGAAATGTTCAAGGCCAGGTTGGATGGGGCCCTGGGGAGCCTGGTCTAGCAGAAGGTGTCCCTGCCCAAGGCAGTGGGGTTGGAACAAGATGGTCTTTAAGGTCCCTTCCAACCCAAACCATTCTATAATTCTTTCTAGCTGTTGGAGGCTTCACATGCTCAGTGTCCCATATCTTATTCTTTGGCTTTCCCCTTCCCTGCATCAGGAATCGTAAGCAGTCATGCTGCACAGCAACTACCTCGTTACTGGTTTTCCTTATGTGGCAGTTTGACAAAGGGTTGCCTTGGTACAAAAGAGACATCGGTAAACTGGAGAAGATTCAGAAAACAACAATAATAAACAGCACAGTGCTCTTGGAAACATCTGTAAGGCAGCAATTTAGAGCCCAGCATGCTGGGACAAACCTCAAGTCAAATAAAAAGAAATTAACTTGTTAAATATCTCTAAAGCAGGCATGTAAAAAGTATTGTTGTCTGTATGTAGATAGGTTGTGTATGCAGCCTTTTCCACTTGGAGCTACGTCTCCATAATTATGTATTATTTGCAAGAAGAATGAAGAGCGTGAGGAGTGAATATGTTCCAAATGTGTCCGAACGCTGACTAGGCGAAGGCAGCGATTTTAGCTCACTTCAGGGAGAGGAGAACAAGCCTGTGCTTTTTGTTTATTCTTCTTGAGCTCTTTGTGACAATTGTACTTTTCACTGGAAGTGAGTCACCTGGCAAAGAAGATAAGAAACCCAGAAGAACCACTCAACAAAAATATAGTGCTGGAAACTACCCTCCAAATTTAAGGCTTACAGTCTGTCTGAAACTGTAATCATATTCAGGCCCTTCAGGCTTCCCTAATTACTGAGAAGAAGAACTATCATTCTTTTCTAAATGTGGTGTCAGCATTTGTTACAAGCAACCAGCACAAAATTATCCCAAAACCTTTTGGTGACCTATAAACCTGCAATTTGATATGCCTCACCCAATATTTATTCTGTTACAAGCGAATTTTTTGCACAGATTTTTATTGTAGAGACTCCTTAATCTACTAGGCAACATGTAAGACCGCACAGCTGTAGGCTGCAGCTAGCTGTGTTTCAGCTAGCAATAAGGTGCACATCTTAACAGCAATCCATTAAGCACTGAAATTAGCCCTGAGGGGATATGATGAATTCACCACTTCTTGAAGTCTCTGAACTTTGTCTTTCCAAACCTCATACTATACCTGAAATACAAAGTGTGGTCTAGGTACAGGAATTACAAGGAGGTACAGTGTTACAGTATTTATTAAAGACCATAAAAAGACATTTGCCACATCAAAACTACAATTTCTTTCTTTTTTTTTTTTAAACACATGTAATGAATTTCATTCTTTCTTCCGGTATCAGCTGGTCTACTTCAGTGGAAATCAACAGTCCACCGCCAAATTACATCAGTAAATAAAGCCAAACTTTTAAGAACATACAGCTAAATTTGCAGATGCCTACTGAGTTGCAGAGTAGAATTTTCAGACACGCTGCCGCCCGCTCCTAATTTTTAGCAATGTCTCTCTTTCACTGTCAAGCCTTCCATCTCCAGAACAATACATTGCTATTGAAATATTTAATGAGTCACTTGTAAATAACCCACAGGAACAACAGCATATTTATCTCATGCTGCAGAGCTGTATTTTAAAAATAGTTGTCTTAAAAAAAAGCCCCCATGCAACAACTGAAAAAAACCCAAATGTTTTCCCCTTCCTACTTCACAGGAGACTTTCTCTCTCTCTGCCTTTCCCTTTTCATTTCTCATCCACTCTTCACCCACGGGGTTACGCTGAGGTGACTATGAGGACGCCCAGGCTGAGACACTCTATTTGCATTCTTCAGTCAATTTGAGTTGGCTCTTCTCCCCTATGTGGGCTTGCAATGTGAAAAAGTGACCTTGTGGCAAACTTGGGTGTGACCTTATAAAACGGCAACAGCTCCCAGCACGACTGCTGGGTCTCCTAACTCTTACTCCATGGAAAATATGAGGCAGCTTATCCCATGTGCGCTCGCTGACAAACTTACGTTTATCTTAGGGCAGGAGCATACATCTATGGAGTTATCACAGTGGGGCTAACTCACCATGTTGTCACATCCTGGCTCCCCTGCCAGTAACTTGTCACAGAGCTCTACTCTGTGCCTCCTTGCTTTGTTAATAGTAGTGTGCCAGAGCCAGATCCTTGCTGTGCGCCTTGGTGCTTCTGTTACTGCAAGACCTCAGCAGCACCATGAATTTCTGCTGCCGCTGCAGCTTCCATGACTCCCTTGCTCTACCTATTCCTTCAGCTCAGAAGATGCAAGAGGAGCTTGGAGCTGCTTTTCAAAATTTCGCCTTAATCTGATGCTATGATCCTACTCAACACATCGAGGAAGTGGTTAAGAAGGTAACTGCTGGATGCTGCAGCTCTGAAGCTTTTCACACCATGGGCACAGAGAAGACTCTAGGTGTGTGGATTCAAGTATCTCCATTTTGGGATCAAAGCAAACCTCTGTTTTCCTAAGGATAACATGCAGTACAAGGGCTTTGACAGTAAGGGTGATACCTGAGTCAGAGATTCTTGCAAAGAGGTTCTGATGCACCAAGGAAAATTACAGAACCTGCAGCACTAAACATGACCCAGACACAGCTCACAGAACATCACTCTGTGTCATCCTGGCTGCTCCTCTGAACTGGAACACATTCTCATTACTGTGCAAAGAGCGGACCCCAAAAAGCACAAACCATTGGCCTACCTTGTCCATGAATTGTGTACCCAAGCCTGCTTGCAAGGCTGGATTTACCCTCTGTTTACCACCAATGACCAAGCCACTCCAGCCTGAGCTACACAGCTCTGTGGGGGTCACACTGGGATTATCAATGCACTCTGTATGGGCTAGAAGAGACTGGCCTTTGAGGGCATAGAGAGACCTTCCAAGCTCAGAAAGCTAGTTTGGAGGCAAGGGAGGACAACATCTATTTCTGAAAATCGGGATAATGAGGGTCTTCCATGTCGTACCATATTTTGGACTAGTAACCACACTGATCTGGTTTCATCAGTAATCAGAGAGAAACTTTTTCTGTGCGGAGGTGTCATTATGCATAGACATTAGCACTACTAGAGCAGCAATTGTTCTGTTTTGGTTTTTTTTATTCAGGCTCTGACAGATTGAGGTTGGCATGCAGGTGCCAGAGCTGGCTGTCCTTCATTGGCATGCCACACAAACAGTTCCTTTGACCTGCTTCTTCCCGCTCCCCAACCCATCCACATACACTGCTTTGCTCCTCATGGGAGCAGAGCAATGGAGATGAAGCAGCTGTGAAATACACCTGCCCTTCATCTGCAGCCCTGCTCAATTACATACTTTTAACTTGGCAATATAGACTAGTTATACTGTAATATAAATACATTTCTTTCCTCTATCCACAACTTTGGATCAATCAGCAACTTGAAACAGCAAGAGGGAACTGAAGTAGTAACATAGCAGGGAAAAAATAAGAGTTGAGGATGTAATCAGCCAACTAAATGCCATTAGGACATAGTGTCCTGAACAGTGGGTGTACAGCTGTACTGGGCCATGACCAAATCTATTAATAGGCCATGCAGAGCTCTTTTTAGTCCCAAGAGCAATGTTCTTCAAACTTTTGAGCCTAGAGTTCCTTCTCTGTGACTTCAGTAACTCCATTGGGATGTTTAGTTACAGTAGCCAACTCTTCAGAAAAGATGAAAAGTCTGTCTCTAGTCTCTTCAGACTAGAAGTCAGAAATCCTGCTCTTCATTTTTTGGCCAGGATAGAAGAGTGAAATAATGCTAAGACCATAAGTGTAGCCCTAATGTGGACAGGAGAGTGCCCATAGAGCATCTGATTTGCTCTAGACTTGATGGTAGATATGAAGGGCAAAGATTGTAGTGGAAAGTGAATGGCTTGGTTTGCTATTGATGTGGAAAAGGACCTTTTACATCCCAGGGCCAGGGGACCAGGCTGTGACATGTCTGTAGTATCCTACAGCCTGTGGACCAGCACACTTGCCATGTCACCCCAAAAACTGACTGTCATTTTGGGATCATATGGCTCCTGCCAAGAACACCTACATGAGAAACCATCCCCTTAGTCCCAGGCTGTAACTCTAGGGTGACAAGCAGACAATTTCAGCCTACAAGTTACTGATTTTAGAGACATTTAAAGAAGATGATTTCTACCTCACACCCAGGAGACACAGTATGAGGGAACAGGGATGATCAGATGTTTAATAGGCTTAGGGAAGGTAACTCCACATATCAATGCACTGGGGAGCCATTACTCCCTGAAAATATCTGTAACACCCTTGGGCTGCTCCGATCTCTTTCCTCTACCAAAGTCTGGTTTGTGGCTGTAGCCAAAAGCCAGTGTTGCAGCTCTATGATTAATTCTCATCTTCCCCATGACTGGGTAAGGGACTTGAGATCCCTGGGGGCAGTGAATGCTTTCTGCAGGACATGACCCCAAAGAATTGGAGTCTGGTGAATGTCTGCAGTGCTGTCTGAAACTCAGGGGTGAAATTGTGCTTGGTGGGAAAGAGCAGCAACAATGTGGGAGAGAAATGCTCGAGGGAGAGGGTGTACCCAGAGTACAGCAGAGGAAGCATGTGTGAGGCAGCAGCTGCGGAAACAGGCAGCAGGGAGGTGGTAAGCACTTGGGAATGAACCCTGGAAACAAGCAAAGGCAAAGCACAGTTACGGAAGAGGAGATAAAATGAGGGCTGTCTGTGGAAATGGCCTGGGGACAGCCCTGCATGGGGATGGGGTCTCTCTGACCTGCGCTGTAAGGGTGGTTCAGATACTGCAGCCACAGCAACCACTGTAGGCTGAGAAAGCCTGACTGCAGCCTCTGGGGTGTGGTGGGGCACCTCTCCAACTCAGAGCAGGGCTGCCACCTAAGTCCTCATGGGCTTGGCTGTGTAAATTTATTTATTTAACTGAATTGTCCAAGCCAGGAGTTGAGTCACCCCCGACAAGTGTCGGTAAGGCTTTCACACCTTGCAATGTCTCCTCTCAAGCCCACTGGCAGCAACAGGGAGGGCTGGTTGGGACATGAACACAGCAGGCTTGCCAGGCCTGCCTGGGGCTCCTTCTCCAGTCAATGGAGGGATGGGAAGGGGGTGCAGCCTACTGGCAATGACTCAGCCCACCAAAGAGCAGAGGTGTTTTCATGAGGTGCATGTTCCCCTGCTATGACTATAGGAAGAGCTTAAAGCAAAGACAGCCTGTAATTTAGGAATCACAGCCCAAAAGCTCAAAGTTAGAGAGGATGAGTCTGGATATACATGTAGATAAAGGATATATGTAAATGTTAGTGTTGCGTAGCAGAATGAGAGTAGGTGAGTAATCTTGGAGAGCACCAGAGTTCTGTGTGGTCTTCTGCACAGTAAGCATCACTTCTTGCGTAAATATAAGTGCACATGAAGCAGGAACTGGTGTGTTGGCTGTGGCTCCCAGTATTGCACATTTCAGTTAAGCTCTCTGGAACAACTATCTGTTGGTATTAGTTTTAAGATAATGCCAGTGGGTAGTGAACGGCAAAGTATTGCTGGGAAACTATCAAACTGCTAAACAACCACTGAGAAACACAAGTTATACATTTCTTTACTGTATTCATTTGACATTACAATTCAGAGATAAGCAGGTTTACCAGGAACCCAAATGAACCAGCATCCAGAGTTTTATTCATAAGGTGCATCTGAAAAAAGTCAGTAATACTTAATATTTGTGTACTATTCCCCAATTTCGTAGCTGATGAAAAGCTAGATCATTCCTATTACTAGGGCTAGACATACTATTCTGTCATACGCTGTTGTGTTTTTATGATAAATCCAACACAGATATGCTCTAGTCATTTTGGATTATAAAAATATTTCTGAAGGCAGCAGCAAGACTTCCCACAACCAAGTCAGGGTGAGATTTCAAGGGCAGTTTTTGTCCTTTCTTGTCCTCGCAGCTGATAGTACTACCAGATAGTACAGTACAGTGTTTTTTTTCTGGCCTTTTTCCCATGTTTCCTACCACAGATGAACTGCCTAGGTAGAAATGTAGAACCTACAACATGCAGCAGCCAAACAGTCTGTGCCTCTCTCAGTCAAAGCCCCACAACAGCAGCTACCCTTCTGTTCCCTCGAGCAGGGGTCTCTGTGCCATTGGGTGACAGTGAAGGGTCTTTCAGACCCCAGAGCTGATGCATGGCTTAAAACATGCTTCTTCCCACCACATGATCTATTACAGTAGTTGATGTCTTGGCTGCCTCGTAAAAGCTCTCAGTGCCCAGGGAGCAGAAATGCTTAAAGCTACATATACGATCAATGGAAATGTGTCAGTAGGTGGGTAAGAGAACATAATGGAGTAAGCAGCAAGCATTGTAGACTCTGGATACCATGGGAGAAAATACAGGGAGTGGACTAAGGCAAAGGATTTGAGTTTGTCACATATTTCACCTCTGTTCCACCTTCTTTTCACTCCTTTTCTTCATTTTTCAGTTGCTGGGATAATGCAAGCAGAAAAGAATATCCAGACCCATCCATTCTGGCTTTCAGAGCACTATTTTTTAAATAACATCTACTATACCCGAGTTTATACGGAGAGCATCATGGGTAAATGTTTTGTGCCATGGATTCAGTTTTCTATCAGGACCTGTATTAATAATACCTATATAGGTCCAATTGTTAGTGGGCTTCCAATGAATGCTTTGTTTAAATGTATATTGAAAACTTGTTTTTACAATGGCTTTCTTCTCTTTAATAGGATTTGACATGTTGGCTGTAATGTAGCATGCAAGTTGTTTGTATAAAGCTTTAAAATATATTTCTGAATGGTACCATATAAATACTGCAAGCACCGAATTGTACTGTTTTATACTGCAACTGAAAGGCTTCCTGTTCTATACCATAATATGATTTGTTATTTTTCCAGCACACACATTAGCCTGCATTCAACTTCTGCACAAGGTAGAAGAAAAATTAAATTTACAAGCACACCTGAGCAAAGCTAGTTAGCTCTGGCCAGATCATGTTTCTATGATTAAATAATGCTGGCTATTATAATACATTGCAAGAAAGTGCAGCTATAAATCCCTGTCTCAGTTTATTTCCAATGCTTTATTGTGCCATAGAAACTCTGCTATACTTTCTAGTAAGGCTAGACATGGGACTGAGTCCCCCTAAGCAGATGTGTTAGATACTAACTTGGAGGAGATAAGAGTGACAATGCTGTTCTCCCGTGGTCATTCCCCTCAAGGACTTTCCCATGCTACACAAACATTAATAAATCGATCTTTGCTGCACCCCACCACAGAGTTTATTAACTGAGGAAACTGGTTCCCAGGAAGATTTAGCGTTTTGCTCAAGACCAGACAGAAGGCCCACAGCAAGGAGAAAGAATTGTGGTGGAGATCTTCATTTATTGCCATTTAACATTAACATTTAACACAGTGTGCTGAAGGCACTGGTTTCAGAGCCTAGTGCACAACATGCCTACAGTACGGCAAGACCATGCTGAGCATGTTGGTCACCATCATGTATCCCTGAGGACCTGTCAGAGCAGCATGTCCCTGGCAGGGTGAGGGACCACCTCCTGCCTGCCTGTGGGGATGAGAAGTCTGTGGCTTCACCACTCTCCTTGCTGGGAAACATCAGTAGGTCTCTCAAGGGTCCAGGAGTATCTCTTCAGGGCCATGTCTATCCAACTTAGGGAACAGAGCTGGGGAGATCCTGATCCCACAGTCATCTGGCTCACGCTGCAGCTTGCAGACAGTTTTGTGGAAATGAGGGTGACAGTGCTATATAGGTGGTTGGTGTGTACCCAGCTCTGGGCTGAAAATATGCAACACGTGTCCAGGACATACGTCTGAGACTGAGGACACCAGGGCAGTTCAACGTCGTCTAGAGTTCAGGGTTTTTACAGGTGGCTCTGACAGTTTTGCATTTTATTAAGATTTCTCATTTAGCAGTTACTTACGTTGTTGCCAAAATTTGACCATTTGCTATTAAGTTTTCCAATCCAGGTGTTTGCCTCCAGCTGAATTTTTTCGGCTAGAGTGGGGAGGAAAGCTTCATGTAGAGCTGTTCCTCAAGGCCAAGATTTAGGCTGTGGGAAAAGACTTATATGTAAAAAAGTGATATGACTTACCCTTTAAAACTCTCCAGTGCTCTCTGAATGAACAGGTAGTTGTATGAGGGAATGGAAAACAAAGCACACACTGAATTGGGCTCTCTGGGAACAACTTGAATTGATGGCTACTGTGGGCAGAGGAATGACAGTACACTTTGTCTCCCACATATTGTTAGAGCCGGCTCTCACCCCACAGGTGTGGTCTTTTAGCTGCCTTGGCAAATCTCAACATCGTGGTGTTTACCCTGCTGATAAGTCACACGGATGTCATGCAACAGTACTTAGCTCCCTTTAATTTTGTCTTTAATTGCACACACGCACTTGGGGTTTCTTCATGTATTCAAAGTCCTTCAGTCTCATATTGTGCACTAGAAGAACATGTCTCAGCTGAAAAGCACCTATTCAGTCTGTTATTTTTCAGTATATTCCTGATTTATACCACATTTTTTGAATTCTGAAATATTTCCTTCATGGGATTTTCTATAGTGCTTGCCCTTGCAGAACAAAAGCTCCCCTGTTCATTTTAGCAGAATCTCTCTGTGATATCATGATATTGTCATTTGGTAAATGAGCATCTAAATCAGCACTGCAGCTGCCAAATTTGAACTCATCAGGACTTGATTTTTCAGAGCACTTACTATATGACATGATGCTGTGAGTCACTGAAGCATTGCTCTGCCTGTCTTAGCTGAGAACTGGGAGCTCAGCATTTCTGCAAACCAAACCACTGGGTTTGGAACTCAGACATCTAGAAAGTAAAAGGACACAATTAGAACCCTTCTAAGAAAAGTTTGACTAAACAATATTTCCCAGCTCTTTGGGACAAAGGATTACATCCGAGGATGTAATTTTGTCCTTCCTCTGACCCACAGTCCTGTTCCTCGTTCACTTCTAGCTTTTGGAATAACATGAAGTAGAGATGCTGCCATAGCCACAAAGTGGGTCTAATTTGTGTGCTGAAGGAAGGAGCTGTGTGGGAAAATACTGTCTGATCAGACAATCCAAACTGTGTCTGCATAATACATGTATGTATGGGAACTGAATTAAAGTATCAAAGGTAATTTTAAATTAGCATTTTCTAACATTTATATGCTTGTTCTGCCAAGCGTATTAGTATTCCTTCAAAGGAGGGGTTTGATTTGTTTTGGAATAAAGCTTATTTATTCTAATTATGCATAGGAAATAGCTGGTTCTATCTTTCTTACAAAATATTTTTATAAATGGTAGAGTGCCCTTCTCTTGACATTCCTCACCAACTTGGGTTCAGCATTTGAAGATGATAAATGGGCATCAAAGTCAGCATTTCCACCACCTCCTACCTGCTTTGACTCTTGTTTCATTAGAATGTCAGCAATGTGCTGGTTCATGGCAGATAACCTCCCCTCTCTCTCCGGAGCGCCTGTGACTGTGTAGGGGGTGAGGGAATGGGTGCATTTCTCATCTCCTCGGCATTTATTACATTCCTCTTTCTCTACCTCCTCTGCAGCAATAAATCAATGCTACTTGTTATTGTCTACTCCTTGGTCAGAGTTTCAGTGGGAGAGGCAGGCTCTCCTGACTATAATGTTGTGTGTTTCATCAAATGCCAAAAAAGAAGTAAGGAAAACAAAGTCTTTTTTTTTTTTTTTCAGGTTTTGAAAAGAAGGACTGTATCCAAGTCATGCCAGCTGCATCACCCATCAAGACACTTTGTCTAATGCAGGCTGCGCTTACCAGCCCCAGCCTTATGTTGCCTGCACAGGCAGAAGAGAACTGTGTGTCAGTAGGGCAATGTTTCTGTTTCTACTGTGGGAAAGAAAATTTAGAATTTCTGGTCCTAATTATTTCCTGCCTGCAGGTAGCTCCAGGACTGGAGTGCTGGAAGCACCATTCCTGTATGTGTGCTGAGATGGGTGCACACTCCTTGAACTTCTGCTATGGGTTAATGGCAAGTAAAGCCCTAAAATTAGGTTGTGGCTGGAGTGAAATACAGCATGATTACTGTTTACTCTATCAAGAGCAGAGGCACACACACTGGTGCTTGGAGAAACTATAGATGTGGTGCTTGAGGATATGGTTTGGTGATGGATTTGGAGCATCAAGTTAGACTCGATGACCTTAAAGGTCCTTTCCAACCTAAATGATTCTATGATTCTAAATGAAAAGCAACTTCATAGTGGGTCTATTAGCAACTCCCTGGAGAAACTTTGCCCAGAAAGCCTCTGACTTCTTGTTTTGTTGCCTGCTTTCTAATAACAGTTTGCTCCACGTAGTCTTCCTGATTTTCTACTGCAAAAAAAGGCCCAGCAACCAGGGATTAGATGTTCCTTCTCTCTACAAGAACACCCTGAAGAGATGGGCTGGAGAAATGATCAGAAAAGAAAACACTGAGGTGAAGGAGGAGGTGAGAAAGGCAAGGGGCATGCCTTTTAGAGTAGAGGTGTTTGGCTGGTCCAAGCCCAGAAGCACAAAAAAATACCTGACACACCTGCACAGGCATCCAGGACCAAATTACACAGGCAGATTTAAACTGGGGTTGCAGCTGGGACTTTTTCATCCTTAACCCATTCTGATGTTAACTGGGGTAACTCATCTGGGAACCTTCAATGTAGAGGTTTCTGAAGGGGTTTGCAGGCAGATTCTCAGAGTCTGAAGTGCCGAAAAAGGCCCCCTGACACATTAGCATGTTTTTATTGTGGCTTTGTAGACTTATTTTCATCTTCTTTCTGCAGTGGTGAAAGGTGTATAGTTAGGTCCCCTCAAGCAAGAAATGTACTTTATCAAACCTCAGTTTGTCAGCAACAGCACCAGTAAAAGCATGTACACACATGCACATCTTTCTCTATGTCTTCCCTAAACTTTGCCTAGTTTTTTATTAAAATGGCTGCCTCAAGCTATTGACAAAATAACAGGAGATGTGCGGGGTGTGAAAAAAACCCTCCAACTTCAATTGAAGCTCAGATTCTTTCTTCTGCTCTCATTTTCACCATAATTTTCTGCCCCTACCCTCATTTTCAAGGGCATATGCGTAGGTCATGATGCTTTTTTCAGACACTTCAGGGAAGGTGATGTCCCTGCATCAGACCTTGTTTAGGCACAGCCCCCTCCCTCTGTCAGGAGGACTGCCATGCTGCTGTCTGTGAGGATGAACATGCAACTTGTGCTGCAGAGGCACGCCTGACATGCAGAAATGATGCATCTATTTCATGCTGCTTTTCGAGGCTACAAAATATATTGATGATAAGCAGATGAAAAAGTATTGCGTGCAGAAAGGGGAAGAGTTTATTGCTGTTTCTTTCTTTGTTCACCTTTCCTAAAAAATATCTCCCTAGCCTTCAGACAGTTGTTAGGGCATGGACTTGCATTACAATAGACATCAAGTGGGTTTGCAAATACAGCACAGCCTTTGAGGGAGAGTTCTGGTTCAACAGCCCTCCTTGCCCCATGGCATGGTGGGAGGGGGTTGGAAAGGGACAACCTGGTACAGAAATGGGGGAAGAGTATGTTGGGAACAACTGGGTTTAGCCTGGGAGAAAATGGGTTTTGTGGATGCTGTGGCCACTGCTGGGAAGACATGGTCCTTGTAGTGCAGCTCTGGACTCTATTGTCTGCTGCATCTGGGGGTCTCCCAGGTGTCCTCATCCTTGAAACTCACCTGGATTGGAGAGCTGTTGTTTCTCTTTTTGTTGAGGGCTGCGTTGCAGTTCAGCTTATCTCTGGTTGAAGGAACCCACCTAGACATGTGACTATTTAAGACAGAATGAATTATTCACAGCTCACATCTGATTTTTCCCACAACTCTCTCACTTGCTGATTATAATTGCCCTTTAACTGCTTTTATAATTTCAATTATATAACAAGTAGGCTGTACAGTAGCTGCCAAAAGTATCTATTAATTTTATTTATTTTGTAATCATTAATTGACTTCAAATAATTCCATAATTATATGATTTCCATAGTCCTGAGAGAGTGGTGAGTTCATTTAACAGGTAGGTGGACTTTCTTTGAATACTGTCTGCTTACACTGGGCACAAGTTTGCCAGTTTCCTCTGTAGAGATTATTATTTAGATCTTGTAATGCTGACCAAACATCCTTAATGTAGACAAAAGGATTTCACCGTTTATGCAATTAAATACTGTAGGGATATCCATCAGAGTGAATGCAGGCAACAGCCAAGAGCAGACCATTCATCACTGTCACTAGGCACTGTTTTTATTTTGTATGCCAGCTAGATGGTGAACTGGAAGATGTCCAGGATCTTTGCAGGATTGAGATGGAGACAGGACCAGCCCTTCTCAAGAGCTTTTATCATATTCAGGGTAGAGCAAGATCAGATACTGGGTTATATTGAGAGAATCTGCTTGCATAAAGCAACAATTAAATAATAAGAATAAGCTTTAGTTGGAGGCTAAATGACTCTTCTGGAAGAAAGCGTGAATGATCTCATGTGAAGTTGCTTTGGCTTTTTTTTTTCCCCTGGACAAAACAGAAAGAACAGCAATGGAAAGTCTCATTTGAGACTCTCCTTTATTACTGTTGTGTAGAAGGAGTTGAACTGGGAGGTAGAGTATTGACTTGCTGGTCAATAAGGAGCCTGTATGGAGCCTTCTTTCCTGAAATGTCACATTGGATCGAGATAGATTTCTGCAAGAATAAGGCTGACAATGATGAGTAATAGAGATATTCAAGACCGACAAGACTATCCATGGCTCAGAATAAGGCAAAAAGTGTAATGAAGGAATCCTGTGACTGATCCTATGCAGATTGTTTTCAGAATGAATAGGTTTAGAATAAGGCATATAAACATGAGCATGTTTTAAACCATCAAGCAAGGAATCTTGGTCTATAGTAGCTTTTTTAATCGTTTTGCATTCTTATTTTTTTTTTCTTTAAGGAGAATGTATTTTTATTGTTTGGTAAATACTAAATTGCATTTCTTAAATAAGGTATGGCTGCTATAAACTACATTCAGTTCTTTTTGTTAAAGTTAGTCAGAAGCATAAGAGGCCCTGAAGGATACACAGCATGGGAGGCCCCTGATTTAAACAGTCATATATTTATTTGGAAACGTAACTTTTATCATTTTTATTAAAGCGGGAAATGGTGAATAATCCACTCATGGTTTTTTTTGTTATTATTCCATTTGTACTGGATTCTGCTCCCACAGTAAGTGGAACTAAATGAAAAGCAAAAAGGACAGAATTCCTAAAATACATTTATTTTAAAAGGATGCATTTGTGGAAATGATGCAATTGAATCTATCTAGTCACATAGGTTTTCAAGATTTTAGATGAATATAGCTGATCGTCTCACCCCAGAGTCCAAAAGTGGGAAAAAAAGTTGTCCTGGTTCTTCAACTCTTAGATATATTCTCAGCATAAAGTGAACAAAATGGCAGGCTGAACTTCATCTGTCTGTCAAATATCCATGATCAGTTTAGTGGGACTGCAGATTAACTGTCTCGTGGGTCCAGAGACCTGAGCTGGCTCAGTGCAACGTGGTTTATCAGTTCAGGTGCAGTGTCATGTGAAGGTGGCATTAGGATTTTAAGGTCAGAGAGAGTTCAGGAGATGTAGAGTTGTGTTTGCAGAGTAGTAAGCTTAAGCTAATAACCTCTGCGGGGCCCAGCCTGGTTCCCTGCACAGCTGCCCCAAGTGTCTGGGATGCCATATGTTCCATGGTATGCTTTCTTCTGGAGAACACACTCTGGCTAGCAGCTTTTACTGTTATCGTCATTATGATGATGACGATGAACCAAAACATCCTTATTGCAATAACACAGATAATATGGAGGATGCTTGAGCTGAATAAACAAAGCAAACAGTTTTGTTTCAAAAGCTAGTTGAGCAGACCCATAGATTCTGCTTAGTCCATGATTTTAACAAATTCAGATTTTTTTAACCTTTCCTCAAAATTGCTAAGTGAATTTAGAGTGTTAGTATGACAAATATTCTTTCATTATAACTCAAATTGTTTGATTAAATGAGTAAATTCAGCCTTTAACATGTGCTCATCAAAACTTTAGATAGGCTCATTTTAAAAATAAGAGAAATTCCAATTTAAAAGAAAAAATATTTCCATTTGCTCTGTTGTTTTTTGCCCCCATGTTTTGTGCCACTGGCAATTTTTATTTTTCTGGCTTCCTTGATTTTAGCTTATCATGAAAAGCATGGTATTCCATAAGAGGAGATCTAAATGGAAACTAGGAAAAATAAAAGGAAAATAAAAATGAAAAGAGTAATAAAAAATTAAGGTGTCAGAATTTTCTGTGCTTGCTTCCTATAACACCAAGTGACCATTAGAATCCATTTCTCTTTCACTAATGATGCTTTCCTGAAGGGAATGTCTGATTATTTGACTTCCATGATGTATCCTTCTTCTCCCTCTCTCCCTTCAGTGGCTAGAGGGTTTGGGGATCATCAGAAATACTGCAACATCAATTACTCCAGCTTTCCTCAGGAAATGGAAATAAAAGCACACCATTCGAACATTTTGAACTCTCTTTAAAGTCTTGTGGAAATAGCAGAAGGTTTGAGGTGGAGTTTCTTAACCTGTCTAAATCAGGACTCTCTTCCTTGATATAAATCACGGAAGGAAAAATTCAACCTTTTGGTAATTTGTGTAGGACTTTGATGATAATTCACCTAGAGACATCTAAGTGATACAACATGGAAAAACTGAAACTAAAATTAATGGAGTTGAAATGGGATTGCATTGTGCAGGGCCCCCACATATGGTTCAAATTTGGTGCTTCCTCTGAATCCAACAGGATTCTTAAAGCAAGAATTCTTCTGAGGAACTGCTACTGCACCCATCATGAAAGCATGGAGAAGAAAACCTCATCCCACAGTGTCTGTTTGATCTTCTTTCTCCTCTCTTGGTGAATCTTTGTGGGTTTTGTTTGTGTTCACAATTAAACACAGGTCTGAGTTCACTCTCATAAGCAGACTTGTCCATCATTCATGATACAAACCTTAATACCAGCACTGGAAGGTCACCTTGTTTCAAAACAGTTGGTATATATTCCATGAGCTCAGTTAAGTTGTTCACACATAGTACCAAGAGCCACCTGAGATGCCATGACATAGCTGAGATATTCAGGCTGGGCTGGCAGATGTGATCCAGTATCTCCATGAGGCACATGTCTGCCTGGAAGGGAACTGGAGGCCAACCGTACTATTGCAGAACAACACCAGTGGGCAGTGTTTCAGAAATTGTAGCATACACTTGTCGTCTAGAGATGAGACAGCTTAAACTCCCAATGAAATCCCTTGAAATCTAGTCAGTGCAGACAGCAGCACCCAAAGAGCCAAATGCTGAGGTGCAACTCTGTTGCATAAACATAGGTATCAATTTTCTTTTGAGATGTCCTGTATTTTGGGTATTCACACAGGACTGGCAAATATGATTTGAAGCTAATGAGTTATTAATAGTATCTAGGAGAAGCAGCTATTCAAACCAACCAGCACCTATGTTTTGGCAACCAGATCTCAAGGTCTAAAGAGAGGCACACGGTCTGTGGAGTGAACAACAGATGATTCAAGTTTAAAACCAGCCCAATGGCAAAAACATCCAGCTTAGTTGAAAGAACCAACTTGGCTCCTCCTGTGTTAGCTATGACAGTGTTTCAGCACACAGAGTGAATGAAAAGCATGTGAGTCATAATGCTTATGAGTTAACCTTTTGCTGAGTTAACCTTTTGCTGAGTTAATTCTTCACCTTGTAGACGGAAGCTATAATGCCCAGTTAGCCTATGGCAACCATTGACCAACAGGTTGTCTTGCAGGAACACCAAGTAAGTGAAGTGTATCAAATTCACACAAACCTGGCAGGAACCAGGCCAGACACAAACCACTGAAATGGTGAATTTGTGCCAAAATATTAATTTGTCCTTAATTTCACTATTTCCATTGTACATAATTATTACCATTGGCATGAATAGCGAGTTATCCCCCTTGCTCAAGCCTGCAACGAGTGCGACTTTTTCATAGCTATGCTTAATTGTTGCCAGGGTTCCCTGTAGTAGCATTAGCATGCTTAATATTACACGGCTTGAGAAAATTAAACGATCGATATTGGGATAAGGCCACTCAGTTTTTCTTTCTTTGCTTTTGTAATTGCTTGTGTGACAGGAAAATAATTACTATGTTGAGTTTATTGCTAGTCTCATTGTCCTCAGTTGGTGATTTTGTTGTTCAGCTGCGGACATATCTGATTTAAATTGTCCATAATACTGCTGTCTTAGAAGGAAATAGAAAGGAAAGGGGAAGGGAAATGAAACAGGAAAATTAAAGGCTGATCTAAGATTAACATAGTGTTTAGTCTGGCTTCTGGCAAGGTCTGTTTGTAAAGGGAGACCAAAGCAAAAATCACCTAGAGTGAATTTGTTTAAAGTGACACTGTCAACTTCAATATCACACTTCAGGATTTTTCTTTTTTCCCTGTTGTTATAAGTAACACCCAAACCAATTATATCCAGCTAATCCCATTGGAACACCTCAGATTACAGTTGACAGACTAAAGAAAAATAACTTCTCTCTATTTTTGGGTCGTTTTACTGCAATTCCTGGCACTAATTTCATACGCTGACTTGGAAGGGACCCACAAGGATCTTTGAGTCCAGCTCTTAAGTGAATGGCCTGTACAGGGATTGAACCCACCCATTGTTAGCACTATGTTCTAACCAAGTGAGCTCAACTATGATCACCAACTTGTGTGGAAAGCTTACACAGAAAAAGGGTCATGTGGATTTAGGCCATGCGGATTCAGGCCATGCCCAAATCTTCTGTAGTTTCTTATTAGGACACTTTCTTGTTGTTTATGCAGCTTTTTGATAGAGTAACACTGGAGCAAAAGCCACCACCACTGAATTTAGAACCAAGATTTTTAAATCCAGCAGGGAAGGTAGAAAAGGAGAAATCCCTAAGAGTCCTCTGTAGAGAGCAGGTACCCTCAGGGTCCTTGCTTTCAGCCACGAAGAGACAAGCCAGTCCCTGGCAAAGAGATTCCTTCTGCCTTCAGACTCTGGTGGGGGTAGAATGATAAAGAGATCTCTTTAACCATTATGCTTACACTGGTGTCAGCGCTAAGACATCCTGGGAGAAAGAGGGAGACAAAACTGGTTATTCACTGCCTTTGTTTAGCTGCCTTCAGAGGTTTCAAGAGACCTGAATACAAAGACACTGTAGCATATGCCAACTGTTGACTCCATTAAATAATAAAGCAATCCCAGTGGGTATTAAGAAGCGTGGAATCATTCTAATGAGTCTGGCAAAATCTCGTTAGGATGAATAGCAGGTGATGACAAAATATTTGCTCTGTATGCAAACGACTTGTTTCCTTCTTCATCTACACACAGTTGCATAAGTGCTCAGAACAGGAGCTGTCAGATAATAGCTCACAGGACTAAAGTACTGCATATGTGGTGGTTGCATTTCAAATATATGAGTGGAAAAAATGGGATAAAATGCTGGAAAGAGAGCCCCCTGTATCACCAAACTCTCTGTCTCCTACTTGCATAATAGACTGCATTGCTGGGCATCCAGGCAATCCAGCTGTCTTCCCAGAAACACCTTCAAAGCAAGGACATATGGGCTGCAAGTTGTCAAACTTCTCCAAGAGCTGTGAGTATAGAAAACATGGTGGAAGGAGGGCAGGGAGTGTGCTGAATATTGAAAAAAAGGCAAAACGTGGCAGTTCCAGTTGACAGAGGTAGGTTACCTGCATAGACCTGAGTCTGATCTGACCTGCCAGTTCAAAAACAACTCCACTAATCAAACCCAAACTATCCAGCTGCAGGTTCAGATGTTGCTGTTTGCACAGTAAATTATTGCTTTGTCCCCTTCTGCTACCTTAATATCAGGCTACGTAGCCCTTGATATCCATTCAGTTCCTGATGGTGTTTCTGGCATACTACGCTTCCATTTTCTCCAGAGTATCATTAATAATGCTTCATACATTTGTTTTTAATCATGTTGGTATTTATTTATTGCTGCAGTCCTGTTCCTACTCCTCATATATGTCAGATGCAAAATTCTTGCGCGGGGGAAATGGAAGTCCCCCAAGAGCCCCATTCTTCTGTGCATGCTGGGAAAGAGGACGACAGGGTAGTTGAGTCAAAGGACATTCCAGATTAAATAACCAAAACCACACAAACACAAGTGTTCCTGCTGATCTTCTCTGCAGTGCCTGGCAGTCAAATACCTTCACTATACTTTCCCCATGTAATTGTGGTTTGCTCTCAAAAAAAGGAGTCAGGAATGCATTTGAAGCCTTCCTTCTAAAAACACTTCTAAGATCCCCAGGGCCACAAAAACCTTCCAGGTCTGAAAGGCAAAGGACTGTGTGTATGATGATCCTGTGCTCACATCATGCTCATTGGTTCTTACATGGAGACGGTTTGCTACAGTCCATCCATCAGTGAGGGAATTAAGTAAACTGATTATGAGAAGGAGCCATTTGCTTTCCTGCCCAAGTCCTATACAGATGGGATAAAAATGATACACTAAACAGCTTAAATTTGCTTCCCTCACCATCCAGCACTTGCAGCTGAAAGTTATTCTTCCTTTTCTTATAAAAGTCAAGCAAAGGGGACCAGTTCCCTAAATTTTTCCCTCCTCAAAAAAAACCCCCTAACTAATTAACTAGATGAGGCTTTGTGTTCCAAGGATAATAAAATGGGTTATCTGATTTTAATAAAACTAATTATTTTAAATTATTAACACTATTAGATGCTAATATTCTTAGGAACCTTTTAGTTTGTAAATCTTTATCAAAAATGCTTTTCATACAAGTGATTTGTCAGGTAAAGTCAATATCATAATTTTTCCTTTCATAAATTTGGGAAGTCGATAAGGGTCATCAAATAGATCATCAAGAGAATTGGGAAGCAATACCTAGTCCTCCCGATTCCCAGAGCAGCACTTCATGAGCACAAGGGGCAATGTGGCTCACTGTGTCATGGCTGTGGGCCTGAGACCTCCATCATCATCGTCATGGCCAGGCTTCATGAACAAAGATTTGGGAAAGGTCTCTACCCATGTTTGCTGGTGGCTAAAAAGGCCAACATGAGACAGGCATGTCCGGTTGCAAAAGGCACAGCAGAAAGACTCCTTAGGTGGTATATTCTGCAAGGTACAATTCTTTCTGCATTGTCTTTTCTCCTCAAGGGTGATCCTGCGTGCTTTCTCAAAGGAAGCAGCAGTGTTATAGGTGGTGTGTCTCCAGACCTCCCGACTGGAGGCCAGAGTAGACCAGTTATGATGATCAATGTGGCCAAGGCTGAGATGTTGTTTCAGGGAGTCCTTGTATCTTCTCTTTGGGGTTCCTCTCTTGCGGCAGCCAGTGGCAAGTTCACCATAAAGCAAGATCTTAGGGAGGCGGTGGTCCTTCATCCTTGAGATGAAGGACCTGCCCAGCACAGCTGTGTTCTCAGCAACATGGCCTCAATACTTGTGACTGCTGCTTGGGACCTACAGAGCTACCAGAGCTCCTTCTGTGGCTGGATGTTTTAAGAATAAGTTCGACAAACATCACTGGGGTGTGATTGACTCTCTGAGCATGGGGACGGGCAACATCAGGTCTTGAGACCTAGACCTGTAGCCTAGGATTTGATGACAGTATCCTACATGGTATTCGTCTTATATTTAATAATTGCATTAAATTGAGGTCTGTAGTTGAAGCGCTGCCAAAATGACAGCAGGCCAAGAACTACATTAAGCACTAAAACGCAGGCTCGGCAGGGTTTGCAGGGCAGCGAGGCTTGTTCTCATGGCTGGGTTATGCGCGCTGAGGTAACACGTTCCAACTCAAACCATCAGCAGTGCACAGAGGTCACAGCCGTCTGGTTCTGCTTAGCAGGTTTTGCTGATCAGCAAAAGCAGTGGAAAACCCAAGCCCTCAAAAAGCAGTAGCTCTTAAGCAACTACTTTTTCTTTCCTTTTTTATTTTTTTGCTACCCAACTAGCCAAACAACTGAGTGTTTGTTTAGTGAGGCTGACTGCAGTAAGAAAACTGGGCAGCAATGGCAGTGATTAATTTCAAACCTGAAATGTCATCTGATGCCAGTGGTGGTCTGAATCAGCTGACCAATGGTCATGCACATAGTGATCCCAGATACATACTGATCTGAAAAAAATCCTGTGGAACCCTCCCAAATGCAGGATAGATGAGAATGCTCCAGGTTTGGCTCCCTCTACCCAAATCAGCCCTCCACCATGCCCAGGATTTTGTCCTCATTCTCATGCTCTAACAGCATACCTCCAGGCATGCGATGTGTGTTTGTGGGCATTCTGTAAAAACATCCCTTATGTGAACTGAGGTAAAACCATCAGGGTATCTCACACACTTCTGAGTGAAAAAGACAACAAGCAGAAAGAAGCACTTCTCTCTCGGGGTCACAGGAAGATGACATGGTCTTCAGATGAGATCCGAGACCCAAAAGCCTAGATTGGAGAGTGGAAGACCTAAGCAGTAGGGGAAGGAGTCAGTATGTGCTGCTTGGCCTTGGCAGCAGTCCTTGCTTTCTTTTTTTTAGCAGTAGAGATGTAATCTTATAGAAAGAGGTCAACTTACTCATGCAGAGGTCTCTAGTGCTAGCTGAGGCATCAAAACTCATCCTGTATGGATTCCACCAATTTCTTCCAAAGGGAAATGTTGCATGTAAGACTTTTGTAGTATCTGTTAGGCTACCCAGACCTCTTGGGTAGCGTTAGGGATCTGAAATGGCATTACAAGTCCATGTTTAAAGAATGAGACCCCCTCTGTCTCTGTGCTGCAAGGTGTTCCCTTTGCTCAAGCTCTCGTTTGAGTTTTTACAGCCTGAACTGAGCTCTGTGCTTTTGCTGCTGAGTTTGCAGTTAACACAGCAGCAAGCACATATCCCCTGCAGTCTGCACATATGCCCTGCAGATGTCTGTAGAGCAGGTCTACCCTGAAGAAGTGATAAATACCTCTATATAGTCTTGTTGTTCCCATAGGCCAACAGTACTATCGCTTTCCTAGAAGTCCTTTGAGACTTAAAGTATTATTAACACGCTGGTAAAAAGAGGTTGTAGGTGGGCATCTTTTGTCATGGGTTTGGAGAGAATAGAGAGACCCTACCCATTCACGTTGTTCTGCTCATAAGAATAATTCCTGTCAAAGCTGAGGGAGGAGAAAGCTACCCTTTGATTTCTTTGTCCTCAGCCCTCTTCCTCTGAAAGCCTGGAGTACTTTGTTTTTTTTCTTCCTTCTCCTCTAGTCCCAGCCACAGCCTGCAACTTCCTGATCTACCATTCTCATCCCCATCTACCCTTCCCAACATCTTCAGCATTTACCTCAGACTTTTTGCTCAATCTTACCTTTGCTACACCACCGCCTCCCAAACCTCTGTAACTTTGTTCTTCCATTCACTTCCTACTCTTTCTACCTTACCCTGTCTAACCTTGGCTGTCCCAAACCCTCAGAGTCAACCTTCATATATTCTGCAGCTCCCGGAGGTCCATCTCTGTACCCACCCTGTATCTTGAAGGATTTCAGTGCTGCTCTTCCCTTGGCCAAAGTAGAGATGTGCACATTTCCCCTTTGCCTGGTTTCCCAAGGGATAGAAATCCACCTGGCCAGATCTAGAGGAAAAGAGAATATGAAGATGAGAAGTGCTGTATCAAGATCTAGTTGTCACTGTGTGTTTGATTAGATGAGCTTCTAGGAAGTCTGGACTCTGTTGGAGCATGTCCACAGTCATCTTTCTGTGGAAAAACTGCACTGCTGTCACTTGTCTAGTGTTTATTGGTAGCAAATTGTAAATCCCAAGCCATTCTAGACCAGGTAAGAAAAGGTTCTTAAGAAGAGGACAGCAGCTAAATGGATGAACACAGGCAATTCTTTTCTAACTTTTTTTTTCTCTTAGTTCTCATCATTATGCTGTTTACTCTTCAAATGTCTGACTGACAAATGTCCCTTCACTTTTATTTTAAGTAGCTCAGAAGGTAGATTATTCTTCTTTCCTGTTTTTCCCTTTTTTCTTCTTCTTTGCATAATAAATCAAAGTGGTAACCACTGGCTTACCTAGGCATTTTTTGGACTCTGGAACCAAGATTCATCCTGTCTTTCAGCCTGTGCTGAGGCATTTAAGCCAGTAGTTTAATTACCCTTAGATATCCCCACTAATCAGGTACTTTTGGGAATTCTGGAAGCACTTTGCCTTAGGTTGAAACACCCTTTACATGTGTTTATGTCACACTTTTCCCAGACCCAAACTTGCCTAACCTAATAGGTGCATTTTGCTGCATTGAGCTTTCCTGCCCTCCAAGATGTTTCTCTTCAGCAGATGCAGAACTCTCTGTGAGGCTGGCCCACCAGTGGCATTATACCCTATAAATGTCAGTACTTTTTGGCACCCCCACTTTGCAGGTGCTTGGGATTTTCAGGAGCAGGTGTATCTCTCCAGCTCCATTGGTTAGCAGAGACAAACAAAGAGGAAATCAGGAAACTGAAGGCAATGTTATCCTTGTGAAGGTAGTTCTGTACCTCCTAGTTTGTGCACAAAGTTTTTGTCCTAAGCTGTGCGTGCCCACACCTCCATTATGACAAACTCTGCTGGGCAGTCACAGAACACTGTTTACTTCTTCCTGGACAATAAAGCATTAGAGAAGTCTTTGTAGTCTTTTTCTTCAATATAACTTAATGAAAACATGGGTCTTTGCCTTGATGTAGAGTTAAAAGGTTCCTGCTGAAGCTAAGGGAATATTTAAGGGTAATTTTTTTTTATCCACTGATTTCTTCTGTCTCCAGAGAAGACAGAAAAACAGATAGTTTGCTCTATACTTGCTAACCTTACACTACCACACAATTCTTAGCAACACTGGGAACAGTAACTTACAGGATTGTATTCTGTAAGGGAGAAGTATAACTCCAAATCTTGTGTACCTTACACAAACTTTAGCAAGATGTTTCTTCCATTAATTATGGAAGAATAAAGCACCTAGTCTGTCATATAAAAAAAAATCACCTCTCTCTGGAATCTCAAGTCTAAGATGTTTTTACTGTGAAAAAGAACTTCGTGGTAATGATAGCAGAATATCAGGTTACCAACTCTGTATAACAGTCCTCTGTTTGGCTTCTGTCTACTTTTTAACAAAATTTAGTGAAAAGCTGAATGCTTTCTTGAGACACCTTTAATTTACGTGTTAAGAATGTTTATGCCTCTCAAGTGGTCAAATTAAATTGTATCAAACGAACTGTATAGGTTTGACCCAGGTTCTAAGGCCCTGTTTAAACTGTTGTGTGTTCATGTAACAATTACAGCTGAATAAACAGTGCCAAAAGAATTTCAGAGAGGATTAGTTCAAATGTTTAACTAAACTAATTCCTGCCATGGTTGGTTTCCATGGGCATTCATTTGATCTGGCAGAAATGCTCTTTCCCTAAGCATTTAACCAAAGTCTGACTGTAAGAGTAACATCTGTTCTGTCAGGGGAGGCAAACAATGATTCTGCCTCCTATGATCGTTTGTAACTGAACAGCTCCATATCACACCTCTTGGATAGCAGGTGTCCAGCAGCCAAGTTACCCAAGAAGGCTTTTAATTATTTACTGATGGTATGTTATTTGGCTCAGTCTTAAAAACAGTAATTCCATGTGCATCAACTGTTTTTGCAGACTGCAATTGCCTAGGCTCAAACATTTCAACTTCAGACTCTGCAAACTAGGCATGACTGGAGTCATGACATCTTTAGGGGAATGCTCTGACCTTACACCAGGTTTTGATGTCAGCAAGGATAAGCAAATCTTCCAACATGGTCTGCTGAACTGATTAATCTCTTCACACAAACCCTATCTTCATTCCACTCTCTAAAGTCTTCAGGAAAGCTTCGAGGACATAGGTAGGAGTAGGGGAGTACATAAATGAAGAGGGGAAAGACCGTTTGTGGTGGCATTTTCCAATCTCTTCAGATTAAATAGCCCTAATCCTATACTCACTGAAAGTGTAAACCTGAAATACAAAATTCAAGTGTAGTGAACTCAGAATATTTTGTTTAATCCTGCTTCAAATCACAATACTTTTGCACAGGGCATGCTATCAGATACTACTGATGTAGCAAAGTAACCGGTATCTCAAGCTGCCTAGAGAGGTGCTCTCTCCCAGGCTTGGATATGATCTGCAAAGGAGCTCGGCTGGAAATATTTTTTTTGATTACCTGGCATCAAGGGTGCTCGTACAGAAGGTCTTCAATTCTGACATTTGCTCATCAGTTTTGTCTATGAGATCTTAGGACTCTAAACCAGTGGCCTTTTAATGGTAGACATGAGTTCTAGGTAAAGCCCAATAATTTATTGACATTTAATCCTTTTGGTTATGCAACAAAATTTATCTTTCCTTCATGTTTTTGATAAGGGGATAGCTTATGGTTGGCTAGGTCAAGCTACAGGGTAACTGGCTGGACTACTATGGTCATGATATGACTTTGTAACCTCTACAGCACTACTTAGGGTAATTATCTTTATTTATCTATATAATAATGTTTTAACAGATACTGCCGGTGCATGTCTGGCAGGAGATCTGCTTAGCATAAACAGTAAATATTGATCCTCCTTCCTCTTCCCTTAACATACCTGCCAATGCATCTCTACTCTTCAGTCTGAGATCTGATACTCCTCTTTGTCAATGCACTTAAATATCACAAAAAGAAACTATTCTAACTGGTGATCTTTGCACTGTACTTAGCAACATTGGGAAGTAATCATGGCTAATTGTTATGGCTGTAATTCCAAACCTGATAGCTGGCAGAGAATCAGAGGTCTCAGTCACATTTGCTAAATGTCTTCTCTAATACGTTCCACCAGGTAGTTTACTGTAGTGCTCTCCAAAGCCTTGCCCTTTGACTACTTGCATTTCTCCAGTACTCAGGTAGTTGCTGCCAAGGCCATTCTCCTCTAGGGTAATTATTTGCACAGTGTCATTTCTTGACCAGCTGGCAAATGCTGCTTTCACGCAGGCTGGACTATATCTATGTAGAGAAGGGTTGGCAGTGTAAAGATTTTAGGGGCATCTAGACTGAGTGAATAAACACTGGTTATAAATAAAAACAAGATGCCATCTTCTCCCTCAGATAACTCTTGTTGACTTCAATGGGAGTGTGACAACTTTCACGTATGTGTGTACAGTATATCTGTATATCCCAGCAGTGGGTGCCTGAGCTAAGGTGAGGTAGGTAGCATTTTCTAAATGGCTTTGGTACTATGGGATCAGTTGTTCTCATCACAGAATGCAGTTTGGAGAAAGTGCCACCAAGGCAATTACTTCTAATAGAAACCGATGTGCCAGAGAGGTGTAGAAACAGATGTGCCTCTTCCTGAGAGAGGTGTTGCCCCTTGGGAAATGCAGAACTCTGGGAAAGAGTGTGTTGCTTCCTGAGCTGACTTTTTCTCTGGAAGTAAGCAGATGATCTCATCTTGTAGGGTTCTCCATTCAGCAGGAGGCAATTTTAGAAAGCCCTGCACCACCTCTGAAAGGAACAAACACTGAAACACAGAAAGTACTTCTGATGGGATGGTGGGTCTTGAAAGGTCTGCATCTTGTGCCACTAAAATCAGAAAAGAGCAAAATGCATAACTAATCTTCTAGCGTCTGGGCAAGTGAAGAACATGGTGAAATGAATCCACTGGCAGCTCCAGGACAGTGGGTAAAGTCTGACTAGTCACCAAAGGGAGGCATGGAGGAGAGCTGGCTTGTTTTGCAAGGACTGCTGCACTTAACGTGGGCGCTTGAAGTGAAATTGCAATGACAGATGTGAAATTACTGCTCCTTTTGTTAGCAAAGCTGTGGAATCCTGTGGAGACTGCCATATATCATATCCTATAGTTTTCTGGTTTTAAAAGTAGCATATTTCATAGTACAACAGGGCTGTGTAGAAGCCAAGTTGAGAACTGAGTTCAGCTATGGGTTCAACGTACCACTGGAGAGTTTCACAAAGAGCCTTTGGCCATGGTGGCTCTCCCGGCTTCTTTGGTGTGTGCACTGTGTGAACCCATTTTGCCTCTAGACTTGCCCAGACGCATTCAGGGCACAGGCACCTGGTCAGGTTAAGGTGCCTGAGTCATGACGTCGCAGCTCCCTTCATCCAGTGAAGCTGCTGTAGAGTCTGCATGCTCAGCACCCGAGGCAGGAATGAGTAATACAAGGGTGGAAGAGGCTGTAGATAAGGCATGGGCACTCGATCATGTGTTGGAGCCTTTTACTCTAAAACGTGCATATTGGCAGGTAGCACACACCTCCCTTCAGGCTGTTTTGTTGATGCTGATGCTCCAAAGTCAATGGAGTGTACGTGACCACAGAAGAGGTTAAGCTGGTGTAACTAACTCAGCACACTAAGAACACTTACAGGAGAATTCAGTAGTATGCACTTTTCTTTTGTTAAGGTGCCATCTAGTAGATCAAACTAACTGATCTAATGACCCTCTCTTACAGTCCATGGCTATTAAAGAAATGTACATCTACTTATGCATTTGACTCTATGGCATGCAAAACACACCTTGTGTGCTAGCTGGGCTGATATAAGCAAACATGATGGCCTCTACTGACTGTAGTTCAAGTGTAGTCACCCTTCAGGAGTTGCCCTAGGCTCTTTCTGAGTTAAAGATCAAAAGCTACCTGTTGTGAGGGTAGAAAAGCTCTTTTCTCCTGCTTACTATATTGCCTTTTATTTCTACTACCATTCCTTCCTTTCAAACTCAGTCCCAGGCATCAGTATTAAAAGATGCTTGTGGTACAGGGGTTTGTATTTCAGCATGGCACGACAGATAGGGGTGGTGCAGTCTGAATTTGTGATTGTTTTTACAGTCTTCAGAGCATCTGTAATGAATAAGATGCTAAGAGGAAACTAAATCAACAATAAGTGCTTGAGATTTATGTTTTTATTCAGAAGCATGGGAAAGCAAGTAAGAAAGGAGAATGTCTGGATGTTTACAGTTCGCCCAGCTCTATTCAGCATCTTCACATGGCAGGGAAGAGCATAGCATAGTGCACTCCTGTGTTGGACCAACTGGGCTGGGCTTTGCCAGTGAAATTGAAAAAGACTAGAGGACTTCAGGATAAATAAGACAGCAGGAAAAGGAATGAAGGAATTAAACTGACCTTCTTTAGAAATGGGTGAGACAGGGTAAACAGGGAGAGATCTTGTTTTGCTTTCATCCTGGAAAAAATAACATTTCTTCCTTTCCAGTTCAGCACAGTTGACTGATTTGGAAACAAATCTGTTTTCTCTGGAAAGATCTATTTGCCCAACAGACTTTTTTTTNTTTTTTTTTTTTTTTTTTTTTTTTTTGGCAAAAAGCAATAGGTTGAAAGAACAAGGCTTGTCTTGTTAGTAGGTTTAAAGGACTCAGTAATTAACTGGTACATTTGGAGGCATGGCATGCAGGATACTTGCTGCAACCTACTTTATTACAGTGTCAGAGGGAAGTGCTGTGAAATGGGCAAGAACTTTAAAAGAACACCGTTTATTTCTCAGGCAGTATCAGACAGCAGGATTATTTCATTATGAAGTTAATCCAGAGCATTTGCTGAGGTAAGGACACTCTGGCATGACCTTTGAGAATATGCTTTCATCTGTGACATGCTTTTTCTCTCCCTCCCTTTCTTTCAATCTTTCTTTCTGTCTTTTCTAGGTTGAAAACAAAGCAACACTTATTTAGTCTAGGGACAGCATGCACTTTTTCACATCAGTCCTTTGCAATACATAGTAGATGCCTTCAAAAAACAAATTGACATCCTGTGATTTGGGGAAGTCTGTCACAAGGGTCATTTGTCCCTGAAGTCATCTCCTTTTGGTGCACAATGTTATTCACAGCCAAACCTCTTTTACTCCATTACGCATTTTCTGCTTCTTTTTTTTTTTTTTTAATTTGGTATGATACTGTAGGCAATGGCTAGCTTGAAAAAAAATTAACAAAAATGTTGGTGGCTCAAAATAGGACTATAATTCCATGCTGCGGTGTTTTAAGACCTTGTGGCTTGACCTTATGAAGTCCTAAATATCTGCATCTTGTAGTTACTGTAAATAATGTGGAGAAGTGCTCAGCACTCCTGGAATACAGCTACTGTTAGCCCATTCCCCCTATGTGGTAGCCAAAATAGAGGCATCCCTATTTGAAAATGCAAAGTTAGCAAGTCTCTTGAAGTGCCAAATAGACCCTTGTGGGAGGGAAGAAAATCTCTTCAAGCATATTTCTGGAAATGCAAAAGATAAACATTTACCTAGCAAAATGATGCCTCGTATCTCAAGGGCAACCTAAGCACTGAAAATCTTCCATGACTCCTATGCAAAGCCAGATTCACCACTGGGACTGAGACTGAGAAGTGCAGCATTTGCCAATTTGGCAATTAACTTCTCAATTCTTGAATATAATGAACAGTGTATCCAATTGCAGATATCCACATGCATTTCCTACTGTTATACAGAACCCTTCAAATTGAGGGCAAGATTTGGCCCTAAATATCAGTACATATTTATTGCTGTATTCCATTTTTTTCATTCCTACTATTTACTTTTAGATTCTGCCCTGTTTTCACCAGGTATTAACAAGTATCTTGGTGTATGGGTCCATATTGCAGTAGGGTTGCATTGTACTTGGATCATAATGAAATTTGTCAGAAAACCCTATCCTCCTTTCCATTTAAAGGACAGGTCATCAATTTTTCTTTTAATCCAGATCTCAGTGAAACAACCTGGGAGGAAAATTGTGACTTGCTGAATCATGGTCTCTTCCTGATCCCCTCACTGCCCTGGAGAAGGACAGAGGCATCTGCAGCAGTTCAGACATCTTTTAACAGCAGTTCAGATCTTTTAACAGCATCTTTTTGAGGTTGCACAAGTGCTAACACTTTGTGATCATAGTGTTGTCTTTTCCCCAGCTCCTCGTGTGAGACCAGGGCCACTGGCACAGAAGACCCAGCCAAGCAACCCAGCAGGCAAAGGAGGAGGAGCTGTTTGCAAATCAGTATGATTTGCTTTCATGGTTTCCTCCATAGGGAGAAATGAAATGCAGAGGGAAGGTATCATATTGAAAAGATCAAAGTGGATAGAGACGAACGAGTTAATAGGCATGTTTTCAAAAGAAATAATTCTCCTGACATCTCAAGGGATGAGTGAAGGGCATATTGCCTTGTCAGTTAAACGCAGCCGTTAGTTTCAAGCCCATACTAATTAGCCAGCTTAGAAAAACACACCGCTCAGCATTTCTAAATGCGGACTGCAGCCTCTGCCACTCCTCAGCGCAGATATATTTGTCCACATCCTCTCAATGTATCATGCTTGTACAGAAGTGGCTTGGTTAGTAGTTAAAAGAGAATCAAGGATTAAATGAGGTTTTGTCCGGTATTTTTCTCACTTGCTATATCCAGGTCAGTCCAGGACAAACCACTAACTGAATAAGGAGTGGGAAGCCTGCTGTGCACTGGGATCCCATTTGCACAGTGGAGCAAATCATAGCACTGCCAAGACCCAAGTCACTTCCCTGTGACTGCACTGGCTTGCACCTGCATAAGTAAGAGTTATGGTCCCTAATCTCTACTGATCTTAACAGCAGAGATCAAGAGGGAAAAGCTTGCTTTTGCCCTGCACTGAAAAAGGCATGTAGGAAGAGACAGTAGTATTACACCAAGGGCCTGGGGAACTAACCCAGAGTGCAGAATGGATTTATAGAGAATCTGCTTTGCTTAAAATGGCTTTTAAAAAGTTTCACTTTCCTATCTGGTCCTTCACTTACCACAGTGTAATTCGGGGCTGCTAAACAATCACTACATTGAAGAGGCCCTGTAAGGCTCAAGGCACTTGTATTGCTTGCATGCAGCAGTAATAGGTGACTTGGTGGTCTATAGATGCGTAATTTTGACTTGATAGAAGTGCCTCAATTAAGGTGTTTACCTCCACCCATTTTTCCCAGAAAAGAGGTAACTAAAACTGCCTGGACATAAGTCCGTGAAATTGTGACTCCAGACTCACCATCTGCTTCAGAGGAGTTCAGAGATCAGATATTACTTCAACAATGGAGTTTTCCCAAGGAAGTGGTGTTGGCTGTAGCTGTACACCAGTGCGAGGAGAGCAGCAGGGCTCCTTTCTCCCCTGACTGTACTGCCTCCATGGGCTGGGTGTCCACAAGGCTTGCCTGGCCTTCATTTTTCTTCCCATCCTTGTCCTGATACATGCATTTGGGCCAAAACTTCTTCAGGACAGGAAATATGTCTCATTAACTGCTTGTGTATATGTTCAGCTTTGAGTCAAAGTAGACCTATGAGTATCACTGCAATAACTGTAAATTTCCATTATACTTGGCTTCCATGTTCTTCTTCAATAACAGCACTGAACATATCCTGGAAAAGAGACCAAAGCATGTGATTTCTTTATATGATCAACTAATCCCCGCAGGATCCCCTGTTGTCTCTGCCTTTGTCTCGCTGTCTACCCACCCAATGAGTGAATCACAGGACATCCACCTGCCCTGACTCTGGAGTGTCCCAGCTGAAGCACATCTACTTTCCTGCCATAGAGCCCTCAGTGCCAGGATGGTTGAGTAGAAACAGCTAAAGCTTTATCCACTCAACTTGCATCCAAAAACTGTAATGGTGTTTCTCATATCCCTATTGCTGCCACAGGGGACATCACTATTTTTTCTGGTTTTTTTTTTTTTGTTTGGTTGGTTGGTTGGTTGGTTGGTTTGGTTTGGTTTTGGTGTTTGGGTTTTTTGTTTGTTTGTTTGTTCTTTTTTCTTTGGTTTGCTTTGGTTTGGGGGTTTTTTTGAGGTGGTGGGGAGGTGTTAAGTTTTTTTCCATCCCAAACACGGGGATTGGGTCATTTGGGCTCAAGAATCTCCTGCAAATATACGTTGACCCCAATGGCACGAGATACTACTTCATGCAAATGGAAGTCGTCTTAGAGAAAGGAGAAGGAAATGCTTTGAATGAACTTCTCCTGGTCCATTTCTGTGCATTTACAGTATCCCCTAGTCAATCTGCTGTCTGCTTGCTTTTTAACAGGACAGTTGTCCTGGCATTCCTCTTACATTTTGCTGACAAGGGTCTCTCTCTCTCTCTGAGAAACCCAGCAGTTGCTGCCATACATTCAGTACCTTTGTGTTAGAGAAAGAGGTTGGGGAGAGATTCCTGAAGCAAAACGTTGCTGCTATTGCTTCTGTGTTGCTGGAGAGATTAGCAGGGTATTTATTGCCTTTTTCATTCTCTGTCTTCAATGTCCTGGTTTGTAATGTCAAACCTGGGTAGTCTGGCCAAAGGAACGCAGCACAATAACAGGCATAGCAGTTAAAGAGGTTACATGCATTTAAGTCACTGTCTGGGAAATGGCAAGAGCAGCTCCAGTCAATTGGAGGAATTAGACCAAGCCTCTATTTAAGCTATAGAGAAGGTTTGTAACTTGTCCAGGTTTTTGGGGTTTGGGTTTGGGTTTTCCTCCCCTCCCTAATAATAACAGCTTGCTAGGAACTAGACAGCCACAATCTCATCTAAATGTTTTTCATCGTCTTCCCATGAATAGAAAGTATTTGGCAAACAACAGGAGCAAATCCAGAAAATTGGTTTCCAGCTGCTGTAAAGCTAAGCTCCTGTTTACATCCCAGCTCAGTGGGACAGACCTTTGCCATTTCAAGCTAAACCAAGACTTGTGTGCCACAGCTGTAAGCAGCATGAGGTAGGAAGCAGCACTGACAGAAAGAGTTGTGCTGTGCTGTGCTGCCAGCGCGGGACATGGTTGGGCCTTACAATTGCAGCTGCAAGGAATCTAAGGGGAAAAAAGGATGTTTCCCAACCTCCCCTGCAAAATCTCAGGAGTGGATGTATCCCCTTCCTCCTCCACGGTACTGTTTAACAAGCAAAGGAGCTGGGACTTGTTTAGCTTCTCTTTCTGCCAGCTGCACTGTCCCTGGGGTGCAAGGGTTTCCAGCAGCCAGGCAGCGGCACTTCCCATGCACTGGGAGAATGGACAGCCAAAATGAGCTTGAGGAGATGGGACTCTCCCCCTGTACCTGGCATTGGTGAGGCTGCACCTCAAATCCTGTGTTCAGTTTTGGGCCCCTCACTAAAAGGAAGACACTGAGGTGCTGGAGTGAGTCCAGAGGAGGGCAGCACAGCTGATGAAGGTTCTACAGTACAAGTCCTATGAGCTGAGGGAGCTGAGGGTGTTTAGCCTGAAGAAAAGGAAGTTCCGTGGGGATGGTATCACTCTCTACAAGTACCAGGAGGTTGCAGCGAGGTGGGAGTTGGTCTCTTCTCCCAAGTAACAAGTGACAGGAGGAGAGGAAATGACCTCAAGTTGCATCAGGGGAAGTTTAGACTGGATAGTAGGAAAAAATTCTTCACTGAAAAGGTGGTCAGGCATTGGAACAAGCTGTGCAGGGAAGTGGAGGAATCACCTTCCCTGCAAGTGTTCAGAAAGTGTATGGATGTGGAACTTGAGGATAAGGTTTAGTGGTGAACATGATGGTGTTGAGTTAATGCTTGAACTCAATGATACTGGAGGTATTTTTCAACCTTAATGATTTTATGATTCTATGGCTTTTTGTGTTTTGTGGAACTGTCTTGGGCACTTGGTGTTTGGAGAGAATTCATTCCTTCCTCCTCCTCCTCCCACTGTCCCAAAGAGGAATGGTGCTTACCCATGAGTAATAAGGGAGGTCCTGTGGCTGGCCATGGCCAGAAGGATGCTCCTGGTGGATTCCAAGCAGAGGCAACAGCTGTCTCTAAGGTGCTACTCTAGTACATGATGCTACAAAAGGAAGGAATGGATTCTGCAGATGAAATACAATGCAATATTGATTTTTTAGAAAATACAGAAGAAAGACATCTAAAGAAGCAGACAGACTCACTGCTCTCACCTGCAAAACTAATCTGCCAACATATCTGAATGCTTTTCTGAAAACTATGTGTTGCCCAGCATTCATCAGTGTGCATTTCTGACTTGCTTAAGAGCACAGCTACCTCATTTCTGAGTAATTAAGTAGTCGGAAGCACCAGCTAAGCCTAAACAAACATCCTTTACTCTAACAAGGAAAGTTATTGTGTAGCCTTTCAGGACACATTTTTCTGTAGTATGCAATGACTCTAATGTCTATTAATTATTTCTAAATGGTTTAAGCATTATCTGCCTTTGGGTAAATTCTTTCTTTATAGTGTAATCTAACCTGTGGGAGGGGAAATTAAAAAACAGTAGTTTTCCTTATCACCTCCCCAAACATAACAGATTCTTCTTTTAATCAGTATCAACCTCGCCATCACACACCAGGTTTCAGGAGCTGGAAAAGGTTAGCAGGATTGTTCCCCGGATTCCATTGTATGTGTCACTGCGTTACTAGTTTTAAAGAGAATATGTGTGGGGGCCCTTTTGGGACTCACTTCTCCTTCCATCTACAGCAAGAAGGGAGCCTGTTTGCTCTTTGCCTTTATGACAGTTTAAGTATTTCAAGTATCTTGAGGCCATTTTCATGAGGTAAAGAGTTTGGTGAGATTCTACTTTGTGAAGCTACCAAAAATGTCTCACGAACAGACAGCCAGCAAACCCAAACATATCTGCTCACGTAGAGCAGTTAGTTTTATTTTAAAGAGGAAAAACTCTCTACATTTGAATCTGCATGGTTTACCACTCTGTAGTGTCAAGCCCAGACCCAGAATTTTATGATCAATTATCAGTATCAACTGAATTGTGATTCATCATTGCTGAAACATAGTGACAGAAATACCATTTAAAATAAAAGAGTTTGGGAATATGTTTTTCCTCTATTACTATACCTTCTTTAGCAACCACAGACTCCCAAGGGATGTCGTTCCCTTTTGCAGGACAGGGTGATGGGAGAGAACAATGAAGAAGACCAGAAAAAACCTGAAACCCACAGACTGGCTTTAGGATGAGAAGGTAAAGTCTTCTCATGGTTATGCAGATGAAAACAGACCAAATTTTACTTCTATGTACCCAACATCTTTGCATTCCTTGGATATAGCTCAGGCAGACCAGAATCAGTGTAGCAAATGTTATGTAGCTGATTGCAGACGACAGAGTCCCTGCTTACTCCATTGTTGTTTATCATACTTTGTTGCAGAGTGCCCCTGAGGCCATCACTTCAAAAACCAAAACTGTGTCTTTCAGCCTCCTTAAGCCAAGAGGGCTTCCACCTTTTCATGGGAGTTTTCTCTTGAAATGTTGCAGCCACAAGGGTTCCCTTATGTGACCATAAAGCACCATGCTTGTCTGTCAGCACTCAATAAATTCAAATTAATAATAGGTCCTCAAAGAGCTACATACTGCTTCCAAGATACCTCAACATGTGGACAGAATGGTCTCCCCACAAATAATGAAGCATGCTCTGGCCTAATGGGACACTTATAAACAGAGTTGGTTTTTTGTGTGAAAGAAGGGATTTACAGCTCAATGTGTGCATGCAGCAGGAAAGTCTGTCCAGAAAAAATGCCCTTGTGCATATTTTACAGTGTTTAGCAAAATTAGCAATCACAAAGAAAAAATACAAACAGGCTTCATATTTTGCCTCCTCTACCCAGTACCACTTGAGCAAGGAAGACTGTGAAGACCTGAGTCAACCCTGACTCATCTGCTAGTTCCTGAGAGGAGATTCATTCCCAGCAGCAACTCACATACAGCGTGTGCAGGCACACGCTGCTGCCTAGAAAAGGTAGCCACATGGGGAGTTGTCTTGTAGTTGCTCAGGGAATGACGCATGCATTCATTTAGCACCTCACCCGACTTGCCTGGCTTGCCCAACCCCCTTGCTAGTCCCCCTCTCCTTCTGTCTCTCCTGAGGCTGCTTCACACCCCCTTCTCAGAGGCTTTCTGCTGCCAGTCCTGGCAGGACTGATGGGAGGGTTGCAGCAGTTCTTGAACATGCCCAGGTCCATGAGTTTGGGCTAAGCTGGGCTTGACTCTGTGCATGATAGAAACAAATCCCATTTCTACTTACCTAGCTTGAGACCTCTGTGCAGGACATGATACCTAAGAAGATGTGATGTGAAGGAGTGAGTTCCTGGGATCCTTGCAGTCACTAAACAGGTTGTGTGAATTGTTTTATGTGGATGAGCTTGGTTCATGATGTCTATGCCCAAATGCACAAGGACAAGTTATCGGTCTAGCCTAGGGAATGCCTCTCTCCCCTTTGTTCCAGCCAATCCTGAGACTTTTTTTTTCCCCTCAGGACAGTGGTTTCCTCTTTGTAGTATGGCTACTGCAGCAGGGCAACACATACAGTTGTACTTCCATGTCGCCTTCCATGGCTTGGTGCAGTCTGTGCAGATTGGGCCACACAAACCATCACAGCACCACAGAGACAGATATGGCATATGGCAATCTGACTCCCTGTCCAGCCACTCACTGACATCATGTGAGGGACAACATACATCATTACACACACACGAGCAGCACAGTTTGCCTCCAAAAGGGATAGCCCTCTGGAATAGTGCCAGGATCTTACCCCTTAGGTTTAGAAATGGACAGGCCGGACTGGACCTTACAGCAGGATGAAGGTGAGCAGCTGGGTACCTACCTAAAGAGTAAGATGCTTTATAATGACCATCTGACAGAGTAACAGGGTGTCAGAGCAAGTGTAGACTCTGCTAAAGCATGCTTGCTGGGTCAGTGTCTTTGTGTATTTCTGAGCTCATATTTCCAGGTGTGTTCCCTAGCCAAATCCCTGCTCATCACAAGGATGTGACTCAGCAAAGCTGTTTCCATGAGGTAGGACATGTTCAAAATGTTCTCCTGGTCTTGGTGACTGGGAGAAACCAGAAGTGTGAGATGTCTCTCATGTGTCTGCCCCTCAGACAGGATAGACATGTAACAAGTCTTGGAGGTCTCTGAGGAAAATGGGAATGGAAAAGATTTCTTTTCTTCTTGTTATCAAATTCTTATTGTCACAGAAAAAATACTCATTAAATCTTCATTGGGAAAGGACAGGGACACAGAGGATATCTGAGACGTGACAACAGTGTTGTGTGGTGCCAGAGTTAGACTATATATACCCATATGGCTGTATTGGAAGTCCATGGAGATAAATATGACATAGTCCACCTGGCTTTGTTACTGCTACCACTTAGTTACTGCCATGTGGAGTTTGGGGTACACTGCAGAAGACATTAGAGACAACGAAAATATCATTTGCTTTGGAGGCTCAGCTTTGGTCAGGAGGCATATCAGGGCCTGGCAGAGCATTTCAATCTACCTATGAATTTGCATGAGGCTGAGGAAACAGGAAAAAGATGAGAAGAGCTGTGGCTTGCAGTGGTTCCTGGACTGGGAGTTGGAAACAGATTGTGAGACCTTATCTTCCAACTGTGTCCCCAGGGAACAATTCTTTTCCTAACAGCTAACCTTTGCTATAATTTTAGTACATTGCTCCTCATCCAATCTTCAGTGTTCACAGAGAGCAGTTCATTTCCCCATTCTAAGCAAAGTCATTTATTCAATGACAGTCGCAAAACAGTTCTCATGTCTCCTTTCTCTTTTCTCCTATCTTACAGTCTGTACAGGGGAATGACTTGACATTCCAAATTTTAGAGAGGCAAACTTGTTATATTGTCTGTGGAATCCAGCATCTCCTTGAAATCAGAAACTGGTGAAGTAGGAGTGAGAGGAGATTCCCCCTTGGCAGTGCCAGCAGTGCACTGCAGGGCTGAGCAAACCATGTTCAGGATGGGTCTGCTGCAGCTGCAGTATTCCACAGAGCAGGTGTGCTCTGCACTGTTTTAAGAATAAGGATATTTGTCAAACCTCAACTGAAGGAATGCTCTGCCTATAGGGAGTGGCAAGGAAGAAGACAAAAAGTCCAGCATAAATAAAAAATTGATTGAAAGACAAAGGGAATTTAAACTTCAGAAGCAGGAGCAGTGTGAAGCTTTGCTGCCTACAGTCCTGCTAAAGGGGGAAAGCAGGGCATGTCAAGGCATAAAGACAGAATCCATATCACCTGCCAGTGTATGTCTACAACACAACTATTTACATCTGAGCCAATCCACCCTTGGATCTCCGTTGAGTCAATGCAAAGGAATATATGGTGCATTTGAAATGTCTGCCTACAGATGAGAAGTCCACCTTCAGGTGTGCTTATTATTCCTGATGATGTAGAGGTACTCAGGATGCCTAAATGTAGATGTTTTAATTGGTTCAGAGGAATTTGACCCAAAGAGATCGCTTTTGGGTGAGAAAATTTTGACATTACTCAAAATCCTTCTCTCTGTGCCTTCCTTGTCCTTTATGGAAAAAGGAGGATGTTTGTCCTGCACCTTTCCTCATTCCAAGCTCCCCAGGTGTCCACGTCATGTGAGACCAACCTTCTGATGGATGTCTGAAAACATCCATCACAACACTGAAAACTTCAGCCCGTTTGTCCATGAGCACAGATCCACAGGCATGCAGTGAGGAGGATATGAGCCTGCTGCACCCATATGTCTCATCCATCCCATGATGGCAAGGCCCTGTTTCAAACATTCATACCCATTTTCTATCAGGAAGACCTTAAGCTGAGCTGTGGCCATCTTACAAGCTGCAGGTGATGAAGGGCTGTGACAGCAAGTATCATTCAGTGATGATGATATGAGTGACCTTGATACCTCCTGTGTACTGTGATAACCCAGACTGTCACCGTGCTATCAAATTTCTTGGAGAGAGTTACAACAATTTAGAGAGCTGCTTAAGAGGGCCCTTAGAGGGGAGGGTAGGAAGGAAGTGGGGAAGTGAGCAGGAGGAGGGACAGGAAATTGTGAGAAGGCTATAGAAACAAGAAGAGGTGAAGGGACTGGTCACCACTTCCAGCTCCCTATCCGCCTCAAGAGATGTTTCACAAATGACTTTTGAGACATTTTAGGCCACCCTTCCTATTTCCATCATCTACCAGGAGGGTTGCTGGCGGGCAGCACATTTTTCAGTGCTTTGTCCAGGCCTGTGTTTACTGCTTATCCTCTGGGACTCACACTGTCTCCCCCAGAAGGCTTAGCTGGCAGTCTAGGAGCTTCTGGGCAATTAAGCTGTAATTTTCCTTTGCTTCATTTTATGCTATTGCTTCAAGTTGCTCCTCTTGCCCTGTCCTCAGCAACTCTTTCGTGACTTATTGTTTTCTCTCTCCTGACTTATCAGCTATCATTATCTCAATCTTTGCAAGTACCAGACACAGTTTAAAAACACATCCTCAGGACCCTGGAGGTGTTTACTCCTTTCTGTTAAAAAACAGACTTGTGGACAATGTGACATATCACTTACACAGTTCAGAGGCAGGGCATTTCCCACATTATAAAAGAGTGGACTGCAGCCGCAGAAGTTGAAACATCACTTAAAAACACTGCTGTTTGAGAGGGAGGATTGCTCCTTGATGCTAAAAAGTACAATTATACTTGGCAATTTGTGTATATTTCAAAATGCTGATGGTTTTCAAAACCCTATTTAGATACCAAGATCTCTGTGCCAAACTAAGATCCAGCAGTAAAAACAAACAGATAATGAAACAAACACTGTGGTCACAAAAAAAAAAAAAAAAGGAGAGAAATTGTTGCAATAATGTACTTTTCCAGGAAAATTAACCATTACAACAGTGCTGGTAAATCACTGCATAGTGGCTCCTGCTTATAAACATGATTTTGAAATCTTACAGTGTTGTTATTTACACAGTAGTATTGACAGTAGCTATGTAAAGGTTTTTTGGCACAGAAAGAAATTTCTTCTTAAAACTGTGACTGGGATTTTTTTGAATGCTTCCTAGAGAATTACATTAAATGAATGGGAGTTATCTTCCTAAATTATTTACAAATCTTTAAAAGTCTTATTCTAGCTCCATCATATGCAAATATTTGTAAGCTATGAAGCTGTTATGGATAAATATGAAGCATAAATACTCTTGTGAGGTGGGCACAGGTCCATAATTCAGATCTCTGTGGTAAAGAAGGAAATCCTCTCTGTCACCTTTCAGTATCAAACTGTGAAGACCTAGTACAAGTTTAGGTCATATTCAGCTTTTCCCCAAAAATCTTTCTAAATCCCAGTTTTGTTAGACTTTGTGGTCTTATACGTCAGAGTAGTCTGGGTGATCTGTTTTAACTCCATCAGGGAACTGCCACCAAACTATGATGACATTCAGAAAGATGCTGCACTGTGGGCATTGGAGAAGAGACTAAGACACTGCTTTGAGGGACAGGAATGGAGATTTGCTAGAAATTATGCCACCTGAACATGGCATCTGACTGCAATCCAAATCCAGGCTCTGCTGGTGTTCACCGCAGGATGTTACCATCACAGTGCAATAGCTTTCATGGAGGGAGTTGTGGTGATCGAAGATCCCCCGATTCCATTCTTACCTACATACCCTACCACAGCTGGTGACAGGCAGCATTATTGCAGGCAATTACAGTGGAAAAGATGGGATAAACATGAAGGATTAACTGTTCTCAGTCAGCCTTTGATGTGTTCCCTCTGGATCACAGCTTTTGGCACATCTATGCTTCTATGAGCAGTGGTGAAAGTACTCTGCTAGTGTGATATCTATGATGGGTTATGCCTGTGATCACACACACGTGAACACAGGCACACTCACTGATTCAGGGTGAATTTCTCTGTAAACAATAGCATGTTTCCAGTGTGGTCTCAAGGGCTACATTGCCACTACAGTGGAATTTCTCACCATTAACCACTGGATGAAGCGTGATGTTACCGCTCCATTGTTTTTGAGATCCCAGTCTGTTTACTCACAGGGACTCAAACCTCAGCTAACATTTTTCAATGTTCCTTGGCTGGAGATTCTTCCCTACATAAAGAATTTTTTTGCTCCAGTGTCTGCTGTATCTCGGACACTAAAAGCACAAATTGTTCACATCGATCGAAGAATACGGGTGGTAGAAACTTTCAAGTTTTTATTACTGAGTTATTCCTTCTCACTGTAGTATCACTGTTCCATTCATTGTTTTCAGCTCTTAAATATGCTACTCTGAGCTCGACACGCATATAAGTTTCAGAATCATTCAGATTGTAGATATTCCCTTGTTTAGTGACCTGATTCAGTGCAATTGCTCTGAATCTGAAAGGGTGATATTAAACCAGTGTGATTCCTGTTAATGGAATCAAGGAATGACACCACTCTTTCCCCCTCAGCTCAGAAAGAAATCGTAAGATGGAAGTGGACAAGTGTAGAAAACATCCTACTTTCTCTGTAAGGAGAGAGGCAGGCTGTGGAGATGGTTTGGATGCTAAGCTGGCCAGACTGGGATGGGAGAAGTTTAGAGATGAAGTATGGTTGTATAGCGATGGGGTGAGGAAGGCCAAGGCAGAGCTGGAACTGAACCCAGCAAAGAATAACAGAAAGAGCTTCTACAGGTATGTTAACCAGAAAAGGAAGGTCGAAGAAGGTGTACTCTCCATGATAAACAATACTGGAAAACTGATAACAATGGATGAGGAGAAGGCTGAGGTAGTCAGCAATTCTTTTGCCTCAGTCTTCAATGCAGCTTCTCTTCCCACACCCCTCAAGTGGATGGACAGCAGGATGGTGATTGGGGGAGCAAAGTCACTCTATTAGTAAAGATCAGGTTCATGACCACCTGCAGAACCTGAAGGTACATAAGTCTATGGGACCTGGTGTGATGGATCTGAGAGTCCTCAGAGAATTTGCTGATATAACTGTCAAGCCACTTTCCATGATATTTGAAAAGTCATGGCAACCAGGTGAAGTCCCAGGTGACTGGTAAAGGGGAAACATACCCATCTTTAAAAAGGGTAGAAAGGAGGATGCTGGGGACTACTGACCTCTCAGCCTCACCTCTGTGCCTGGGAAGATAATGGAACAGATTGTCCTAGAAGCTGTACTAAGGTACATGGAGGACCGGAAGGTGATTCAGGACAGCCAGCATGGTTTCACCAAAGGCAAGTCCTGCTTGACCAACCTAATTGTTTTCTATGATGGAGTGACTGTATCAGGGACAAGGAAGGGTTACAGATGCCATTTATGTCGATCTCTGTAAAGCCTTTTACGTGGTCCCCCACAACATCTTTCTCTCTAAATTGGAGAGAGAGACTTGATGAATGGACTGTTAGAATGAGTAAGAAAGTGGTTGGACGGTCACATCCATAGGGTAGTGGTCAATGGCTCTGAGTCCCAATGGATATCAGTGACAAATGGTGTCCCTCAAGGGTCTGTATTAGTACCAATGATATTTAGTATCTTCATTAATGACACAGATGAAGGCACTGAGTGTGCCCTCAGCAAATTTGCAGATGACACCCAGCTGAGTGGTGCGGTTGACACACCTGAAGGATGAGATGCCATCCAGAGGGACCTGGACAAGCTCGAGAAATGGCCTCATGGGAACATCATGAGGTTCAGCAAGGCCAAGTACAAGGTGTTGCACCTGGGTCGGGGTAACTCATGATATCAATACAGGCTGGGGGATGATCGAGAGCATCCCTGACCTGGGGTGCTGGTGGATGAGAGGATGGACATGGGCTGGCACTGTGCACTTGCGGCCCAGAAAGCCAATTGTGTCCTGGGATGCATCACCATCAGTGTGGCCAGGAGGTCCAGGGAGGTGATTCTATTCCACTCTGATGAGAACCCACCTCAAGTACTGCATTCAGCTCTGGGGTCCCCAACACAGGAAGGAGCAAGTCCAAAGGAGGGCTACCAACATGATTAGAGGGATAGAGTACCTCTCCTATGAGGAAAGACTGAGAAAATTTGGTTTGTTCGGCTTGGAAAAGAGAAGGCTGAGGAGTGACCTAATTGCAGCCTTCCAGTACCTGAAGGGAGCCTACAAGAAAGCTGGAGAGGGACTTTTTGCAAGAGCAGGTAGTGACAGGACAAGGGGGAACGTTTTCAAACTGAAAGAGTAGGTTTAGATTAGGTATAAGGAAAAAATCCATTACTGTGAGGGTGGTGAGGCATCAGAACAGGTTTCCCAGGGAAGCTGTTGATGTCTCATCCCTGGAGGCCAGGTTGGATGTGGTTTTCAGCAACCTGGTCTAGTGAAAGGTGTCCCTGCCCATCACAGTGGGGTTGGAACTTTATGATCTTTTAGGTGCCTTCTAACCCATTCTATATGATTCTATGAAATGTTGAGTGGACAGGCGACAGGAATCAGGTCACCAGCAAATATATCTGGGATTTCAAGGAGGCTAGACGAGAACCTGGAGGTGTAAATGCCCCATCAGGGACATCACCTCTACAAAAGCTCTGTTCTGTGTGTGGCCAAACATGGCAGAGTCACACTAAGAGTCATCCATGCACTGGGGCCACATACAATGTCAAACAGAAGCAGAGAGAAGGTGAATCAATGCCCAGCTACGTCACATAAAGTAGATGTCTGCTAGCAGCAAGGAGCATGGTTGAGGGCTGGCTGTCTCTCTGCATTGAGTGCAAAGGGACCTACCGAATTAATTTAGATTATAGAGTGAGGACTTGACAGCTAAAGCTGAGTAAGTTAAATCCCACCTGTGAATGCCTACATGGACAAGAGAAAAAAAGAAAATTAATTCTTTAACATAGCTGATGATATAAGGAGATCCAATGGATGAAAATGGTAGCTGGGCAAATTCAGACTAGAAGTAAGGAATGTTTTCTAACTACAGAGATAATTAACCATTGGAAACATTTATCCAGGCTTGTGGTTGATTCTTCCATCACTGCCAATTTCCAAATCAAGACTGGATTGGCTTTTGGACAGAAATGATTTTTGTTTCAAGCAAGAATGAATGTGGGAAGTTCTCCTTGTCTTGCCTCATACAGCTCAGGCTAGAAGTTACTGGGAAGGTAGGTAGAACAAGCCTGGAGGCTCAAATCAAAGTATCTCTGTTACAAGGATACTCTTTTCCTGCGTATGTTATTGGCATTGCATCTTTGCAATGTCAGGACTCAGCTATATTGTATATCGCAGCATATAGGTCCAGAAAAAACACACTTAAGGCAGTTTCCTTCGGGGCTTGTGTCAGACCATTTCTGAAATATGATATTAGCTTGAGATTCAGTTTCTAATGGCAGCTAAAATTTTCCCAAACACCAGCTTAGGTTCACTCTAAGTGTATAATGATGTCCTCACAAACATGATTTGCAATCATCTTCTTGCATAACAGAGAAGGATAATGGTGTCTGATGTCCCAGACACAGTGTCTTCTTTGCATGTGTGTATTGTAGGAGGATTTTAGGGGGACCTGCAGATGGTAATGTATTCAGAAGAGTTTTACTTCTTATTTTAGGACTTCGTCATATCTCATTAAGAATATCAAAGAATTCTTAAGAACAAAGTCAGCATAATAGTTCCCTCCATACAACTGCTGGTTTTTAGCTCCATCACTCGCAGATAGGTGCTGAAAGGAATTCCAAAGAAATAAGCATCAGAGTAAGACTTGTTTTAGCTGGTATTTGTAAGGGGGGGAGGAGAACCAAAATCTTTAGAGCATAACAGCAAACCAAACCACAGACAAAGGCTTTAATCCTCTTTTGAGTTACTTATTGAAAGGTAGTTTCTCACAGATGGCAGCTAATCATATGGCTAAATCAGTAACTGCTGTTACCAATAGGCACTAGTTCATTATGAGACATTATCTGTGTTAGCAAACATTCAACTCCCTCCATGATCTGCAGCCCAGCTCAAGATTTAAATTGACACCAGAGTTTACAACACAAAATTAATTTTCTTAGTAGAGTTATTATAGCTGCATTGATCCAAAACCACAGGCAAGCAATATTTGTAGAAAGTGTTCACACCTTTTCTCAAGACCATTTCCATTGGGAAAGACTTTTTTTGGCTTGAAACCCTTTCTTTTGGCCTGGTAAAGAATAAGGTTTAGCTACTTTTAGGGTACTTAACTTGTGTATTGTAACAGCTGAATTTGGGTCGAACACATCCTCTACACATAAGAAAATACGGGTTGTGTTTATGCATTTTCTCCTACTGCCACAGCTTTGGAAGTAATGGCCAACACACCTTCATACTGTAAAATGGAGACCAAATTCTGCTGCTGCTTGTATGGTAAAATGTTCCTTAAAAGACGGTCAAAGCCCAGAGCCTTTTAAGCTGGACATTTCCCACCACCCTACACTTGACTGAGCAGAGAGCTGCTTTACCAAAAAGAGTCTGAAAAATCCCCAGATTTTAAAGTAGTCAAACCAAAACAGCTATATCAATAAACAGAGTTAATTATTGAAGCCAAGTAACACCAGAGAGCTTAAAGAATAACAATTGCCCCAGAAAGAGAGGGTTTGCCATGCTTGAATGGACACAGTCTATAAGCAGCAGGACATCCAAGAGTGGTTTTGTGCTATGCTTACACTGTCTTCAAGACCTTTGGACTTCTTCTTGACGTTCATTTTTTATATGGCTCCACATAATAGTACAGTCATCTGAGTATTTCCAGTACCACAGCTAAGATCTAGCTCCTGGAAACAACTAAGTGTGGGTGCTACCTTATGCTATAAGGCTCATTGAGCTGGATCTGCAGAATGAGAAGACACGTCCAATCTGTCCTGCCAGAAACTGCTGTATCCTATCAGTGCATGCAGGCTGCAAACAGTAGTTGTTTGTAGAAGATTTGACTAACTTCATGTTTTTGTATATCACTTACAACACATTTAACTGAATCTTAGATCAATTGAAGTCTAGGGGAATTATTCCAGAAACAATATTACTCTTCTCCTGCTGTGAGCGATTCCTGAGAACAAAGCAATTGGAAAGACTAAAACCTCAGACATGGAGAGATTAGTCAGGGATTGGTGCCACAGCCAGGACAAGTGTTTAGTCATCCTAACACATCCTCATGCTGAGCCCTTGACCAATAAGTTCCAGCCTTGCTTGTTGTCTTCACAGAAGACAGAAATATATGAGAAACTAAAGTTCTGTGGTAGACATCTGAGTCAAGCACTTACCACATTGCTGTCACACCCACTGCTGTTTGGTCTACTCAAACTTAATGACTCTTCAGTGCATTACATGGATTATGGAAATGCTGTAACTTCAGTCAGGTTGGCAAAGCAGCATATAGCTATAAAGCAGTGGGCTGTAATCCTTCCAGCGGGCATGGTGGTCTCTTCATCTGTCCCTTCATGCTGTAGGTTTGTGGGTCTCTGCCCACAGAAATTATCCTGATGGAATATGTTTGTACCTGGGCAGGTCTATATAACTTTCCCATCAGAAGGATTGACTAGCAGGGGATCTACTTTCTGTTTGAACTAACTGCTTTGGTTTCCCTCTTTCTCCTAAGCTTGGGGAAATTGGCCAGAGTTTTACAGGGCTATAACACTATCTACCAAATTACCAACACTTTTTTACCTGAAAACTTCGAAATGTGAATGCCACGAAGTTACATCCACTCAGAAGATCAGTCTGACTTGGCTTTGTTTGGATGTTCAGCAATGTGCAATTTCATCCCAACCCTTTCCCAGCACACCTGCATTTATGGATACTGTTGCAACCAGCACAGATATGTCTTACAGGAAGCCTGGAAGTCCCTGAAGCTCTCCCTAGTGCATGACCATTATTCTGTAAAGGCAAGAAATTCAGAAGCCTCTTTTGGTAATTTCATTTAAGAAAAAGCAGGAAGAAGTGCACTCTTGGTGCCTCTAATAGGAATATGTCAAGGGAAAAAGAATGTGTATTTTGGTTGCTAGACTTCATAGTGCGTATGTATGTATGCATGCAAGCATGTATGTAACTGTCTATCTAACATTCCAATATATTCTCTGTATCCCACAATATCATATCCCCATAGATTTTTTTTTTAATTATATTAGGCTAACACTGAGTAGAGAACAAATGCTCTGTAGAAATTGCAACCTAAAAAAAGAAAAAAAAAAAAAGGAGAAGGAATCATTGTTATCACTATTGAAATAAAGCATAGAAAGGTTGCCCACTTGTTTCCAAGACATCGAGAAGAACTGTCTGTCTTAGATGCCTCAGCGATTGCAACGCTTAAGCTCAAAAAAGGAATGAGTTTCTAAGCACGCAGTGAGTCAGCTCCCTGCTTGTTATATTGCCAGTGAAGACGGGTAGTAGGGGATATGAGCAATGGGCAATGTCACTTGCCAAAACAAGAAAAAATAAATGAACACTGATTTCTGTGTCTTTACCAAAAATCTGACTTCATGCTTTGGAGGCTATATTTCTGTGGCTGCTGAGTCTGCAAGTTTGGCACAGAAAGTAAAATAAAAAGCAAGTTGAGTGATCTGACTCTGGCATGCTGTCAGGGAAGCATCATGTGCATGTGCTGGGAGATCTTTCATGCAGACATCAGCATATGAGTGATTTTCAGCTGGGCTCCTCCAGCCTGACAGAGTGGTTACAGCATAAGAGGTGCTGATCAGAAGGCAAAATACACAGCTCTGAACTCCCAGTCACTGGCAGCCTCATTAGCCGTGTCTCATGAAAGGCTACAGAGATGATGAAGGGACTGGAGCATCTTTCATAGAAGGAGAGGCTGAGAGGGCTCAGACTGCTCAGCCTGAAGGAGAGAAGGCCAAGGGGGGGGTCTTACTCATATGCGTAAATTTACTCCACCTGAGAGTTGAGTAAAGACAGGACCAGGCTGTTCTCAGTGGTGCCCGGTGACAGGACAAGAGGCAATGGGAACAAATCAAAATACAGGAAAGTCTTGTGGATAATAAACTTACTTACTATGAAGGTGGTTGCCCAGAGAGGTTGAAGTCTTTCTAGCTTTGGAGACATTCAAAATCTGACTTGACACACCCCTGAGAAATGTGCTGTCCTGTCCACATCAGCTATTATCCTGAGATCCCATGAAATGGCTTTGCTCTCCATAAAGAGTTCCTCTCTCTGTGGGAGCCAACAGAGCATGGCCATGCCAGAGGTACCTGCCAAGAGGTCTGCCTGCTCCTCCACTGTAGCATGCCAGCATGAGAAAGACCGTCATACTCCACCTCCTACAGGTCAGAAGACCAGCCTGCTCTCCAGGCTGCCTGTGGAATGTAGCAGCCACTAAGTGCTTCTTCCTATGTCATCTCACCCATAAGCTATGCAAACAGGGAAATGAACCAACCACCCAACCGGCTGAGATGGAGGTTTTCTCCTTAGCAGTGCTGGCTAAGGGGAACGGAAAGGAAAACAGCCCCCCCCCCATCTCTTTTGCTCTGTTTTGAACACAAGAGCAGCCAAAGAAGGCATTAAGTACAATAGCAATGTCGTAGCTTCTCTCCTGCTTACAGCATTGCCACTGTTGTTACCTCTTATCAGCTCCTCTGAAATGCAAACAATTAAAAAAAGGCAGAAATAAGAAGGGTCAGTGTCCTCAGTCAGCTAATTAATGTCTTGAATGCAGTGGAAACTCTAGCAAAAAGCTACGGGTACACAGAAGGAAGGAAGTGCCCTTCCAGAGATGTTCCAAATGTCCTTACAGGCATACAAATTTGTGTGCTTTGGACTGGTAAAAAGCAATTCCTCAGAAACAACTGCTCATCAGTGGGGATGTGCTGCAAAAAGTGTCTTGCTTAGGTTTCCTAAAATGTTGGTTTGATGCAATTGCTGGCTTTCCTGCTTTGCAATTTTTCATTCTGCATCTTGTTTAGATAAGGGGGATTAATGAGAACTGCCTGTAGTCAGCTGAACTGCCTTTCTGGCAGAGGCTCATGAGGAAACTGTGGAGATCAGTAAACAGAGCTGAAAATGCGGGTGGCCATGAGCTGCCTTTTTTTTTTTCCTTCATCTTCGTATGTAAAGGAAATAAGAAGTGCAGCAGTCAGCCCCGTCGGACAGGGGAGATATTTCACAGGAAATGACAGGCAGCTTCAGATTTATTTTTCTCTTGTGCCCAGGTACTTTGAAAAATAGATGCTTCAGGCTAATTTGTGTTTCCTTTGGGTACACTGAGGTATAGTTCATGCATAAAAGCATAAAGGAGAGGCTGAAGAAGCCTAGGCCTTGTTTGTTTGCCTAATTGTGTATGTTCCTGTTTTGGAGGACAGTGGATGACAGACAGTTCAAGTTTTCTGAAAGAACAGGTATGGGATTTCTTTTTGGTGATGAGCAGCTGCCAGCATAATCCAGAGCAAAGGGGTCCTTTTCCATATATTCATTTGGAAGGATGTAAAGCAGCAGAGTACCTGAAGGACTGCAATGCCAGGGCGATATCTTTCACTACCACAGAAGGTGTCTTCTCAGCATTGTTTCCATTTTCCTCACCCCTGTGTACCACTTCTTGCAACCACAGACTCTCCTTTGGCTGCAGACCAGGCTCAAGTACATCTAGTGCTGTGTCCCACCAGGAGAACTTCCACAGAGAGAGAACATGGCAGAAAAACCATTGCTGGTGGCATACCTGAGAAGAGTTGCCAATTGGCAAAATAGATGGGAAGGGAGTGTTATCACAGCTTGTCTGCTCTGTATGGCTGAGAGCTTCCTGGGATGTTTGCAGTGTCTGTAGGCTGAGGAAGAGGAGCGCTGTGTCTCCAAGGAATGTGAGCCTACTGTCTCAGGAGCTGAGGAGTGAGGCCCAAACATGACTCCAGAGAAAACCATCTTGCTAAAAAGGACTTCCTATTTTGGGTAGCGTGCATCGGATCAAGACGCACGTGCATAGTGAGCAAGAGGAGCTCAGCATGTGAATCATCAGTGACCGTGGCTTGGGGCCAGCTCCAAGTGGCTGAAGTCTGTCCTTGCTGAGGTATCACACATTTTGGGATGGTCAGGAGCAGATGCATGTTTCTGGGAACACTGGGATGGTCATTTCCACACCCATGACCTTAATGCCTGCCTGGTGACCTGCCATTACATTCTCACAGTGACGGATGTGGTGACACACTCCAGGAAGACCTCATCATGGTGATCTGCTGCTGCCAGCCCTCCAGCCCTGCCACTCACACTGGGCTGCTCTTGCCACCTCAGTCATCACACAGCCTAAATACTCCTGCCACGTGACAAGGACAGTCAGAGCATCCCAGCTACTGCAGCTTGGCTAACCTAGAGCAGACCCAGTGGCTGATAGCCTCAGCTGGCAAGGGCCAGCAAGGGAGGACAGCATGTGAATTATGACACCCTCTCTTCCCATTGCCTCTCTTCCTAGGGGCTAAGCAGATTGATCCTGTTTTGACAACCTTTTTGTTACACATGACAGGTTGCAGAACTGCAGCAGCCAGGAGAAAAACAGCTCTCTATCATTTTCTGCTGATGGTTAATATCAGATGACTTTCAGCCATTCACTCTCCTACTCTGGGTTTTACTGGATATTTACTCATACCATATTCCTTTCTCCTTGGGTTTGTACCATGGAGGTGACTGGAGCAGTTTGCAGGTGCAGGTACCAGAGAAAGCAACAACCCAGTCCTGCACAAACTGCTGCTCCAGCTCTACTACCCTTGCCAGATTGGCTGATGCGGTTGTAGGACTAGCCCACAATCACCTGTCCGCCTATTATTAAACACTGTTTTCCTTTTGACTGATTGAACAACGACCATGTATAATTTCTGGATTTTTTTGATGGTAATACTGATTTTTCAAAAAATTATTTTGATTCACAGATTTTATTGAATGCTTTGGGAACCCACCAGTTCAGTTATGGCTGTTTGGTTTAGTCCTTTCACTCACTTCTGTATCTTACCTCATGGCTTTAAGGAGTAATATCTCAACAGACCACTTCCCTATGTACTTTATTCCACCAAAAAAGATTTTTTACCTTAAGTGACCTACTCCCACTTTCTTTTTCATTCTCCTATCTTTTTTTTCTGCATTTTTACTGGAAGAAGATACACATTAAAGTGATAGAATTCAATAGAGCTTTGGAAGAGTCTGTCTTGAATTATGTCTGTTCAGTACTTACATGAGAAAAACCACACATTCAATTTGGAGATCAAAGTGATGGGAAATACTTTGAAGGAAAGAGTTAACATTTGAAATTACCTAAACAAATTGAAGAAATGGTCTGAAAAGAAAAATCCTTATGGTATTCAGCAGGTACAAAAGGTACTGTACTCTGTCTAGAATGCTCAACTATATGATTATTCAGTGGCATAAAATCAGCTGATAGCAGTTTTGGAGAGGACAGTATGACTGTACTGAGATAAACATGTTAATGAAGAGGAGGGAAAACCTCTGGAAGGTCTGGGAAAATCGTGCAATATCTGCTGCTGGAGAGCTTTAAGAAGGGGCCAGGCATGCATCTATGAGAAATGATCCTGACAAGGAGGGTCCTGCTATGGGCAGATGAATAATCTTCTGGATTTCTTGAGGCCCCCTCCTGGTCTTGGTCCGCTTCCTGCCCAGACATGAACCTGCATCTTCTGCTATTACCTCTGTCCTCTATGTCTCCCACAATCTGACCTCAGCCCACACTTTCTTACCCTTTTGCAGGAACATGTTTGCCAGCTTCTAGCAGATCACTGGAATCCACTTTCGATTTTCTGTCTGTCTTTCTCTTGTCACTTTCCTCCTTGTCTTTTTCCCTTTCTTTCCCCTTGCACTTTACTTCTTCCCACTCACTGCAAACCTCCATCCTATCCCAGGCCTGACACTCAGCCTTGGCCCTCTCTACAAACAGATCCCACAGGGGCTGGCAAATGCCACCTTTCGTGGTATAGCTTGTATGAAGGAGATGGATCAGAAATCACTACTCCCAGGTCTCCGAATCATTCCTCCAGACTGTTTGCCTATTCACCCCTGCTTTGATTACATTTGGTTAAGACTTGGTAACTCTCTTTCCCAGCTCCTGAGGATGTCTTTGCTTGGTTTTGGAGAGGGCTTTGCTTCTAACCAGGCCAGATGGACTGTATGCTTTAACCCAAACTCTGCTCTATTTATCTCATCTTTTAGGATTTTCTCTGTGCCTTTTTTTTTTTTTTAAACACATCTCACACGTGCTTCCAACCCAGACCAAACCCAAAAGGCTTCAATTCTGAGAAGTGTTTTTGAGCACACAATGCTGAAGGACTGGATTTAAAATTAAGCCAAATGAGCAAACATGCCCATAAAAGGAGAGCACAGTGGGCCAAGACTGTGTGTAGACTTGCAAATCTGCCCTGGGATTTTGATTTCAGTAACAAACCCATCTGAGATTTGCTCTCACAGTTTACACTCTCCTTCGAAAACAAGCCTATGGAGAGTGTGATGCAGCAGTTACCATAGCAGCCAGCACCAGAAGAATCCATTAAGTGATCACAGTCCCAGCTCAAAGTGAATTACCAGACAGCAGGTGAACTTTTGCACCTTAAAAAATGTCTCTTGAGGAAAATATGTTGTCGTGCACAGTGGAACAAGAGAATGCCAATCCGTTGCACTGACTCGCTGCTACATTGTTATCCTTAATTATGTCTGTGCTGATTTTTAAAAAGTACTGCACAGGCTTTTCCTTTTTCCTGTCAGGTGTTTCTTGTAATTTATTTTTTTTCCTGAAGGACAAGACAGACTAGCTCAGCCAATAACTACTAATGAAATGTGCTTCAGGCCTCCCTTCTTTCTGCCACAATTAGATTGTCAGCTGTCCCAGGAGAGAGGCTATTATCTGCGTGGGTGTGGAAAATGATCTATCACTGTTAATAATTTCTATTATCATAGCAGGTAGCACTCCAAACATATCAACACCTCATTATAACACAGTTTTTCGCACATGGGAAGCTGATGGTCCTCTTGGATGGTCAGATATAAGAAGTATATAAATGGAGCTGGGAGGTGGAAAGAGGACAGATCCTGGTGGGTTCATAAGAGCACAGGAAAACACACTATTCCTTCATAAACAGAGCTCCTTAGATAGCCAGAAGCTTGTACTGCCAGTATGTGATTGGGAGGAGCCAGTCCAGCACACAGGCTCCAGATCCAGACCTTGCATAATATCTCTTTTTTGTCTCTGTACCATACAACTCTGCCTTATTATAACAGCAAGTGAGGACAAGTGTGCAAATACCTTTCTCAAAAGCAAAGTGCAGCTGCGGATATTGACATCTTGACCCACAAAGGACAACTTTGGGCTTGCAGTGGCAGAAGACTCAAGCTAAATTAGCAGAGTGGTTATTTAACCCACCCTTGATGTTCTTCCAAAAAGTTACTTGAAGCCTTTAAAACCCTCCACATTATGACCACCACAATAGGCACATGAAGAGCTACTAAAAACTTCCTGTGAAAGAAGGTAATGAGAAAACTGTAGTGTCTGGGAAAACCAAAACAAACAAATGAACTAACAGACCCCAGCCTTCCCGGGAACTTGAGTTGAACTTGAACTCCATGAGGTATCATTTGTTTCCTGTTTGCTGCCAAAGTACAATGAGGTTTATATTCAGGCCCCACCTTTCAATGTCTGGTTCTAAAAATATAACAATGAACTTGTGACACAAAAGCTCTGTCTCCTGGAGAGGCAGAATTTAGATCTAGCTGCAAAGCACAAATTCTCCTGTCTTTAAGGCAGAACTAATTTTGAGTAGATTTTTTTTATTTTTTTTGGTTTGGGTTTTTGTTTGTTTGGGTTTTTTGTTTGGTTTTTGTTTGTTTGTTTGTTTTTGGTTTTTTTGGTTGGTTGGGTTTGGTTTGGTTTGGTTTTGGTTTTGGTTTTTTTTTTTTTGTCAGTTTTTTAAATCTTTCTATTTTTAGGTTACCAGACTTGGGAGAATTTTATAAGGATTAGGCCAGACTTACACAACTGTTTAAATTGTTAAGTTTATCATGACTATAATCATTTAATGCACTTATCTCTGTGATTACCTCTATGCCATTCTCTGAGGTGTCTGAGCTGATACATGGCTGAGAGGGAACACTGGGCTACCTGGGTGGGAATATACATGGATGTCTAATCTATAAATCTTTTTATTTCCTTGAAAGTGTTGAGTTTTAGCTCCATGGATAAGAAAAGTAGGTGAATAATTACATTTAGTCCATGCTCAGAAGCCACCAATTTGACTACTTGATGGCCTTCAGACAGCTCTTACTTTCACATAAGAAAAACATAAGGTGACAGTGTGAGAAATACAGTGGGGTGAGGGCAAAATGACTTTTTGGGAGACAATTCAGTGCCTTGATTTTAATTCCATCTGAAAATTTACTCTTAAACCTATTGCTGCTTCATACTGAACTTTCATTCCTTCTGGGAAACCCACCACTCATGTCTACGGGGAGTTAGACCAGATGCATTCTCAGTTTCTCAGCAATGGATTAAAACTGGTGTTCGTATGACTCTGGCTTACTTGTTGCATCTTCTCTTTCCAGAATTTACTGCTTTGTTCTCCCTGTTTTTCTTGAAGCATTTCTGCTCCCCCCTTTCCCTGTTTAAGTTATTTTTTTCCTGTCCTTGCTAACGGAGTTATATTCTTGGTGGTTATTGGAATAGTTGGATGTGGTTTTGCTGATTTGATGGAGCACCTCGAGAAATTATTATTTCCTTATTATAATTTTACAAGAACCAGAGTCTCTTTACAGCCTCATGTCACTCCATGGTTTTCCTGGGAGATGCCTGACCATGGGCCCTCCTTTTGCCTGCACAGGAGTAGCTCTCCAACAGCTAGTCCTCATAGAAAGAGACTTTGGGTGATTCTCCACACCATTGTACAAGGGGCTGTGAGAGACAGAGCATTTCCAGCTGGGAGACACAAGTGCTGTTGTATGAGAGGGGGAGCACCGGAGCACTGCTGCCAAAGGGTCACACCATGGAAGCCTAGGGGTTTTATCTGTGAAAGGAGAGAATCACTCTGTCCCTTTCCATCCAGTAGATCCATAAAACTCTAAGGGGAACCACTTGGCTCTCAGACTTGTCTGAAGCTCTTCTCAGCTTTGTAAGATTCCTGAGTACAGCAGTTATCAAGAGCCTGGACTAGACCAGCAGAGATATTACATGATATGGCTGGATAGCAAAGAGTTTGCGTGGTACAGATAAAAAGTAAAGAAGATGCATGGTATGACTGGATAGTAAAGACATCATAAGAATTAGAGGATCCAATAACAGCACCAGAGTAGCAGCAGGGACTTTTGCATGGTGCTTATTTGCAGTATGGCTGGTGTTACTCATGCACTTGCTTACCCCAGCAGCTACAAAGTGTCCCCATGAGGTTTGTGCATCTTATTGAGATGAAGTTTTAAGACCTGAAAGAGATTCTGCTGAATCCA